>NW_020837945.1:89632909-89832852 GCF_003676395.1 Aethalodelphis obliquidens | reverse complement strand
TCTTGCCTCTTTGTTTCCTGGTGCGCGAGGAGAAGGGATTAAGAGCGCTGCTTAAAGAAGCTCCAGAGACGGGGGGCAAGCCGTGGCTATCTGGGCAGACACCAGGGACGGGCATGAGACGCTAAACCTGCTGCTGCCGCCACCAAGAAGCCTGTGTGCGACCACAGGTCACTATCCACACCTCCCTTCCGGGAAGCCTGTGCAGCCAGCAACTGCCAGGGTCCCGGGATCCAGGGACAACTTCCCAGGGAGAACACACGGCGCTCCTCAGGCTGGTGCAATGTCATCCCGGCCTCTGCCGCCGCGGGCTCGCCCCGTATCTGTACCCCTCCCTCCCCCCGGCCTGAGTGAGCCACAGCCCCCGAATCAGCGGCTCCTTTAACCCTGTCCTGTCTGAGCGAAGAACAGATGCCCTCAGACCACCTACACGAAGAGGTGGGTCCAAATCCGAAGCTGAACCCCAGGAGCTGTGCGAACAAAGAAAAGAAAGGGAAAATTCTCCCAGCAGCCTCAGGAGCAGCGGATTAAAGCTCCACAATCAACTTGATGTACCCTGCATCTGTGGAATACCTGAATAGACAGCGAATCATCCCAAATTAAGGAGGTGGACTTTGGGAGCAAAGATATATATATATATATATTTTTTTTTCTTTTTCTCTTTTTCTGAGTGTGTATGTGTATGCTTCTTTGTGTGATTTTGTCTGTATACCTTTGCTTTTAGCATTTGTCCTAGGGTTCTGTCAGTCCGTTTTTGTTTTTTTTTAATATACATTTTAGTGCTTGTTATCACTGGTGGATTTGTTTTTCGGTTTGGTTGCTCTCTTCCTTCTTTCTTTCTATCTTTTTCAGTCTATTTTTTATTACCTTTTAATTTTTTATTTTTAATAATCATTCTTTATTTTAATTTTTTCTTCTTTTTTTCTCCCTTTTCTTCTGAGCTGTGTGGCTGACAGGGTCTTGGTGCTCTGGCTGGGTATGAGGCCTGTGCCTCTGAGGTGGGAGAGCCAAGTTCAGGACACTGGTCCACCAGAGACCTCCCAGCTCCAGGTAATAACAAACAGCAAAAGCTCTCCCGGACATCTCCATCTCAACGCTAAGACCCAGCTCCACTCAATGACCAGCAAGCTACGGTGCTGGACACCCTATCCCAAACAACTAGCAAGACAGGAACACAACTCCACCCATTACCAGAGAGGCTGCCTAAAATCATAATAAGGTCACAAACACCCCAAACACACCACCAGATGCAGTCTTGCCCATCATAAAGACAAGATCCAGCCTCATCCACCAGAACACGGGCACTAGTCCCCTCCACCAGGAAGCCTACACAACCCAATGAACCAACATTACCCACTGGAGGCAGACACCAAAAACTACGGGAACTATGAACCTTCAGCCTGCGAAAAGGAGACCCCAAACACAGTAAGTTAAGCAAAATGAGAAGACAGAGAAATACACAGCAAATGAAGGAGCAAAGTAAAAACCCACCAGACCAAACAAATGAAGAGGAAATAGGTAGTCTACCTGAAAAAGAATTCAAAGTAATGATGGTAAAGATGATCCAAAATCTTGGAAATTGAGAAAATACAAGAAACATTTAACAAGGACCTAGAAGAATGAAAGAGCAAACAAACAATGATGAACAACACAATATATGAAGTTAAAAATTCTCTACAAGGAATCAATAGCAGAATAACTGAGCAAGAAGAACGGATAAGTGACCTGGAAGATAATATAGCAGAAATAACTACTGCAGAGCAGAATAAAGTAAAAAGAATGAAAAGAATTAAGGACAGTCTTAGAGACCACTGGGACAACATTAAACACACCAACATTCGAATTATAGGGGTCCCAGAAGAAGAAAAGAAAAAGAAAGGGACTGAGAAAATATTTGAAGAGATTATAGTTGAAAACTTCCCTAATATGGGAAAGGAAATAGTTAAGTCCAGGAAGCACAGAGAGTCCCATACAGGATAAGTCCAAGGAGAAACATGCCAAGACACATATTAATCAAATTTTCAAAAATTAAATACAAACAAAAAATATTAAAAGCAGCAAGGGAAAAACAACAAAAATATACAAGGGAATCCCCATAAGGTTAACAGCTGATCTTTCAGCAAAAACTCTGCAAGCCAGAAGGGAGTGGCAGTATATATTTAAAGTAATGAAAGGGAAAAACCTACAGCCAAGATTATTCTACCCAGTAAGGATCTCATTCAGATTCAATGGAGAAATTAAAACCTTTACGGACAAGCTAAAGCTAAGAGAATTCAGCACCACCAAACGAGCTTTACAACAAATGCTAAAGGAACTTCTCTAGGCAGAAACACAGGAGAAGGAAAAGACCTACAATAACAAATCCAAAACAATTACGAAAATGGGAATAGGAACATACATATTGATAATTACCTTAAATGTAAATGGACTAAATGCTCCAACCAAAAGATATAGACTGGCTGAATGGATACAAAAACAAGACCCATACATATGCTGTCTACAAGAGACCCACTTCAGACCTAGGGACACATACAGACAAAGTGAGGGGATGCAAAAAGATATTCCATGCAAAAGGAAATCAAAAGAAAGCTGGAGTAGCAATTCTCATATCAGACAAAACAGACTTTAAAATAAAGAGTATACAAGAGACAAAGAGGGACACTACATAATGATCAAGGGATCAATCCAAGAAGAAGATATAACAATTGTAAATATTTATGCACCCAACATAGGAGCACTTCAATACATAAGGCAAATGCTAACAGCCATAAAAGGGGAAATTGACAGTAACACAATCAGAGTAGGGGACTTTAACACCCCACTTTCACCAATGGACAGATCATCCAAAATGAAAATAAATAAGAAACATAAGCTTTAAATGACACATTAAACAAGATAGACTTAATTGATATTTATAGGACAGTCCATCCAAAAACAATAGAATACTTCTCAAGTGCTCATGGATCATTCTCCAGGATAGATCATATCTGGGGTCACAAATCAAGCATTGGTAAATTTAAGAAAATTGAAATCGTATCAAGTATCTTTTCAGACCACAATGCTAAGAGACTAGATATCAATTACAGGAAAAATTCTGTAAGAAATACAAACACATGGAGGCTACACAACACACTACTTAATAACCAAGAGATCACTGAAGAAATCAAAGAGGAAAACAAAAAAATCTAGAAACAAATGACAATGAAAACACAACGACCCAAAACCTATGGGATGCAGCAAAAGCAATTCTAAGAGGGAAGTTTATAGCAATACAATCCTACCTTAAGTAATAAGATGGAGCCTGTGCTCCACAACTGGACAGGCCACAGCAGTGAGAGGCCCAAGTACCGCAAAAAAAAAAAGAAATGAGAAACATCTCAAATAAGCAACCTAACTTTACAGCTAAAGTAATTAGAGAAACAAGAACAAAAAAACCTCAAAGTTAGCAGAAGGAAAGAAATCATAAAGATCAATCACAAATAAATATAAAAGAAATGAAGGAAATGATAGCAAAGATCAATAAAACTAAAAGCTGGTTCTTTGAGAAGATAAACAAAATTGATAAACCATTAGCCAGACTCACCAAGAAAAAAAGGGAGAACACTCAAATCAATAGAACTAGAAATGAAAAAGGTGAATTAACAACTGACACTGCAGAAATACAAAGGATCATGAGAGATTACTACAAGCAACTATATGCCAATAAATGGACAACCTGGAAGAAATGGACAAATTCTTAGAAATGCACAACCTTCTGAGACTGAACCAGTAAGAAATAGAAAATATGAACAGACCAATCACAAGCACTGAAATTGAAACAGTGATTAAAAATCGTCCAACAAACAAAAGCCCACGACCAGATGGCTGCACAGGCGAATTCTAGCAAACATTTAGAGAAGAGCTAACACCTATCTTTCTCAAACTCTTCCAAAATATAGCAGCTGGAGGAACACTCCCAAACTCATTCTACGAGGCCACCATCACTCTGATACCAAAACCAGACAAAGATGTCACAATGACAGAAAAATACAGGCCAATATCACTGATGAACATAGATGCAAAAATCCTCAATAAAATACTAGCAAAGAGAATCCAACTGTACATTAAAAGGATCATACACTGTGATCAAGTGGGGTTTATCCCAGGAATGCAAGGATTCTTCAATAAACAAAAATCAATCAACGTAATACACAATATTAACAAATTGAAAGAGAAAAACCATATGATCATCTCAATAGATGCAGAAAAAGCTTTCGACAAAATTCAACACCGATTTATGATAAAAACCCTCCAGAAAGGAGGCATAGAGGGAACTTTCCTACATAATAAAGGCCATATATGACAAACCCACAGCCAACATCATCCTCAATAGTGAAAAACTGAAACCATTTCCACTAAAATAAGGAACAAGACAAAGTTGCCCACTCTCACCACTCTTATTCAACACAGTTTTGGAAGTTTTAGCCACAGCAATCAGAGAAGAAAAAGAAATAAAAGGTATCCAATTTGGAAAGGAAGAAGTAAAGCTGTCACTGTTCGCAGATGACATGATACTATACATAGAGAATCCTAAAGGTGCTACCAGAAAACTACTAGAGCTAATCAATGAATTTGGTAAAGTAGCAGGATACAAAATTAATGCACAGAAATCTCTTGCATTCTTATACACTAATGGTGAAAAATCTGAAAGTGAAATTAAGAAGACACTCCTATTTACCACTGCAACAAAAAGAATAAAATATCTAGAAATAAACCAACCTAAGGAAATAAAAGACCTGTATGCAGAAAACTATAAGACACTGATTAAATAAATTAAAAATGATACAAATAGATGGAGAGATATATCATGTTCTTAGAGTGGAAGAATCAACACTGTGAAAATGACTATACTACCCACAGCAATCTACAGATTCAATGCAATCCCTATGAAACTACCAATGGCATTTTTCATAGAACAAGAACAAAAAATTTCACAATCTGTATGGAAACACAAATGGCCCCGTATGGCCAAAGCAATCTTGAGAAAGAAAAACGGAGCAGGAGGAATTAGGTTCCCTCACTTCAGACTATACTACAAAGCTACACTAATCAAGACAGTATGGTACCGGCACAGCAACAGAAATATAGATCAATGGAACAGGATAGAAAACCCAGAGAAAAACCCACACACATATGGTCACCTTATCTTTGATAAAGGAGGCAAGAATATACAGTGGAGAAAAGAAGCTCTTCAATAAGTGGTGCTGGGAAAACTGGACAGCTACATGTAAAAGAATGAAATTAGAACACTCCCTAACACCATACACAAAAATAAACTCAAAATGGATTAAAGACCTAAATGTAAGGCCAGACACCATCAAACTCTTAGAGGAAAACATAGGCAGAACACTCTTGACATAAATCACAGCAAGATCCTTTTTGACCCACCTCCCAGAGAAATGGAAATAAAAACAAAAATAAATAAATGGGACCTAATGAAACTTCAAAGTTTCTGCACAGTAAAGGAAATCATAAACAAGAAGAAAAGAAACCTCAGAATGGGAGAAAACATTTGCAAATGAAGCAAGTGACAATGGATTCATCTCCAAAATTTACAAGCAACTCATTGCAGCTCAATATCAAAAAACCAAACAACCCAATCCAAAAATGGGCAGAAGACCTAAACAGACACTTCTCCAAAGAAGATATACAGATTGCCAGCAAACACATGAAAGAATGCTTAAAATCATTAATCATTAGAGAATGCAAATCAAAACTACAATGTGATATCATCTCACACCGGTCAGAATGGCCATCATCAAAAACTCTACAAACAATAAATGCTGGAGAGGGTGTGGAGAAAGGGAACCCTCTTGCACTGTTGGTGTGAATGTAAATTGATACAGCCACTATGGAGAACAGTATGGAGGTTCCTTATAAAACTAAAAATAGAACTACCATATGACCCAGTAATCCCACTACTGGGCATATACCCTGAGAAAATCATAATTCAAAGAGTCATGTACCACAATGTTCATTGCAGCTCTCTTTACAATAGCCAGGACATGGAAGCAACCTAAGTGTCCATCAACAGATGAATGGATAATGAAGGTGTGGCACATATATACAATGGAATATTACTCAGCCATAAAAGGAAATAAAACTGAGTTATTTGTAGGTATGTAGATGGACCTAGAATGTGTGATACAGAGTGAAGTAATTCAGAAAGAGAAAACAAATACCGTATGTTAACACATATATATGGAATCTTAAAAAAAATGAAAAGGTTCTGAAGAACCTAGGGGCAGGACAGGAATAAAGACACAGACGTAGAGAATGGACTTGAGGACACGGGAAGGGGGAAAGGTAAGCTGGGACAAAGTGAGAGAATGGCATGGACTTACATATACTACCAGTTGTAAAATAGCTAGTGAGAAGCAGCTGCATAGCACAGGGAGATCAGCTCGGTGATTTGTGACCACGTAGAGGAGTGGGATAGGGAGGGTGGGAGGAAGGGATATGCAAGAGGGAGGAAATATGGGGATAATATGTATACATATAGCTGATTCACTTCGTTGTAAAGCAAAAAGTAACACACCACTGTATAGCAATTATACTCCAATAATGATGTTAAAAATAAATAAATAAATACATAAAAATAAAGATATAACTATTAGGTAATATTTATGTTTCAAAGCATCTTCGTAACTACCATATTAATTAGTGGAAGTAAGACTCCTTGCTGGATGGTAATTGAAATTCTATATTTGGAGCTAATTATTTAAAAACTTAATTTTTTACTCATTATTTAAACATGTTTTGAATGACAACTTAAGGCTAGACACTACACTATATGTGCTACAGATACATAGATAAACTGTTCATAGTTTCCTCCCTCAGCAATGAGCAAAGCCATGAAAATAAAAGTTGTACATGGATGGACCTAGAGATTATCATACTAAGGGAAGTAAGTCTGAGAAAGACAAATATCATATAATATCACTTATATGTGAAATCTAAAAAAAATGATACAAATGAACTTATTTACAAAACAGAGACAGACATAGAAAAACAACTTATGGCTCCCAAAGGGGAAAGGGGCAGGGGATAAATTAGGAGTTTGGGATTAGCAGATACAAACTACTATATATAAAACAGATAACCAACAAGGTCCTGGATTTCCCTGGTGGCACAGTGGTTAAGAATCCGCCTGCTAATGTAGGGGACTCAGGCTCGAGTCCTGGTCTGGGAAGATCCCACATGTTGCGGAGCAACTAAGCCCCTGCACCACAACTACTGAGCCCATGTGCCACAACTACTGAAGCCCGTGTACCTAGATCCCGTGCTCCACAACAGGAGAAGCCACTGCAATGAGAAGCCCC
Source organism: Aethalodelphis obliquidens (assembly GCF_003676395.1). Lineage (NCBI taxonomy): Eukaryota > Metazoa > Chordata > Mammalia > Artiodactyla > Delphinidae > Aethalodelphis > Aethalodelphis obliquidens. Next base: position 89,825,494 of record NW_020837945.1, on the reverse strand, counting down.
CGCACTGCAACAAAGAATATAGCCCCCACGCACCGCAACTAGAGAAAGCTCACATGCAGCAACGAAGACCCAATGCAGCCAAAAATAAATAAATAAATAAAATAATTTTATTAAAAAAAAAACAAGGTCCTACTGCATAGCACAGGGAACTATATTCAGTATCTTCTAAGTTATAATGGAAAAGAATATATATATATATGTATATAACTGAATCATTTTGCTGTATACCAGAAACTAATAAACACTGTAAATCAACTATACTTCAATTAAAAAAAAAAAAAAAACAGTTGTAGTGTGTGTTAGGTAGAAAAATGACCCCAACCCCCAAGTTGGCCATATCCTAATCCTGTGAATATGTTACACTGCCTGGCAAAAGAAAATTAAAACTGCAGGTGGAATTAAGTTGCTAACCAGCTGACTTGGAAATGAAAATGTTACGGATTATTTAGATGGATCCAGTCTAATCGTCCTTAAACATGGAAATAGAGGCAGAAGGTTATGTCAGAGAGATGAGACATGAGAAGGACTTGAATTGCCATAGATAGTTTCAAAGATGGAGGAATGGGACCAGGAACTGAAAAATGTGGTGGTCTCTAGAAGACAGGAGGGAATAGTCCTCACCTTATAAGCCAGCAAGGAAACGGGAACCTTGGTCTGATAACTGCAGAGAACTAAATGCTGCTAATGACCTGAATGAGCCTGGATGAGGATTCTCCCATGGAAGAGCCTCTAGAAAAAGACACAGCCCATCTACACCTCGATTTTAGCCCAGTAAGAGTTATCTACACAATTATAATAAATATATGCTATATTAAGCCACTAAGTTTGTAGCAATTTATTATGGTAATAAAAAGTTAACATATAATGATAAGTTAATGGATACATTAAACAAAAGATTATGATCTAGTGTGGTACGAGCTGAAGAAATATCTTAGATATCATGTTAAGAATTTTAGATTCTATAAGCAGTAAGTAATAAGGAACCATTAGGAACCTCTAGCTGTGGTTGAACCACAGGAGAGAAAGTATGTATACCTTCTTTTTTTGGCTACGTTGGGTCTTTGTTGCTGCTCACAGGCTTTCTCTAGTTGCAGCAAGCAGGGGCTACTCTTCATTGCGGTGTGCGGGCTTCTCATTGCGGTGGCTTCTCTTGTTGCGGAGCACGGGCTCTAGGCACACGGGCTTCAGTAGTTGTGGCGCACAGCCTTAGCTGCTCCGTGGCATGTGGGTTCTTCCCAGACCAGGGCTCAAACCCATGTCGCCTGCATTGGCAGGCAGATTCTTAACCACTGCACCACCAGGGAAGTCCCTGTATAACTTCTTCTAGATAGCATTTTCCCAAACCATAATTTCTCCAAGTCCCATTATTCCTGGAACTTAAAATAGGTAACACCTATGGTTTTTATTCTTAACTTGTTAAAGAGAGCACTGTTTAGCAAATCTCTCTACTAGTAAACATCTGAGATGGGGCATGGAAAATGGCTAAAGTTCTTTTGTGAATTAGTTCTCAGGATTTTTCATGTGATAACCCATGCTCATAGTGAACCTATGTATTCACTAAATTAAACACAAAATATTTTCTATTTGAGTTTTCCAGTTAGAATAAAGCAGTGCACGTAGCAACTTATTTTCTTGTTTTCACTACTGTTCACCCTGTTTACCTATATAGCAAGCATGCCTCAGGTAGTAGTTCTTATTAAGGCTTATATACCAATGCAAATTTGAGAGTTTAAAGGGGGCCTCTATAGTGATGTCAATAGAAAGAATATATCTGTTTTTAGCATAATTAGTGAATAGATCATTCTCCCTGCCATTATATACACCACTGAAAATTTTAGGGATAAAAGGCCAATCCCAATTTTTGTAGCTGAGGAGAAGCAAGGCAAAAGGCAACTCAAGATAAATTAAGTTTAAGTTAAGTGACAGAAGTAGAGTTTTTAATACACCAACATCAGTATCATCAGAACAAATTTGAAAAGTGCCTTCTACATCCCACAGGGTGATTTTTAAACGTTACATGTTTACTTTTTATGAAGACAGTTGGAAATAGAGTTTACTACCAAGTCTACATGGTATGGCCAAATTCACTGGCTAAGTGGATTTCCAATTTTCTGTTGTCTTAGTAATTGGTTGCAAGGCTAACCGTCAGACTGCCTGTGTGGTAAGCCAATTTATTCATCAAGGATATATAAAATCCTGGTTCAACTGTGTCTCAGTATACTTCTTGCAATTGCCTGGCTGTTAGAAATGCATGTCTGGTTTATGACTGGAGGGAAGGATTTGGGTCTTACATTGCAATTACTATCCTGTATCAGGATGCTTTTGTTGTCTACAGCAAGACAATCCAAGAGCTGGCGGTAGACCCAGCCAATAAGGAAGGACAAGTATTTGGGAGATGACAAGGGCAGAGGCTTGCAACAAAAGTTCAGTTTGGGAAGTAATTACTTCCTTTAAAGATCCAACAGTCTCTAGTTAAACTTGAGGCAAAATATTTAATGGTTAAAATATTTAATTCTATCTCAACAGCCTCCTAACTGGCCTACCTGAATCCACACTGGCCCCTTCCAGCTTATTCTCTACAAGGCTGCCTGAGAGATCTTACCCAAGGTGTGAATTTCAACAATGCTTGACAGAGTTCACCCTTCAGCCTAAAATCTTTCAATGGCTCCCCTTTCCCTTGGGATAAATACAACACTCAAGAGACTATGAGGCCCTGTAACGCCCACCTCTCCACCCCATATTATTTCACCCTTCTCCTTGCTCCCCAGTCATACAGGCCTTTGTGCCTCTCATAGTTGCTGGGCTGTCTTCCGCCATTGGGTCTTTACACACTGTTTTCTCTGAATGGAGGACTGTTCCCTCCCCTGTTGCTTTGTTAACTCCTACTCACCCTTCAGATCTCAGCTCAAGGAACATTTTCCCAGTGAAGCCTTCCCTGACCTCCTTAAGTGAAATCCTATTTTTCAGATTCATACCCTCATGTACCACCTTGTATCACTTTTCATTGTTGCAAACCGACTCCTTCCTGTAATTATTTGATGTTATTTATCTCTGCCAATAATGGTAAGCTCAGTATTTTTTGCTGTTTTTTCCCCAGAACCTAGAAAAGTGCCTGAGACATAGGCATGAAAAGTATTTGTTAAATATACAAACAGATGAGGTAAGAATATTTTCAGAGATTTTTGATTACATAACTTCTGTTATACATTGTTAAGCCACTATCCTCCATGAAGAAAATGAATATATCATCTAGCATAATGCTTAAAACATTCAGTTGCTTAATGCAAGTTTGAGAAATAGAATTAAAGTCATATAGGCAGAATTGTATTTATATACAGATCAGAAAAATGTTCACAATAGTTGGCTTTGATCGGCGTGTATGTTAAGAGCAGAGACAAAGAATACCAGTTCTCCTACCTAGAGTAGCTGACTAAAGGGCACAACATAGAGTGTCTTTACGAAGTTTCTGAGAGGTTGGGTTGTACTTACTTAAGATCAACTAATACTAAGAATTACATTTAGTCCCAGAGGAGGGGTTATAACTGGATAGACAAGTTAGGGATCCATGAATCTAAGAGTTAGAATATATTTCATAGATGTACAATTTCATTCGCCTGTTTTTGCAGGAAAAAATACTAAGCCCAACAAGCTTAAGAAATATGTCCACGGTCACATCCCTGTTGAGGGTCAAATAGCTGGAGGCCAAATAGCATAGTTAGACATTCCTGAATGGTTTCTATATATTAAATCTGTACTGATTCTATAGGGAAGTGGATTTTAAAAGATTCACACATGCATTTGTGCATGTGGAAAACATTTTCATAGATATTATTTGGCAGATCTGTCAAAGAATTCAAAAATAGAAACAGGTGTTCTGAATTCTAAAAACATAATAACCAAGGCTATTTATTAGATCTAAAACTAATTTTTTAAAAAAATTATACAAGAAAGTAAATATAATCATAACTTGGCTGAATGGTAAGCAATATTAATATAGTCATAAAAAGTATGCAATAATTATTAATTTAACCAAAAGTGATGATATTACTATTGGGATGATTGAAGAAACGTAAGAATGGATAACGTCAAAAATTGACAAATCTAAGGCTTCCCTGGTGGTGCAGTGGTTAAGAATCGCCTACCAATGCAGGGGACACAGGTTCGAGCCCTGTTCTGGGAAGATCCCACATGCCACGGAGCAGCTAGGCCTGGGCGCCACAACTACTGAGCCTGTGCTCTAGAGCCCGCGAGCCACAACTACTGAGCCCGCCTGCCACAACTACTAAAGCCCGTGCGCCTAGAGCCTGTGCTCCGCAACAAGAGAAGCCACCACAATGAGAAGCCCACGCACCACAAGGAAGAGTAGACCCTGCTCGCCGCAACTAGAGAAAGCTGCGCACAGCAACGAAGACCCAATGCAGCCAAAAATAAATAAACAAAATAAATAAATTTACTTTAAAAAAAATTGACAACTCTAGAAATAACAGTATAAATACCTTACGTAGAAATGTGGAGGTAAGTATACAAGTGTTTTAAAATATTGCGTCTGGAGAGTGGAGTGGGTGGTAAAAGATGGTTGGAACAAGGAACTGGCGTTTTTCTTAAGCTTTTCAGCACTTGTTTTAGTTTGGGTCTACTTAGGAGACAGAAGCTGCACAGTGATTTGAGCAAGAAACTTTAATACTGAACAAATATTAACTATAACAAGGTAACAAATTAATGGAGGATTAGCTACTAAAGGGTAAAGAAGACTCTCGAGAATATAAAAATAGAAGATGTACAGAGAAGCCACTATTCCTAGGGCCAAGGCAGAGAACCCAGGAAGGAAGAAATCTGGAAGACACCCCCCATCCACGGCTGAACTCTAAGCCTTGCTTTTGAGGGTGCAGCTGGGCTCTACTGAATGGTGCAACAGGTCCATGAGGGGCTGCATTGGCAGGATTCACTGGGAAGCCATCCTCTGGGCTGCCAACATAAGCCATCTGCAGGCAGGTGCCACAGAAGTGACACTCACCAAGAAACTGTTTTCTGGAGGTGTCTCAGAACTTGCTTGAAAGTCACTTGAGGGGCAGTGCTAGGAGCAGGCATCCACAGAGAAGTGCCACCCGAGGGTGTTCCAAGGAAGCTGTCCATGGGGAGGTGCTATTCTTTGGAACTTGCTACCAAGGTTCCAGAACTTTGGCATGAAGAGGTAAAAGGAAAGCCATCCACTGGGAGGAGTAATGCCAGTTACTGGGATTCTGATCTCAGAATGTTGGGAGAAGCTGCCCGTAGAGACATGACATGCTCTGCAGGAGCCCAGGGAGAAGCACAGGTCAGACCAGGAAGACGGAAGCCCCTTCCTCCTCTAGTGTCTTTCCAGAGCACTCCACTGATAAAGCTTAACCTCATGCTTGTGTGCAAAGGAGAAATATTTAGTCCAGCTCTGTTTTTGCACAGCAGGCAATGAAGAGTGGACTTAGAGGCAATACGCTGATAACCGGAATATTACTTTTTATAATGTGTTAGATAATGTGCATTGATATAAGTCAAAACTAATCTTTTAAAAGCAACTGCTAAGAAAAGGGCAGCTTATCTGAGGACATAGAATGTTTCTTCTTCTTTGAAGGTAAGACTTATTCACCTTGCTCCCTTTGAATCTGGCATCTATAGGAATTCATGTTATCATTCTTAAAGTGTGCCTATTGATGCTACCCCCCCATTCCCATTTATATTTTCCCTGCTCTTGATTCTCTGTTCTTAAATATATTTGATCATTGTTTTACAATATGCATATTTGAAGGTAGTCTCAGTAGCTTATAATAAATAAGACATGGTCCTTGATTTCCAGACGTTTATTGTCTGGCTGAGGTCATAAGACAAACTCACTGAAAACAATTAGGGAAAAACAAAGTATAGAACCTTATTTAGTGATCGATTTTGCAGGACAAAAATTGATGTTCTTGGAGTTCCCTGAAGGGAGAATATCCAAATTGTAACAGTCAGTAAAAACTTCCTGAAGACTTCAAGTGATCTTTAAAACAAGAATATACACTGAGGGAAAGCAAAGGAGAGGCACGGAGAAGACACTGACTCACCCCACAGGGAGTTCCTAGGATGGTGAAGATCAGCGTCTGGTAAGCTGACATCCATGACTCGCCATGGTCTGGCCCCACTGGCCCCTTTATCATTGTCTTTGACCCCTGTTCAACAACAATTCTCTATTCTTTTACTTTAGCTTATATATTGCCCTGAACATACCTTATTCATATTCCTATTCAACATTCTTCTCACATCTTCTTCTTGGAAGTCACCTTTCTTTTCCCTCTTCATCTGTTTGAGTGTTGCCCATCACTCAACACCAACTATTCTGGCCTACAGGGATTTCTCCCTTTTCTGAACTTCTATAGTACTTAATTCTATACCACTCACTTGAAGGTCATATTATCTTGTGGTAAAGTAGAATAGTGGAAAGTGCGTAGACCTACAGTCAGAAAACTTGGATTCAAATCCTGGCTCTCCAACATTTTGGTTCCATTTCCTAACCTCTCTCAGTCTCTATGTTTTCACTATAATTTAGGGAAGGTGATACCTTCTTTGTAGGGCTGTTATGAGGATTGAATGGTATTATATACATATATGTGCCTTGAAAATTTTGCTGACTGACAATACATAGAGCTTGTGTTAGTGTTTGTGTGTTTCCACTCTATCTAGGATATACACTTAGAGATGGAACAATATCTAATAACTGTTTGTATTCTCCTTAGCACTTAGCACATTTCTCAGCACATAGTAGGCACTAAATAAACACTAAATGATTAAAATCCAACCAGTTTCTGTAAAAATATAAAGTGAACCCTCTGCACTATATTTGCTTAATCTGTCCTTGTTTGTACCCATTACATGCATCCAAGTTACAATATTCGTCACTGCAGAAATTACTGGTGAAAAACTATTTGAACTGTTGACATCTGTCTTGGCTCTGTCAAACCCTGGGTTTATAAAAGCAGTTTGGAACTCATGAGCTGTCACAGCAAGAACACTCACTTGATACACTTTACAGATAGCAATTGCTGGTAAGTGTTCCTGCAATGAAGTACTCAAATAACTGGTATGACTAGGAATGCCAGTCCCCGATCAGTCAAGTGGGAAATTTAGGAAATCAATTTCACCAGCAGTTGTGGAATTCCTAAATATTTTTCTTTCAAAATATAAGTCATGTCCAAGAGATTCCAAACAAACTATATTGACAGAGCAGATCCTGGGTAGGGTGGGAAGGGGCAGAGCTAAACAGAGGTAGTGGTGGTGTTGGTTCTGTGATACAATGTAAAGGGAACACACTTTGGAGCCAGTCACACCAAGCGCAAATCCCAACTCCATCATTTACTAGGATCTTGGCATTAGGCCTTCTTTAAACTTCAACATTTTTCTATGTAAAATGGCAATAATGCAGTTGTCATGAAAATTAAAAATAAGTTGCTAAAGCACCTAGTACAGGGGACTGTGTGGAACTTCAGTGACGAGCACTGTGTGTGGTTGACTCAATAGGATGAGGTGATATTTGAAGGTTTGCCTACAGACCTACTCCACAGAATTTCCAACATACCGGTGCAGAAAGTAAGCGCCTGTGTCATGGCCTCAACAAAGACTCATGGCCCCACTCCTCATTAAGTACCTTTCCCAGAGTCATAGACTCAGTAATTCACCTTAGCCTGGGCCTGCTGCCTTCAAGACAAGTTCTGTGATAGCTGTATTTCACAAGAGAAACCTCCCTCTCCCTCACCCCCGTGGACAACTCGTTAGAAATACCACTTAGCACCTACAGGGTGAGCAGCCCTCTATGTGACACTCTAATGGATTCAGTTATGATTAGTCAGGCTCTGTGCTTTAAAGGTAAGGATGATCCTCTCGTTGACCTCACTGGGATAGTAAGGTAAAGGCTGGAAATGAATTTGATGAGATCTGACATGTTATCTCCTGAAGAACTGAACCTCTAGGAGATTCTGGTAACATAGTTGTGAAGGTTAAATGAAATTAGATTTGAGAAGCACTTAGCATAGTGTCAAGCACATAGTGATCAACGGTAGCAACAACATTATTAGAACAAGTAGCTCCTATGAGGACAGAATCGCCAGAAATACCAACCCCAGAAGCTGCTATAAAGGGTTATGCATTACTTTAATTTTATTTTTTTAACGTCTTTATTGGAGTATAATTGCTTTACAATGGTGTGTTAGTTTCTGCTTTATAACAAAGTGAATCAGTTATACATATACATATGTTCCCATATCTCTTCCCTCTTGCGTCTCCCTCCCTCCCACCCTCCCTATCCCACCCTTCCAGGCTTTCACAAAGCACAAAGCCGATCCCTTTGCCATGCGGCTGCTTCCCACTAGCTATCTACCTTACGTGTTAGTGTGTACATGTCCATGACTCTCTCTCGCCCTGTCCCAGCTCACCCTTCCCCCTCCCCATATCCTCAAGTCCGTTCTTCAGTAGGTCTGTGTCTTTATTCCTGTCTTACCCCTAGGTTCTTCATGACTTTTTTTTTTTCTTAGATTCCATATATATGTGTTAGCATATGGTATTTGTCTTTCTCTTTCTGACTTACTTCACTCTGTATGACAGACTGTAGGTCCATCCACCTCACTACAAATAACTCAATTGCGTTTCTTTTTATGGATGAGTAATATTCCATTGTATGTATGTGCCACATCTTCTTTATCCATTCATCTGTTGATGGACACTTAGGTTGCTTCCATGTCCTGGCTATTGTAAATAGAGCTGCAATGAACATTTTGGTACATGACTCTTTTTGAATTATGGTTTTCTCAGGGCATATGCCCACTAGTGGGATTGCTGGGTCGTATGGTAGTTCTATTTGTAGTTTTTTAAGGAACCTCCATACTGTTCTCCATAGTGGCTGTACCAATTTACATTCCCACCAACAGTGCAAGAGGGTTCCCTTTTCTCTACACCCTCTCCAGCATTTATTGTTTCTAGATTTTTTGATGATGGCCATTCTGACCGGTGTGAGATGATATCTCATTAATCATTAGAGAAATGCAAATCAAAACTACAATGCATTGCTTTTAAATTAGACTGCTTTTCAAATGTCAAAGCGGTAGAAGGGAACAAATAGAAAACAGTTGCGGTAAGGTAACTGTATGACCTTCTTTTATTATCAGTGGCTGACTGCGGGAGCTGCCTTCTACCACTGGCTGTGCTGCTTGGGCTAGTCGGTGAATGTCACCGAGACTCAGTTTCCTTTTGTAAAATGAGGCTGTTGGAATAGAACTATTCGGGTTGCTTTCGGCTGTGCTCTGCTCTGCTTCTTAAACGCGGGATCTGTACTGGTGATGGTAAGAAGAAAGCTCTGTGGCGGGAGAGCAGGAGCAAAAATAGGGACAGAAAATCTTGGAGCTGAGATTAAAAATGAAAATGCTTTAAGGGAGTAACCAAGCAATATATTTGCTTGGAGGCATGTTTTTTTAAATGTCTGCCTACTGACTGTGTGACATATGTGCTTGAACAGGGTTCCTGTAGCAAGTTGACAATGATTTGATTTTCTCTGTTGTCTGACACTCTAAATTCTTATTTCCTAGGTTACCATAGAGCTCTCTCTAGCCGATGTCACTCAGTGAGTTTTGACTGTGTGGGCTTAATAGGATGCAAGTTTTGGGCAATGCTGTTGACTCCCTATCCCTTCAAATTAGATGTTCTCCTAATTCCCGAAAATAAAATATCTACAATGCTACTAGGCAAGTCTTCGACTTAGTAACCTCTCAAAAACACAGCCCTTCTATTTCTGTCTGCTGAAGACAGGAGGATGTATTTTCCTATTATGAAGCCATGTGTGCAAGGGGGCATGGGGAGAAATAGGCTGGATGTACTGGGCCAAAATCTCAAGCTAGAGTGGAGGCAGGTTTCCTCAAGGGAGCCTCCAAAGACAGAAATACAGTGTGGGAGGAAAGCAGAATCTCTCAGCTCAGAGCAGGTAAAAGAAAGCAGCCACTGAAGTCAACAACAAAGAAGACAGAGAAATGGTCCACTCTCCTTCCACCCTTTCTTCTACCAACAGGAATCCCGCCCCCTCCAAATTCTACTCAGGATTCCCGTTTCCACGGCAAGTTCCACATACATCTTATTAGATGGAATGTGTTTGCTAGGAGGACATGTTTATTCCCCACTCCTCCGGTTCCCTGGAGGAGGGATTTCCCCCGAAAGCTTCTGGCCTCTTGCCGTACCTTTTCTCATCTCCAAGGAGGAGTCATCTGTTTGGTGAAAGTGGGAGAGGAATCCAGCATGCACAACTCAGCTTCTTGCATGCCCTGTCCTCTTGGGAGCAGCCTTCCCACAGAGGAAGGACTTCTGCTTCTGCTTCTGCTGAAAGGCTCTGCCCTGAGGGGAGGCTGTGGTTTAATGATTACTTCAGCATCAGGAAGCCTGCATGTGGGCAGATAGAAGCCACACTCTCCACCATTTTACATGCAATGAACACATCTTTCCTACCCGTTTGCCTTACTTCACTATTTGTTCAGAACACAGGTGGGGAGGGGCGAGTTACTGTTGCTTCTCCCCAGTCATAAAAATTGACTGATGTACATTCTAGTGGAAAATCTGCTATGACGTCCTCAGCCATTTCTTACTGCAAGAGTCAACTCATTTCTGTTGGTTCCTTCCTTTCCCACTGTCTCTTATTCCCCCAAAGCCATGTGCTAATCCATGGGATTGATTATTAAGGAAGCCATCTGTATGACCCGGTGATTAATAAAACAGAATAGTCTAGACAAGAAAAAGATTAGCTTCATACTTAATGTGTTTCAGCCACCAATTTAACCAGAATAATAACTGCTTGGGATTGAACCCCATTGTAGCGGAAAAGTGGGCTGAAAATAACTCTGCATCTATCCATACTGGCTGACCAAATCACAGGATTTAACTAGTAGGAAGTATACATAGGCTGAATCCACTTTTGCTTCTGAAGTACAGTGACAGGCACAGTATAGGGTTAAAAGTAGCATGATTTTTCACCTTGGTTTTGTCACTGATCTTTCACTGAGCTGTTTATCACGGCTAACAGATAACCCTTCTGAACCCTGGATTTATTTCCATAAAATGTAGATAATAGTAAGTACCTTGCAATATTCCAGGAATATTAAATTATATAATGCATGGGAAAAATATTTATATTCTTTAATATGTATATATGACTATGAACTGCTAATATCATCGATAGAGATACTGAAAAGAGACAGAACCTTACATGTCAAAGGTCAGATAAGCCATTTAGTGTCCTGTCAAGAGAAGAGCCCGTCTTCTTGTCTTCTAGCTTCTAGTAAAGTTTCTCAAAGTGAGGTCCAAGGACTATTTTTAAATAAACACATTATTTTTAAGCCCCACTCCAGCTCTAAATCAGAATATCTATAGACAAGCTCTGGAATCTGTATTTTAACAGTGAACACTAAGTTTAGGAAGGAACCACTACATCTGGTCCGAAAGTGTTTTTAATATTACACAATGTTGCATTCTCATCAATTATAGACGTTAATTCTCTCCTTTACTTGAAAACATCGTAAAAGAATCAGTTCAGTCAAAACATTTCCCTCTATTTTGAGCTCCTTGGGTCACTCTAAGTATTGATATATCTTCTCACAATTTAAAAAACAACTTTCAAATTCCTACAACCAAACATCTCCATCTTAAACTTTCCACTCTTGAAATGATAATTCTAATATTTATTTCATCTCCGTTAAAAGTCAGTTTGGAACTCTCAACCCTTGGGCAGCGAGAGGCCTGGATAAGAATCATTAAAACAAAGCACAAACTATAATAAGTATAACAGGTGAAACCCAATTATTACAAACTCCATAAAACTGCCACATGGTTATATTCTAATAGAATTGGGTTATAGGAAACACAGTGCCAGAAATTAGGCCCAGGTTTGTGGAACTTGGAAAGCAAAGCAGCTTCTTTGAAGTGAATTATTCAGTGAAAAGAAGTGCTTTGAATAGAATACAGATACAAAGGCTGTATCATGTAGGCTAGGCTCCAGAGCTTCTGGGTCTCTCTGTAGGCGCTGAGCATGCCTGGCCTCGGACTGTGAAGAAGATGGGAGCCTTTAGAGTGTGCAGAGGAGCAGTGAGACATGACTTTCATTTTCACAGCACCTCGCTGTCTGTGATGTTGGTACTAAGGTAGAAATAGGGAGAGCAGTTCGAAGGCTATTTCCATAATCTAGTGGAAGATGGTGGGTAGCAGCAGGGGAAGGGATGAGAAGTCATCAGCCTCTGGATATATTTAAAAGGTAGAGCTGACAGGGTTTGATCCTCAAACTCAATTTAACTGAGCATTCGTCCAAATAGAAACGACTCTGCTCTACAAAACATTTTTTAACAACTTTTATTTTTCAAGGAAGTAATCTTAACCTTAAAGAGAAATGGAGGCTAGAACCTAACAAATATATATTAACACAGTATAACATATGTATCATATGTTCAATATAATACAGCATAATATAAAACAATATATATAAACACAAAAATACATATAATCTACTCACATATGCAACAAAATATATAGTCTACACAAGTTCTTAGTGCAAGCATATTATTAGGTTGGCCAAAAAGGTCGTTCAGTGAGTGAATATGTTGTTCAGTAAAGTTCTTGATGAAAATGAAAAATGTCTTTTACTTTTTATTTAAAACTGAACAAACTTTTTGGCCAACCCAATATAAGCTAGGTAGGTATACTCTCAAATTTACTTAACCAAATTCAGTTTTGTTTAAAACCATGGTATTCTAAAAGCTCCAAAATATAGCTATTAACAAATAGTTACATGGTTTTGCCATGTTCCCTTTCTTGGTCTATACATTTTTTTTAAATATCCAGTTTGAGTTTTTTCCTTTAAACCAGCTCTTTGCTCTCAGTGAAGCAGTTTTTCCTCCCTTTCTATTTTTCTTCTGTAGGCTCAGCTTATCTCGGTTTTTGAAACTGATCTTCCACTCACACACGTTTCCCCTGGGAAACTTCTGTTCCACCTTTCACATTGCTGACTAGTTTTCTTCATCTTCCCTCCCTTGTTTCCTTGAGCTAGCCTCCTATTGGTGGACCAGTCAGGGCGGACTCTTTCCCTTCACCCAGGAGGCTTATAAAACCATCTCTGCAAACTAACTAGAGGTTCTGTGATTGAAGTCAAGATATCAGTTGAAGCTATAAATAAAATGTAGCACTCAAAGCTGAAGCAGTGTTTTTGTCTTTAAGTTATTCAGCAGGACACCATCATTTCATCTCTTCTACACATCTTTTTATTACATTGCATTTTAATGTTCAACATGACACCCCAAATAAAATGCTGAAACCCCCTGTGGACACTTTATTGTGTATTCCATCTATTTTCTGCTTGGAATCAGGATATTAGTTTATAAAATGGTTTTCTCAAATGAAATTACGGAGTAAACCAGTGTGATTCAGGCATTCACAATTGCATATCAACTTCCTATTGTGGAAGGATTAAATGTGATTTCAAACAATAGAAGCAATCCCAGGAAGAAATTACACAGGTGGGTGTGTTGATTATGTCACAATTAGGCTTTGGGTTAATATTCCTCAGCAAAGATCTACTGATAACAGCTTTATTAGAGCCATGATTATTCTAGGAAGATCAACTTTGATCACTTGGCTATCCAAATTTTGCTTTACCTTTGAGGCTCCTCTGTGTATATTTTCATGTCAGATCTCTTTTCTTGTTTTAGTGGAATAATTTTGCTGTATGATTGTCAGTACAGTACAATATGCTTGGTTCTTACCATTTTGTATAATTGCACAAGGCTTGAATTCTCAGTCAATATTGTTTCATAATTACGCTTGTCATGAAAGCATGGCCTAGTTATTATTCTCACAATTTAAAACAAGGACAGAGAATTAATCAATCTGTATATAAGTAATTCTTTTTTAGTGTAGCCTATGACTGTACTATATTCATTCATTTAAAAAAAATGTATAGATTATACCTACCATGTTATCAAACACCTGAACAGAAAATAAAACCTGTTAAACATCCAGGTGAAGAGAAAATTGCTCAGATATTCTAATGAATGTTTCCATTTCCATCCTATCTACTATCATATTTGTTGACATTTGTTCACAGTCAAAGTTTCTCTATTCTCCACACCTTCCTCCTCTCAAATATGAATCATAATGAATACTTATTGCAATCAGAATTTCACTGATAATAACTAACACCTGTAATTGCTTACTGTGGGTCAGGCAGCATTCTAAGTGCATTCCACATATGAACACAGTCAGTCATCACACCAACCCTAAGTACCATTATTGTTCCCATTGTACAGATGAGATCACTCGGCCTTTGTCTGAACTAATAAGTGGCAGAGCTGTGAGCTGAAGCCAGAGAAATCTGACTTGCTGCTCTCAGCCCTACACATTGTCAATCCCATCCCACCACCCCGACCCTGCCAAAGAAGAGGGTGTGGCTCCAGTTTGAGGAGCTGTGATTTAGCCATGTTTTTAAGAGTGCCATTTTGAAAAAAATTAATAAGTATTATCAAACACATGAGTGGAGACTCTAATCTTTCTACTTTGGGGACTTGTGGTCCAGGTCAGAATTCCTGCATCCCTGCCATATGATATTAATAGCACCACAATACAAAGATGACTTCTAACAGTGCTGACAATGACTAAACAAACTTGAAAATTCAGGCAATTACACAGAAAGCATAAGCAATACCCATTTCCTAAAAAGGGCAAAGTAAAAATATTTAGATTACCAAAATAAATTGGTACCTAAATTCCACAGAAAAGTCTAAAATTAATTGTGCTTATGTTGAGTTCTTATGGTCCTAGAGCCATGGTTTATACTCTTAAGATCTAGGGCCAAAATACTGCAGAAAGAAAAATTATTCTTTTAGCCAATAAATATTAGATGAAACTCACTAGGCACCAATTATATGTCAAGAGTTATTATAGACCCTGAAGGACTGAACTACAGCATGCCTGATTAAAACAAACAAACCAACAAATGTATCCCTAACCTAAGTACAGCCAGGCTAACTATTTAACATGGAATTTTTATGTTTAAAATTTGTATCAGGAATTTTACATCACTACAAATGCAACAAACACTGACAACAGAATCCCTTCTTAGATTGCTAATAGTTTATATTAGTCCCTCATTGCAGCCCCCCCTGCTCCAACAGCTTTGAGACCCTGGAGACACAGTTATAAGCAACACAATCTCTCCTCTCAGTTGAACATGTGGAGGGGACTCCCTTTCTGGCTGGCAGAATTTCACACAGCATTTTCTACTTGAATGCCACCTTCTCACTCACCACTTTCAACACGTCCTTGATTGGCCCAGTTCTGACTGCCCCTTCATAACTCCTGTAGGTCATCTCTGTGCCTATTTTCATCCAGCCCAGCTTGATCCGTGACTGCTCCCAGGTTTGTAGTAATGGACTCGCCCAGTACGTGTGCTCCTCTGAACCCTATCTGACCCACTGTGAGCATCCAGGCTCTGCTCCTGGGCACGCTTCCCACTGGGCAGGCACCTGGCTTACCATTTGCTTGGCTTCCCTTGCAGCCTGGCCACTCTCCTCACACCCACCTCTCCTTCTCCCACCTCGCTGCATATAAATCAGTGTTCATTTGTTGACATCCATCAACATTTTGCACAAAAATATTCCACTTTCTAAGCCAGGAAACAAAATGAAGCCAAAGACAGGCTTAAAGGGTAATACATTCTTATGTTCTTTACAAGTTGAAGTTAAGAGATTTAATCAGAGCGGTTTGCTCTTTTATCTCTATTAGAGATATTGAGACAAAGTTTTAGAAAAACTAAATGAATAACATGCTATTCAGATCACCACAGGCGATCGAGAAGGATGCTGTAAAACCCAGTTTGTAAATCTCCAAATGGTCAATTAGCAGACCAGTATGAGCAATGAGTAGACCTTACAGCCTTTCCCAAGCAAACATGGTAATTAAAAACAAATTACTGTATAGCATGGATGTGATGCTTTACAGTGTACCCCACCTGCCAACCAGCAGCTAAATTTATTCCAAGACTGTCTGGCCAATTAGCTGCTTCCCTATTGGGTGACTCAGGGTCCCTGTGTGAGCACCATTTGCAAGAATCCACATCAGATTGGGCCTTTTGTTCTCAGAAGGCAGCAGAGTTTCCAGGAGCGGGTCTCTAGACTGGATGAATTCTGCCTCGCTCACAGAATGTATTCTGTGTATTCACTTCACAAGGGCCTGGAGACATTCAAATTTCAATACCAGAATAGAATCCCCAGGTTCTAACAAGAAAAGAATACTATCACATGTTCTTCCTACAGGTAATTGTAATTAGGAAAAGAAAAATCAAACACCGGGTTTTGACAACTTCATCAAGGGACTTTGGCAAAAAACTCAAGTAGAATGGCTAATTTTTTCTCTTACATAAAAATAAATCCATGAAATCAGATCAAGTGAAAGTTACTGGTTTATTCTATAATTGGTTTTGCACATGTGTTTAGAAACACAGAAAGCTAGAATTAAAATAAAAATTTTGTGCTTAAATCTTACAACTGACGAAATTGAGACCCAAGGTCATATAAAGGGGGAAGCAGAAGAAAAGTCTAACATTCTCTCTACTATACTATACTCTGAGTGAATTGAGGATGGTGTATTTACTTACAATATGTATAGATTTCATGTGCATAAACACAGACCTCTAAATAGGTCTTCACATGCATTTTTATGTGTGACCCTCACCTTCCGTAGTTAGGTGAGTCCAATAGTAAACTATTTTGTTAACAGAAGCACTCTTACATTATGTCACAGGAAGACCCCAGCTACATAGATATAGAATTTTTCTTTTTGTAAATCTGGAACATTTAATCATCCATTCAACGAGCAATTTACTTAACATTATTTGTATGACAAGCATAAAGATAGTGCATCTTATGGCAAAAATCACAAATAGGTTTTGAGACAAAACCAATTATCAGCAGCTAATTTCTAATGCTGTGTTAAGAAGGATTCTGAGGAGCTGTCTGAACTGAGAATAAAAGAGTGATTATATATGATTTTTACTGACCATAATGTGCATAGGAATGGTAGCAAATATGTTACTGAGATGGCATGCCTATTGTAGGACTATTCTTCCAGCTCCAATATTCCCTACAGATTCTACCTCCAATGTTTCTGTTTAAATGTTTGCCTGAAGTTGTACAAAAGAAGTGGTTGCTTGTAAATAATTGCTTCCCTCTTTGTTCCAACATGAAAAGAAGAAATGGGAGAAACCATGGAGTTAGGATGGAGGTGGTAGAGACTGAGGGTGATTAAAAACAGTCTGTTCACCAGGAAGGTAGATCCTGAATCAGAGCTTCCTGGCTGCAACTGCAGACCCCACTCAAAGTGATTGCTTTGCTTTAGCTATTGGGAAAAATATGAAGAGTATTTTGGAAAGGTTCTTTATTACAAAACTTCCTTTATGACTTATAATAGTGATTATTGAGAAAATTCACTCTTTCCTCAATGACAAATGCAGTCCAATCTTCAAGTTTATAACATTTTCTGAGTAACTTTATGAAATCAATGAACCTTTCTTCATCAAAATGAAATCACAGGTATACATTAAGTATGTGTTTAAACTGGAAAGGAAAGAAAATCAAAATGGTTCCATTATTTCCCTGTTGAAAAGGCTTTTGTAATCAGTATAAGTCTTTCAATGGTGGTTTCTTTAATCATTTGGTTGGTATAAAACCATAAGTGACATGCCCTCGAAATCATGAAGAGAAGTCAGGAAGTCAATATTAAGTTCACTGTAAGAATATAATGAATTTGCACTATTGTCTGGTCTCATTATATTCTTTGTCACAAAAATGAGTTATCACAGAATTATGATATCTAGTACGTTCTTCTTTATAATGCATTCTTATTCACATGACAAGAATTACGACAAGAGGAGAAAATGGACAAAATTAATCCACCCTCATGACAGAAAATACCACATCAAATTAACTTGTGACAGGTAAGTATTTTTGTGAAAGCATTTATTGATGGCATCTGTCATATCAGTCTACCTACATCAGTTCTTTATGTGCCCCATCAAAGATCTATCACGAGTGGAACCCTCGGAAAAACATCTTCTGAAAATGGTTTAGATGTAAAGAAAAGAAACGGGTCATTTTGTACATGATCTTCAGAGGAAATCCCTAACTAAATCAATCATTTGGATTTTACAGCACTCCTCCTGAACAAATTCCATCCTACTTTATCCCTTTTTTGAGAACCTCCTACTTCTGGATTTGGCAGAAAAAGTTCATTTGCAGATTGTATGTTAGGGAAAGAAAAGGAATAGAAAGATTTCAAACAAAAAATTAATTCATTTCTTAAGGTACATTTGCTTTCTACTTTGGATCTAGGTAGTAACCAATATGAAATATTCTTATAGTAATAGATATAGTATGTATTGTTTAACTAAATCAAATTAGCTGAATGTGAAAATGCAATGCAGTCATCCTAGGCAAGAGAGAAATGATGCTGAGGATCAGAGACAATAGGTGACTGTAAGTTATGTTTGTTCATGAATGAATAACTCTGATAAAGGTAGCCTAGCATGAATAATGTAGAGATTTTTCAAAAGCAAAACATGCAATGATGTGTGATGAAGTAGAGAGATCACCAAGCATAGACCAAATAATTATCTTTAAAAAATTAGTTCTTGGGAAGCATTTACTCTGGAAGTTCACTAAAGTCCAGGCTCTGGCCCACAGCACTATAAATTCAGAAGTTTATGCATGCTTTCCATACGAGAAAGTTCTCCAAGACTTGTACGTCAAACCAGAAGGCCAGTTTACTGTTTGTTTTGCTTAAAATGATTACTGTATTGAACCAATTCATTTTCAATGCTCCATAAAGGTAGATAATATATGTTTTATTAAGGTACCAGAAAACTAAATGGAAAAAATATTGCTACATTTCTGTGGGGGGGAAGTCACATCGCTAAAGAGAAGCATGACAACTTCTCCATCATGCCCCTATTAACTCTCATTTGGATATGGATCTAAGGTAGATGATAAATGAGAAAAGACACAAAGAAGCTAATCAGATCCCCAGTGATTATACAATTGCAGACCCAGCAGAACACAAGCTCCTCAAGCAGGGTTCTCATTGACTGATGCTTAGAATATCTTTCCTGGTCTTCCTTAGTCAGAAAATGCAATTTAGTATGGTATTGTACTTTCATGCCAGATTATATACCCATTTGATTTTCTTCTAAAGTGAACACAAGTAGCATTCAGCCCAAGTGCCATTTCTGTAAGAAGGTATGAAACAGGTATGACAAATTTATTATACAAGCAGTAAACACCAGATTTTGAAAGCACACAGTTGCAGTTCAATCCTGGTTTTAAGAGTTATTCTAATGTCATTAAAACACACAAATAAGACATCTACTCTTCCAGGTAGATTTATCCAATGGGTATTTACCATTATAATTACCTATTTCTTGTGGGGAACACAAACTAATTACCTGACCTAAATTTAGAACGAAAGTTTGGGGGCTGGAATCATTATCCTGAAGACTTTTCTGTGCTTCAATGAAAAACTGTAATGAACTAATCAAACGAAATTGAATGTAAGTGCTTTGGGAACTGCTTAATATTTTTAACCAGTAGAACAATATAGCTTCTAATGAAACTGGCATATTCATTGTAAACAATTAAATCTTGGAGACTGACATTACAGATGCATATGCTCTGTTAAAGTAATTTAAGATTACCTTTCATGTTAAAAGAACAGCACCTTGTAAATATGCGATTCAATTATCTAAATCATTGTCTTAATACATTATGAGAAATTTAGTAATATTTCAACACCAAAAATAATAAAGCAGGCCACAGTAGTTATTTCAAATACAGTAAATGTAATAAAGCCCATTTCAGCAATTCTACACTAAGAAAACTTAATTTTGAGGTAGAAATTAGGTGGATTCACACACACATTACACACAAGCCTACCATGACGAAACATTGTGTGTCTAAGGGGAAAAGAATGATTTAATTAAATCCTTGAATTTTAAATCTTTTATAACCATACAAATGTTGACCTCCTCCATCATTCTTACCACTGCAGACCTGTGTTGCTCAGCTAAGGAAATAATCTAGGATATGCCACTATGACTTGTTATACTTCTGGACTTTTCTACTTTGATAATCCTTTACATATCTTGAAACACGTGGGGCTATTCTGCCACTGGCAATTAATTTTTTTTTTTTTTTTTTTTTTTTTTTTTTTTGCGGTACGCGGGCCTCTCACTGTGGTGGCCTCTCCCGTTGCGGAGCACAGACTCCGGACGCGCAGGCTCAGCGGCCATGGCTCACGGGCCCAGCCGCTCCGCGGCATGTGGGATCTTCCCGGACCGGGGCACGAACCCGTGTCCCCTGCATCGGCAGGCGGACTCTCAAGCACTGCGCCACCAGGGACAAGTAAATCATTTTCACATTGCTGTTCTCCCTAAAATTACTCAGTCTTATATTTTTGGCTGAGGATGGTGAAGCTTATCCTATTCATTTTGAGATAATACATGTCACTTAATGACCCCTCCTTCCCCTACACCCGCTTGCTGCCAGGCAGACATATCTTTAAACTTGTCCTAAACCCAGTTCCATGGTTTGAACTAAGAGTGCTTAACTGCCTTCTTCCTTATGCATCTCTATGCCACACAGTCTCCCTCATACATCTCCAATTGCCCTCCATCTCCAACTGTCTCCATTCTTGATGAAGAACCAAACTTCTTTACTAGTTTCCATATGGAATTCACTCACGTTAAGTATTCAGGACTCATTAGACTTGACTAGGGTTGAGGTAGGTCACTATCTCCTGCCCTCTCCTTGTTCTACCCAGTCTCTTTTTTCCATCATCTCTCATCTCCCCCTCCCCCTCAGGAGCAACAAGCAAAACCTCCCTCTGACCCAGCAGTGTAGCTCCACCCACATCTAGGCCCCTTAGTTCTCAGGTCTCAGCTTCTATCTGGAGACAAAATCAAATCATGTTACCAAAAGCTCACAGGTCCTCCCCTCTCAAGAGGAATCCTGTTGAGACTTAATCTTGTTACCTTTCTATCACCCATAACTCCATGCACACAAATGAATTTCCTTAAATGTGTATTGAATGAACCCTCGGGAGCTCACACAAAGCTGCCTAATGTGTGCAAGTGCAAGAGTCCTGATACCAATTTCCTGTTATACTGGTTGTGAAACCTAGGAAAATAACAAAGCCCTCAGATTCTCACTTTCTTCATCTAGAAATGGGAACAATAAAGTATAGTTGCATTAAATCAGAAACGGGTTGTGTGCGAGAAAGAAAAATAACAGTTCAAGTAAAGCAAGAATTCTATCCACTATTTCACTCTTTGAAGTTATGCACACAGGCAATAGTATGAAATCTACACTGAACTCATTAGTGTGTGTTGGTTAAATCCATGAAAAGAATGGGGAAATGATTTCAAGGGTCTCCTGGCCTTTGACAAGGTGGCCCAGTAAGCCGTTGTGATGACATATCTTCAACATTCTCAAGAAAAATATCAAGGAATTAATAGGCAGTCACTGAGAAACATTGACTAATGGAAAATTATAAGAACTGATAAAAAGCCTCTCTACATAATGATGATGACAACCAGGGAGAGAGTAGTCTGCTGGGTGCAATCTTTTTTTTTTTTTTAATTTGTTGAAGTATCTCTAGCAGGGAAATACTGAATGATTTAATTTCTGAATGTAGTCTCTACTGAATTATATACAAAAACATTATTATAGGCATTATACATGTATTACTTGTATTATTGAAGGATTCACTGTAGAATTTGTTTAACTATATTGGGTCTAGTTATATAACATTTTATTTATGTACAAATTTCCAAGAGTACATCTAAAGACTCATAGAACTAGAAAAATACATAAGGTCTTCTAGTCTCATCCCTTCATTTCCAGCTAAGGAAATTGAGATATAAGATAGTTGCACTGCACTGCCCTAAGTGTGAATAATAACTCAAGACTCTTAACTGCAAGAGGAAGAGATTTGTGATTCTTTTTCATCTCTTCCATCAGTGATTCTCAACACTAGCTACATATTAGGATCAACTAGGAAGCATTTTTAAAATGGCCATGACCATGAGTCACCCTAGAGATTCTAAGTGAATAGGTCTAGAATGGGCTCTGTCATCTACATTTGTTTTAAATCTCCCCAAGTGATTCGAATATATAGCCAGAGTTGAGAACACATTCTGTATGTAGTGCTAGGCTATTTACCCTTAAAACTCCATGTAACTGGAGGCACAAGGCAAGGAGTGAGGAATACACATTGTGATGAAGTTTATCTTACTGTCCCCTAGAGAGCATACCTGAAGTCTGACCCCTAATTCACTGCTTCTCAGACCACTCTCAGTGACCTCCATCAAAACGTGCTGTTACTAAAATCAAATACTCAATTTCTTCTCTTAATTCAGAAAACAATTTTAAGCCAGTGGAATACCATGTTCTCCATTTAAAGTTTTTCTTCTGTAATCATTTCTATATGTGACAGATGTTAGAGATCATCTATGCTAAAATATAGCATAAGATGATAGCTAATTAAGAAAAACATTTTCTATTTATTTCCTTTAAATTTAGTATAGCAATATTTTATTATTTTGCTTGTTGCCTAATAAGCACCATGAATTGCAGATATATTACCTTCTAAACATAGAAAGCACTACCTTAATTCATTAATCTGTACCCCTACTTGATTTCAGTTTCCAAATCCAGAAATTCTGTAGTCCCTTTGACTAAAACAATCTTAAAAATAGTAGATACTGAAAAAATACTTATTGAATTGAATTTATTTCCTCTGTTATAGTTTTCCAGTAATCTGTTGTTGAGATATTTCTAATTTTTCTATTCATAATTTTCTAAGCTTTGTCTCCTTCACTTTATCTTCTCTCTAAAAATCCTAGTTTAGCCAAGATTTGAAAAATAAGCTAGAGTGACTAAATAAAAAGATAAGCATGTACAAAGCTCTGGAGTTAAAAGTGAAAAATTGCTGGTTTAGTAAACAAAAAGCGGATGTTAAGTATAGTGCATGAAATGAGAGAGAATGTGAGTGCTAAGAAATAAGGCAACCATCTAACTACTAGTCTACTGTCAAGATTGGATGACTTCCTATGTCAGCTTGGGGCTTCCTTCTTATCTAGCGAGATCTTCCCATGCTAAACGTTGCCCTGATCATCTCTACAGCCATTGAATTTGGCTATAAGGTTCCTGATCTATACCAGCTGCCAAATGACAAAGTCCTAAAATACCACTTAAAATTTTTTGTTCAAAAAATTACATAAATCCTCCTTTGCTGAGTTTTAAAGTTCTACAGACTAATCCCAATTTACCTTTCACCTCCTCAGTTTCACTGGTGAGGAAAATGAAGCCAAAGTCATAGAGTAGTGAGTAGCAGCAAATACTCTGTCCAGGATTTTAACTTAAACTATGTCCGTCCCACACTTCTAGAGAGTTTTATTAAAGGGACAATGTTGTGGTTATGCTGGCATTTGAGTTGGACTTGGCAGTCGTTAGAGCTGGGAAAAAGAGAGGAAAAAAACTGAGCTAAAAAAGATATTCATTTCATCTACCTAGCAACCCTAGTATTCTGGGGAGTATGTCCCTGCCCTGCCCTACAGGCCTGTAGTTATTGTGAAGACAGTATATTATTAGTCATGATCCTGCCATTCTGGCTACAGCTGAATGATCCAAACTGGACCAATTAGAGCCTTTCCCAGGATATATGGACTTGTGACCCAGTAGGTGGAGTGGTTGTTGGCCGTATTTCCCACAATGCAGACCGCATCTAGAGTAGGAATCAAGAATGATATGAACAAACAAAGAAAAGCGAAAATGAGAGGCAGAGAGATTTCTGAAGGTATTTAAGTCAGGGACTCATATTTATGTGGCCTACTGCTTGGAGATGCTTCCCACAGCTTTGTTGTTCTATGAAATGGCCCCGTATATTTTGAATAACTCCCATCTTTTGCTTAAGTGAGTCCATTTGAGATGTTGTCACTTGAAATCCAAACAATCCTAACTTATACACACACTTTGAGACATGAGCTATTGCAGTGGCAGCTCAGGATCTGAGCAGATGGCAGTCCTTATTCCTTAGCAGCAAAGCAGTTGGTTCAGCTATCACTGATTGTCTTTTGAGTGCAGGCTATGTGCTCACAAAATCCAGAGCAACTAAGGACAAGAGACCCAAATTTAAAGAAACCGGAGAATGTTGGCTAACTTTTATAAACTGAAGTATGGTGTTAAGAAAGAAAGAAAAAAAAGGCCACTGCAATTTGATCCACTTGAAAGCAGGACAGAAAAACTGCAGGAGGAATCTAAGTTTAAGAGAAATCCTTGCTGTCTACATGTTGGAGATCAATGACTATCAGATAATCATATATTTTTTCAAGAATAAGAGAAGAAAATAGATCTCCCACCCTAAAGGTAGGAGCCTGTGAATACTGGAGATGGGAGTGGAGAGGGCTGAGAAGAGCCAGGGGACTCTGGGAAGCCTGATCCTCCTTGTGTCTCCAAGTGCTTTAGTCTCTATAACTCCCGTCTGCCAAAGACAATGATGCTTCTAACTGGAAAGCAGTTTTGGAGCAGCAACTTTCTACTTTAAACCTGCCCAGCCTCCTCCATTTTGGGTCTATTCATGGTTGGCTGCGTTGTTAGCTGCAGAGAAAGAACTCCCAGGCACACTGTTTATAAAGCAGAAGCCCAAGGGCACAGGTACAATGACCTTGGGCTTGACTTTCAAGGGTAGATGGAATTTCAGTAGACAGAGAGAGGAGCCTAGAGAGAATAATCAAGTCAAAGGATGAAAAAGTCCATCTTTTGTAAGAGGAGGAATGATAGTCTAGTGTGACTGAGCAAGGCACAGGGGAGCATAGAAAATTAAGGTTGTCAACAGCATCCTGGGGTCTCCAGTACTTTTCAGAGGCCACTCAGAGGTCTCCTTTATTTATTTCTGACTTCTTAGCCTCCTTCCTTATAGACACATTTAATGGAACACTGACTACTGGACAACTAAAGTGTGGCTATAATTCCTCTTAGAATACTTCCTGGTTTCCTTTACAGTCAATCCCCATATTCTTATTGGTACAACGTATTTCCTACAAAAGAGCTTGCCATGCAGGGTTTTTCTTAATTATAATATACAGAAACATAGAAATATAGTTGCCTCCATCTCCCCTTCTACTACCCACCTGCTCTGACACTAACAAACACACAAAAATGAATGTATTTAATTTTTATCGCAATAAGAAAAGGTTTCTTTAAAATTATCTGTAAATGACAATCATTGAACGTGCTCAAAAATCAAGGGTCAACAGTATCCTGAATATATGTATATACTAATAGTTCTGCTCTTCAATGAGGTAGCCAATAGTCTTAAGTGCCTATTTAAATTTAAATAAAAATTTCACCCCACAGGCACACTAACCACATCTCCAGTGCCTAACTGGTACATGTGGCTAGTTGCTACTATATTAGACAGTATAACACAGAATATTTCTATCATAAAATATGTTCTATTGGAAAATATAATCAGACCAATCACAAGCCCTGAAATTGAGACTGTGATTAAAACTCTTCCAACAAACAAAAACCCAGGACCAGATGGCTTCAAGGCAAATTCTAGCAAACATTTAGAGAAGAGTTAACACCTATCCTTCACACACTCTTTCAAAATATAGCAGAGGGAGGAACACTCCCAAACTCATTCTACGAGGCCACCATCACCCTGATACCAAAGCCAGACAAAGATGTCACAAAGAAAGAAAACTACAGACCAGTATCACTGATGAACATAGATGCAAAAATCCTCAATAAAATACTAGCAAAGAGAATCCAACAGCACATTAAAAGGATCATACACCATGATTAAGTGGGGTTTATCCCAGGAATGCAAGCATTCTTCAACATGCGCAAATCAATCAATGTGATACACCATGTTAACAAATTGAAGGACAAAAACCATATGATCATCTCAATCGATGCAGAAAGAGAATTCGACAATATTCAACACCCATTTATGATAAAAACCCTCCAGAAAGTAGGCATAGAGGGAACTTACCTCAACATAATAAAGGCCATATATCACAAACCCACAGCCAACATCATTCTCAATGGTGAAAAACTGAAACCATTTCCACTAAGATCAGGAAGAAGAAAAGGTTGCCCATGCTCACCACTATTACTCAACATATTTTTGGAAGCTTTAGACACAGCAATCAGAGAAGAAAAAGAAATAAAAGGAATCCAAATCGGAAAAGAAGAAGCTGTCACTGTTTGCAGATGACACGATACTATACATAGAGAATCCTAAAGACGCTACCAGAAAACTACTAGAACTAATCAATGAATTTGGTAAAGTAGCAGGATACAAGATTAATGCACAGAAATCTCTTGCAGTCCTATATACTAATGATGAAGAATCTGAAAGAGAAATTAAGGAAACACTCCCATTTACCACTGCAACTAAAAGAATAAAATGCCTAGGAATAAACATACCTAAGGAGACAAAAGACCTGTATGCAGAAAACTATAAGACACTCATGAAAGAAATTAAAGATGATACCAACAGATGGAGAGATATACCATGTTCTTGGATTGGAAGAATCAACATTGTGAAAATGACTCTACTACCCAAAGCAATCTACAGATTCAATGCAATCTCTATCAAACTACCAATGGCATTTTTCACAGAACTAGAACAAAAAATTTCACAATTTGTATGGAAACACAAAAGACCCCGAATAGCAAAAGCAATCTTGAGAAAGAGAAACGGAGCTGGAGGAATCAGGCTCCCTGACTTCAGACTATACTACAGAGCTACAGTAATCAAGACAGTATGGTACTGGCACAAAAACAAAAATATAGATCAATGGAACAGGATAGAAAGCCCAGAGATAGCCCAGGCATGTATAGTCACCTTATTTTTGATAAAAGAGGCAAGAATACACAATGGAGAAAAGACAGCCTCTTCAGTAAGTGGTGCTGGGAAAACTGGACGACTACATGGAAAAGAATGAAATTAGAACAGTCCCTAACACCATACACAAAAATTAACTCAAAATGGATTGAAGACATAAATGTAAGGCCCAACACTGTAAAACTCTTAAAGGAAAACAAAGGCAGAACACTCTATGACATAAATCACAGCAAGATCCTTTTTGACCCACCTCCTAGAGAAATGGAAATAAAGACGAAAATAAACAAATGGGACCTAATGAAACTTCAAAGCTTTTGCAAAGCAAAGGAAACCATAAACAAGATGAAAAGACAACCCTCAGAATGGGAGAAAATATTTGCCAATAAAGTAACTGATAAAGGATTAATCTCCAAAATATACAAGCAGCTCATGCAGCTCAATATCAAAAAAACAAACAATCCAATCAAAAAATGGGCATAAGACCTAAACAGACATTTCTCCGAAGAAGATATACGTATTGCCAACAAACACATGAAAGAATGTTCAACATCATTAATCATTAGAGAAATGCAAATCAAAACTACAATGAGGTATCACCTCACACCAATCGGAATGGCCAGCATAAAAAAAATCTACAAACAATAAATGCTGGAGAGGGTGTGGAGAAAACGGAACCTTCTTGCACTGTTGGTGGGAATGTAAATTGATAGAGCCACTATGGAGAACAGTACAGAGGTTCCTTAAAAAACTAAAAACAGAAATACCATACAACCCAGCAATCTCACTACTGGGCGTGTACCCTGAGAAAAACATAATTCAAAAGGAGTCATGTACCACAATGTTCATTGCAGCTCCATTTACAATAGCCAGGGCATGGAAGCAACCTAAGTGTCCACTGACAGATGAATGGATAAAGAAGATGTGGCACATATATACAATGGAATATTACTCAGCCATAAAAATAAATGAAATTGAGTTATTTGTAGTGAGGTGGATGGACCTAGAGTCTGTCATACAGAGTGAAGTAAGTTAGAAAGAGAAGAACAAATACCGTGTGCTAACACATATATATGGAATCTAGAAAAAAAATTATGAAGAACCTAGGGGCAGGACAGGAATAAAGACGCATATGTAGAGAAGGGACATGAGGACACAGGGAGGGGGAAGGGTAAGCTGGGACGAAGTGAGAGAGTGGCATTGACATATATACACTACCAAATGTAAAATAGATAGATAGTGGGAAGCACCTGCATAGCACAGGGAGATCAGCTTGGTGCTTTGTGACCACCTAGAGGGGTAGGATAGGGAGGGTGGAAGGGAGACACAAGAGGGAGGATATATGGGGATATATGTATATGTTTAGCTGATTCACTTTGTTATAAAGCAGAAACTAACACACCATTGTAAAGCAATTATACTCCAATAAAGATGTTTTAAAAAATGTTCTATTGAATAGCACTGGTTTATATATCAATTGTTTAGAATGATCTAGCAACGGTAAGCCTCAATAAAATGGTTTTAAATCTTGTGCAGTAAGCAAACAGGCTCCTCCAGCTTTTGAGGGGTATAGGGAGAAAGACTTTTTAAGGGGAATTAGGCTATGGGGAAAAAAATTATAAAAGAACAGGAAGATTGACATTTAAAGTAGCTAAACAAGGTCAAGACAAGCTTGAGTCTGATTTGATCATATTTCAGTAGTGTTTTCAACCTTCCTATAGGTCTTTTCTCAGCTGGAGTCTTTTCAGATTTGGCTGTTCTTAAAGCTCCTTCAGGACCCCTTTCTTATGTTTTTTAGTCACTGAAAAGGAATAAAAGCATCAAGATAGAGTGTGTCCAACAGTCATAAGAGGCTTGAACCAAAAGTCAGATCTAACAATGAACAATCATTTCCTCTTCCCAATGTCTAAACAAAACCAAACCCAACACAACAGCAAAGCTCAGCAAGCATCCCTGTGGGACAGTAGAGGGGAAAGGATATGGGACCACCTGCAACCAGGCATTTAGAACAAAGTGAGTACTTAGGGCACCTCTGCACACAAAACAGGCATTTTATCTCCACCCTTAGAATAACTGCTTTCCTATGACCAGGACATTTCCTCAAATTTTCTGTGAGATTTTGAACATACGTCAGAGATTGAAACTGAAAACAGTTGAGTGACCTTTACTTGATTCTCCTCTTTATTTCCCCCAACTATTGTGCCACTCATGCTTCTCTACCTGGTGTCACTGGAATCTGAACATTACAATGAGCCAAAGTTCTCGTTTCTAACATAGTTAGAGGTTTAAAATAAACACAAAACAAAACAATATCTTAGAGAAATAATACCTAACATCTTAGAGAAATAATATCTATATACACATCCACAATCACTGCTCTCCCCAGAAGCTATGCCTTTAGTTTTGCTTAACCTCCACTTTGTAATATGACAGTACAACGAACAGATTGCAACATCATCATGTGTTTGATTAAAGATGCAGCCCCTTTATAGCACATTTCCAATAAGACAAAATATTCAGTAGCATGATTTCTAGACAATAAATTTTCCACAGTACGACTTATAGCTGGCTCATCAGCCACAAAAGCTGAATAATAATCAGAGTTAACCTCCATATTTCTAAAAGGAAGACACTAGTGTTTCCGATCTTAATTCTTGGTCTGACATTGGTTAAAGAGTTGCTAATACCCCACATTTTACAGTGCCATCAATACTGCAAATAAATGCACAACACAATGAAAATATTTATGTGTGGTACTATCCAGAAAGATATAGTTAGCAAAAATATGGTAAAGTGTAAGTAACCTTGACAAATTAGGCTTCATTGAAATACTTCCCAGGCCTTGCCCAGAAACATAAATAATTCACAGAGCCCAGCACCAAATACAAATGAAGAACATTTGTTATTAATTCATCCCTCTTTTTTTGGCCAGAGCATTATTCTTCTATAATGAAACACACTGTGAACCACTTTGTGCTCTCCTGTGCCATTATCTGCAAGTTATGAAATGTCTAATTTATCTTTATGCAATGAGACACGTCCAAGGATGGGGTGTGTGTGTGTGTGTGTGTGTTTGTGAGCAGTCCACAGGGCTCTTGCAACACTGAGTCATCATCAGATCATACATGACAAATTAATGTTTGGAACATTAATGTCACCTAGGAACTCAATACAGACTGAGAAATCTATTAGTAAAACATAAATGACAAATGTCCTTTACCTAAGGGTAGAAATTATTCACCTCAGTGAAAATTTAAATTCCATTTTCAAAGTTAAAGAGACACAGTTTATTCTTTTTTTATTAACAACTTTATTCCATTTTCAAATTTAAAGAGGCACAGTTTATTCTTTTTTTTAACATCTTTATTGGAGTATAATTGCTTTACAATGCTGTTAGTTTCTGCTGTATAACAAAGTGAATCAGCTATATGTATACATATACCCCCATATCCCCTCCCTCTTGCATCTCCCTCCCACCCTCCCTATCGTTCCCCTCTAGGTGGTCACAAAACACTGAGCTGATTTCCCTGTGCTATGCGGATGCTTCTCACTAGCTATCTATTTTACATTTGGTAGCATATATATGTCAATGACACTCTCTCACTTCGCCCCACCTTACCCTTCCCCCTCCCTGTGTCCTCAAGTCCATTCTCTACATCTGTCTTTATTCCTGTCCTGCCCCAAGGTTCTTCAGAACTTTTTTCTTTTTTTTTGGATTCCATATATATGTGTTAGCATACGGTATTTGTTTTTCTCTTTCTGACTTACTTCACTCTGTATGACAGTCTCTAGGCCCATTCACTTCACTACAAATAACTCAATTTCATTTCTTTTCATGGCTGAGTAATATTCCATTGTATATATGAGCCACATCTTCTTTATCTATTCATCTGTCGATGGACACTTAGGTTGCTGCCATGTCCTGGCTATTGTAAATAGTGCTGCAATGAACACTGTGGTACATGTCTCTTTTTGAGCTATGGTTTTCTCAGGGTATATGCCCAGTAGTGCGATTTCAGGGTCATACGGTAGTTCTGTGTTTAGTTTTTTAAGGAACCTCCATACTGTTCTCCATAGTGGCTCTATCAATTTACATTCCCACCAACAGTGCAAGAGGGATCCCTTTTCTCCACACTCTCTCCAGCATTTATTGTTTGTAGATTTTTTGATGATGGCCATTCTGACTGATGTGAGGTGATATCTCACTGTAGTTTTGATTTTCATTTCTCTAATGATTAGTGATGTTGAGCATCCTTTCATGTGTTTGTTGGCAATATGTATATCTTCTTTGGAGAAATGTCTATTTAGGTCTTCTGCCCATTTTTGGATTGGGCTGTTTATTTGATATTGAGCTGCATGAGCTGCTTGTAAATTTTGGAGATTAATCCTTTGTCAGTTGCTTCATTTGCAAATATTTTCTCCCATTCTGAGGGTTGTCTTTTCATCTTTTGTTTGTGGTTTCCTTTGCTGTGCAAAAGCTTTTAGGTTTCATTAGGTCCCATTTGTTTGTTTTCATTTCCATTTCTCTAGGAGGTGGGTCAAAAAGGATCTTGCTGTGATTTATGTCAAAGAGTGTTCTGCCTATGTTTTCCTCTAAGAGTTTGATGGTGTCTGGCCTTACATTTAGGTCTTTAATCCATTTTGAGTTTATTTTTGTGGATGCTGATAGGGAGTGCTCTAATTTCACTTTTTTATGTGTAGCTGTCCAGTTTTCCCAGTACCACTTATTGAAGAGGCTGTCTTTTCTCCATTGTGTATTCTTGCCTCCTTTATCAAAGATAAGGTGACCATATGTGCATGGGTTTATCTCTGGGCTTTCTATCCTGTTCCATTGATCTATATTTCTGTTTTTGTGCCAGTACCATACTGTCTTGATTACTGTAGCTTTGTAGTATAGTCTGAAGTCAGGGAGCCTGATTCCTCCAGCTCCGTTTCTCTTTCTCAAGATTGCTTTGGCTATTCGGGGTCTTTTGTGTTTCCATAGAAATTGTGAAATTTTTTGTTCTTTGAAAAATGTCAGTGATACTTTCATAGGGATTGCATTGAATCTGTAGATTGCTTTGGGTAGTAGCGTCATTTTCACAATGTTGATCCTTCCAATCCAAGAACATGGTATATCTCTCCATCTGTTGGTATCATCTTTAATTTCTTTCATCAGTGTCTTATAGTTATCTGCATATAAGACTTTTGTCTCCTTAGGTAGGTTTATTCCTAGGTATTTTATTCTTCTTGTTGCAGTGGTAAATGGGAGTGTTTCCTTAATTTCTCTTTAAGATTCTTCATCATTAGTGTATAGGAATGCCAGAGATTTCTGTGCATTAATTTTTTATCCTGTTACTTTACCAAATTCATTGATTAGCTCTAGTAGTTTTCTGGTAGCATCTTTAGGATTTTCTATGTATAGTATCATGTCATATGCAAACAGTTTATTCTTTAAGATAGTAAGTGAGAAAATGGATGGGTAGGACAGGAATCAATGAACTTGGACCTTGTCCTAAAGCCCTCTCATTAAAAAACAGAATGCTCTATTCAGCTGAATCAACTTAATAAAAGAAGGAAATGAACAGTTTGACCTGACTGACATCTGAAAAGGCAGTTGATTCGTTCCACTTTAAGTAGTAGCTGACATTCCAATCTCTTTAATTTGTAACTATTAGTATAGTTGAATTATTTTATCCTTCAATCTGATATATATATATATATATATATATCTCCAAAGTAACTATCTTCAGTGAAGTGAGGGAAAAGCATAGATTATAAAGAATGGGGGAAAAAGTATAGGATGAAAGAGAGATAATATGTAAAAATAGAAAAAGAGAAGTTGAGAAGATGACTGAAAGACAACATTGGAAAATCACATGATATAAAATATGAACTCATCCACACAGCAATCTGTGAGGGGAAGAGAAGAGAGATAATTACCCTTTTTAGACACTGCATGAGATATTGGAATGGAGTAAAAAATACACCTGAGTTCGAATCCCAGCTTTGCATATTATTAGCTGAGTGTCCTTGGGAAGTTTATGAAACTTCATGGAGAATCATTTCTCCCAGTGATTAAAAAGATAAAATAATAATGCTGTAAAGATATCTTGAGGATTAAATGAGGCAACCTGTGTAGAATCTCTGACACCTGGTAAGAACTCCACAAATGTTAGTTTCTATCCCCACTTAACAATTGGGGAAACTCAACTTGTCTTCTTATGGTGCTATGTGGCAATTTCTCTGGGATCTGTTCTTAGGAGTAGAACCACTGGGTTCTTACGTGTGTGTTCTTAATAATCTGATTAAGTGCTGCCAGTTCGCTCTCCAGGCTGGTTTGTACCAGGCTCCACGCCCACAACCAGTGCACAAGCGTTCCTAGTCCTTGCATCCTGCTGAGTGCTTGACTTATTTTATTTAATCTGCACAATAACTCTAATGAAAAACAATGTATTCTTCTCTCCAACTCACAAATAAGAGAATTAGGACATACAACTTGAACACCAGCACTCTGTGAGCATGCATTTTTGCCAGGTGCTTTCTAGATGGAACTCTGTACAGAAATCCAGTTGATTAAGAATTTTTGTCTTGAAGGAACACACAAAAAAATTTATATATTCATAGACATCATAAAAGTATGTAAACAAGTATTTGGTCATTCCCTTTCACTCCAGAAGTGCTGTCAACACTTTCTCCACTCTTTCTGTAGATGGGACTCTGGTTCTTAAAGTTAATAAGTCAAGGACAGTTGGCATTTTAAGAGGCTCCAAGCAGTGGCAGAGGAGGGGGAAAGTAATGGAACCAGCCCCCCTCGCTATCCCTGCTCTCCCCCCCGTGCCATCAGTGAGAGGGTATATCGTCTGTAGAGAATTTTAAAACAGTAATAAAACCAATTTTAAAGAAAGTCAGACTTCTTTTCATTATCACGATGCACTGGCAATTTTAAACAATGTCAGTGATAAAACATTCAGCCTCACTTGTTGGGGTGACCTACCTTTATGCCACTTGTTCTAAGAAACTGCTACCTTTCAAAGGTGGAAGCTACAATTTGACTTTGGAGAGCCCTGTCTTAGACCTTGTTTACCACTCTGATGAATAGTTTTAGTCATTAGTAACACAAGTATTTACCAATGGTTCTTGGGCAATCCCTCAATTAAGGTAGAAATGTTAAGATATTCCATTTTATAATGTAAAAGCTAACTTCTTTGGGGAAAGTGTGAAATTCTGTGGAGATTATTCTGTCAACTGTTTCTGCTACCTCGGTTTGGGATGGGATATAGGAAGAAAATAGAGAAAAGGTTCTCCAGTAGAGGAGGGATAAGCTGTTGCCAGGCCTAGGTAAAATGCTGGTAAGGGGCAGAGAAGATAAGACTCCCCAAACTCTGGTGTCAAATGTCTGGTTTTTAAGTTTCCTACTCCATGCTATCGGAAAGTTTTGTCAAAACACTGCAGCCTAATATTAGTTGCCTTTTGAGGAGTTATAAGAGGGAATCCATGTCACATAGAGGTTGAGAGGGATGGATAAATACCTTCAGAAGCATGGAGTAGCAACTATGAGGTGGCAAAAGTTTACTAGTGATGAAATTCAGAGAAATTTGCAGCGAAGTGTCTAGGAACAAGAAGGATGGGTGTGGGAAATGTGTAAGCCTGGGAATCCCAATTATATGCCTTCTAGGACTGTGGTAGAAAAGAAACTATGAAGGGTTGAGGGGAACCAGGAGAGTTCATGTCTAAAAGTCCGTCCAATACTCATCACTAGTCAGTTGTCCTCCTGTGTATACAAGTGTCTAGATCTACAGGCTTTCTAAAGGAATTACAAAATCTGAGTTTAAGTGGGAAATACTCATTTCTTAAAAGCTACAAAGTAACAGAAAAATTAATACCCTTCCTTATTGCAAATGCTGATTCTCATGCCTTGGAAATTGTCAGAACTTCCCAAGACACACATGAGAGGGATCTGAAATGCGCATGACAGGGACATGGATTATTATTTATATGATAAAGGGAAGGATAGGCCACTAAAAACAGAGCTTTAATATATTCCTATTACAAATATGAAACAAGGCAGACCATGCTAAGTGCCGTAATAAAATTGTAACAAGCGATCATAAAAGATTCCACGGAAAAGGAGAACTTGAACTGGTCCTTAGCAATAGGTAAGTTATCAACAGGGAGATATGATGGGGAAAAGCAGAAAAGGAAGGGAAGGAATATCTGGATAAAAGACACTGCAGTAGTAAATGCAGTTAGAGATTTTTTAAAAATCCATGTTTGAAGACTTAAAGTCTACAGATTCACTGGGTGGAAAATTATAAGGAAGGAGGGAAAATAAGACTATATGAAGGTGGGTACAATCATACCATCGAAGGCCTTGGAGGACAAGATGAGTGATTGGCGCAATGTTCAGTGTGCATATGGAACACTTAAAGAATCTTAAAGGTCAGCTACTATAAATTTATTCATTTTTAAGCATCTAGAGTTTCCAAAAACATAATCAATAATGGCAAATCCATAGAATAATTTTCTAAAGTTTGCCATAGTACTGACATTTTCTGTCAAACTTTAAGCAACAAAGGAAGGTTGTGATTAACTAAAATAACCTTACCTGCTGCAATGAATGATGATCATGGTTCTAGCAAACGCACAAGATAATTTAAAAATTCTGTTACTAAGCAAAGGAGAAAAACACTTAAATCTAAGAGGAATAAAGTGTTGCCCTACAGCTACTGGGCATATTTGTCACAAACACTAAGGATTTATGGACCCCTAATGCCTAGCATTGTTTTTCAGAGTCTCCAACGTCCAATGTTTTTCCTGCAGTGCAACATATGTAAGCTGCTTAAATCAGCTTCTGACATTGCTTCAACTTCAAACTGGAGGCAAAGTGAGGCTTAGCAGATGGCAAAACCCATCCAGCTTTCTAAGTGTGTGTTCAGCATAAGGTGCTCGTATGTTCTCTTGGACCCGGCTGGGCTGAAATCTTCCCTTGGAGAAAAATACACGGTTCAGTTTTATGGTGATGAGTCATAACTCCGGATACTTGAGCTATGTCTTGGTTTTTTCCTTTCACAAAGGTTAAGAGCGCAGTCACAGTGGCTTAACTGCCTCTTAACCAGGCTTAGGAAAACTGAAAGTTGATTAATTGCCTTGTGACTGTGATTAAATTTAAGCCTGGCTGATTCAAGACTCTCTAATCATTCCAGAAATTTAAATTTTTCTTCCCTAAGACTCAGGTCTTCATTTTTTCTCATGATCTGACTCATTTTTTAAAAAATTTTTATTAGAGTATAGTTGATGTACAATGTTGTGTTAGTTTCTGCTGTACAGCAAACTGCATCAATTATACATATACATATATCCACTCTTTTTCAGTTTCTCTTCCCATATAGGTCATTACAGAGTATTGAGTAGAGTTCCCTGTGATTTACAGTAGGTCCTTATTACTTATCCATTTTATATATAGTAGTGTGCTTATGTCAACCCCAATCTCCCAATCTATCCCTCCTTCCCGTTTCTTCCCTGGTAACCATAAGTTTGTTTTCTACATCTGTGACTCTATTTCTGTTTTGTAAATAAGTTCATTCTTCATTTTTTAAGAAGATCAAAATCTTCTTTTCAGAACTTTCATTTCAGGCCTCCTCATGAAGTTCAGGCTCAAAAAAAAAAAAAATCAGCAGTAAAGACACAGTTTCAGAAATACGAAAGGGCTGATATTTATATCCAGGACAGAAAAAAACGAATAAACAAAGCCTGAAAGAGCCAAGCATCCCAGTTTACTGCAAAACAATTACAAATTTCCCCAATCTGACATTCAAGGGTCTCCACAATCTGTCGCTGTCTTGCCTTTCCAGACCCATTTCTGCAGGTATGCTATAACCATTCAAATCGGGCTATTCCCTATTTTCTTAGATCCTATGTTGCCTTACCTTGGCCCCGTTGCATAGGCTTGTCACTTTTCTAGGAAGGACATTCCAACCCCTTCCCCTCACCAACCCATCTTTGTGATTCTGACAAAGCTAAAATAGAGAGTCCATGATGGAAGTGGGCTGGTAAAAATGGAGACTGGAGCCAGAAGACAGAAGGCCATGAATCTTTTTCTAGGAACTTCATCCCCTAGGCCACTGTTTCATAAACTGTCAATAAACCATCTGCATCTGAACCATATGGCGACCTTTTTTAAAGGCATGTTCTTGGATCCAAGCATCCTAAATTAGCATCTCTGGGTATGAGGCCCAGGACTGGCCTTTTAATAAGCCCATTAGGCTTAGATGATGAGATGGGTCTCTAGGTGATTCTATTATATGTATATGAAATTTTGAATGCTACAGACATCTAATAACTGCATGCCTGAGAATGTGAATAGATTTGTGTATTAGGAGAGATAATTTGGACAGCAGAATGAGGCTAGGGAGCATGGAGGAAGAGACTAGAGGCAGAAAGACCAGTTAGGAGGTTATTGCAGTGGCCACTATTAACCTCTCTCTCCTGAAACCATCTTTCTTCCTGGCTTTTGAGGCATGACTCTCTCTTGATCCACTTGCTGCATCTGCGTCTGCCCTTCTGAATCTTTCATGCTTGTTCTCTCATTCTAGCATCTCTTTCAATGTCAACATTACACCAGGTTGTGTATAAAGTCCACTTCTCATTGTATAGTCTCCTTAATATCTCATCCACTCCCTTAGCTTCAAATACCACCTTTACACTGCTGCCCCACAAATTTATAGTATTTCAGAACAGCAGATCTCTATTTCCAACTACTTAATGAGGTGTTCTACCTAATATTTCATGAGAATGTCCAAATTTTACACTCTTCCCTATCTCTATACCTGCATCTCTTCCTTTAGTGCCTATCTTACACATAGAGGTATAGCAAAATCCACCTACTACCCCAAACCAGACACCTGAGCATCTCGCTTCAAATCTGCCCCATCCGCCATGTCACCCCCGCACTGTTTGATTTTTGCCCTATCTTCTACTAACAATTCTCTTTTTAATCCATACCTTCTTTTACATGTTCACCCCCATATCTTTGGTTCAGATCTCAAATCCTGAGAAGAATCCTAGAACTTATCCCCCTTCCCCACCCAAAGAAAAGGCCAAATGCCACATGCATGGCAGAGAAATGTGGGGAATATCCCCCTAACCAAAGAAAATTATGAGGGTGAAGTAGTTCCAATGAAGAAGAAAGTCTTTAATTTAAGGCTTTATAGCTGTAGAGTTTATTTGCCAAAATATAAATACCTTTCCATTACAGAATTGTAATTGTGCCATGCTAAACTCATAACGTTGGCAGAGTGGCCTCAACTTGTCACTGTCAGGTCATCACGTGCTGTCATAACTACCATAATGTGGCATGGGGGAGGAGAAACATTAAGGGAAATTGGAACTGACCCTTTCAGGCCAGCTTCTCCCCCTACCCTGATATATAAAAGTAGTGGCTTGCAGAGAGAGAAAAAAGTGTGTGTGTGTGTGTGTGTGTGTGTGTGTGTGTGTGTGCGTGTACACGCGTGCACGTGTGTATATGTGCAACTACGGCCTCTTGCATCTGCCTATTAATTGAGATGAAGTGAGTAATGGTGGTGGATTTTTACACGATTTAGGTTTTCAAGAACTCAGTTGAAGATACTCCAGCGTTGCTGGATTAGCTGCGGACTCCTAGAAGAATGGGTGTTTCCCCCTCTTGAACTTTTGGAGACTATTAAAGAGCACTGGGCATGGACAAGCACACATCCATACAACCAAGTCCCTTGTGACAGAGGAATCCTGAGGATGGCCTGACTCCTTAACTCTGCAACTGAGGTGAAGGACATTCTAATGCCATTTGGCCCATGTGTAATTTCAGCCTCCATATGCCACTGAATGGGACTGCAACCATGACTATAACCATACTCACTGCCCCAGTATAAACCTCTTTCTTTAGTTGCTACTATTCTAGTATTTTCTACAAGATATGCCATTTAGTCTTCCCTCTAGACCCATATGAAGTAAACATTGCCAATCCAAGGCAAGGAAACAGGTTCAGAGAAGTTAAGAAATTTCCTAAAAGTCACCCAGCAGTTAAGTGTTAGATCTGAATTATGTGAATTCAAAGCTCTATTAGCTTTGCTATTTTTGCTGCTCTATGTCCTATTAATTGTTTTTCTCTGATAACCTTGTGACAAAAATGCTAACAAGTATCAACAGTATTTGTTCCATATTTCAAATACTCCTGGGAGAACAGCGTGGGGAGAGAGTAGATATGTCATCAAGGGCAATATTCCTTGAAATTAATTTCCTGTATGTTTCACAGAGGGTGTACTGACATAAGGGTTATGCCTTTAATAGCCTTGTATCAGACAATTATCGGTAATTAAAAACCCAGTAGGAATTAGTTTATTAGATCATTTTCTAAGGTGGTGGTGAGCTTAGCTCTAAAATGGAATTTATGCTGTAAACTGTCGCCACTGGGAGACCTAGACTGTTTCAGTTCAAATACAGAAAGAATGTGGAAATTATGAATTCTGGTAAAGTCTAGCCTTTAAAGGTAGACACTTTCCCTAAAACAATTGTCCTTAAGTTGTAGCTCTGAATTTCATTTGTTTCATTTGCTGAGATTTCAATATATAAAAATCAGTTTAAACTTGGTCAATACTTTTATTTGGATTGTTTATTCTTCCTTAGGACAAAATTGTGAAAATAAGAGAAAGAAGAAGGTTGCCTGCATTTCCTTTTCACACATTGAACACATGCTGTTATAGGAAGATTTGCCCTGTAGGAATCTGCTAAAGATTCATAAAATACGCCATTTGTATTTTTCAGCATTCCTTCAGGCATCGATCCATAGAAGATTGTGTACTTGGTCTCCTCTGTAAATAAAATATGCACACATTTTCCTTCTTTCAGATTTCCCAAACAAGCCTATTTCCTTCTCCCTGTTCTTCTTCTTTCATCCCCTTCTGTCTTTTTTCTCTATTTTCCTGCATGTAGGACTTCTTAGGTTCTCAGTAATTAGAAAGCAAGTTAGGGGATGACGTCAAAGAGAATAATAGAGTAAGGACCTCTAACATTCCACTCTCTTATAAAACCAACTAAAACAGTGGGGGAAATAATGTCAAAATCAACTTCTCAGAACTCTGGAAATTAACCAAAGCCTTGTAACGATATATTCAAGAATGTATTCAAGAAAAATTGCTGAATCATAGTAAGAACAGTGAGCTTTGTGACATTTTAACTTGCCCCAGTCTCATCACCCTCTCCCTAGCTCTGTGGTAGCCTCAAAAATTAACAACCCACAATTACAGTGTAAACCAGCAATCTAACAGCCTCTGGAAGGGTCAGAATGGGTGTGGAGGTCCTTCAAAGCCTCATCTCAGAAAATTGTAATTACTTGACCTGTCCGCAGTTCCCTGAGAAATCCTACTCACAAGGTGTGTCATTTGATCTGACTTACAGCTCACCCGGTGAAAACAGCCTTTTCCTTGGGCAAGTCTGTCAAAAACAATCAACGGCACTGTTTAACATTACAGCTGCTGAGGTGGAGGTAAGAGTTAAAACAAACAGCAAACTAATCAAAGAACTTAAAAGGTTGGAGAAGAATGTGGAGAAATTAGAACCAAAATATATTGCTGGTGGGGGTATAAAACAGTACAGCTACTTTGGAAGACAGTCTGGCAGTTCCTCAAATGGTTAAATATAGAGTTACCATATGATCAGAAATTTCAGTCCTATGTATATACCAAAAAAAAAAAATTGAAAACATATGTCCACACAAAACTTGTGCATGAATGTTCATAGCAACATTATTCATAATAGTCAAAAATGGAAACAACCCAAATGTCCATCAGTTAATGAACAGATAAGCGAAATGTGGTACTAATACTAGTTCTGCCACTAATTTTTAAGTTATCTGTACCAAGGTACTAACCACTGTGGGTTTCATTTTCCTTAAATGTAAAATAAAGATACTTGACTGTATAAGCCTGTCCCATCATGTCCTAGGTAGCCTTGAAATTCTATGACCATATATGGAATCATTGTAACTAGAATACAAGATAAAGAATGGCAACCTGGTTTCCGGTAAAAACAATAACAAATAATTATTGATGATGCACTGGGTGCTATCCTAAGTGGTTGGGTTATATTACCGAATAAAACACCCAAAGCTTCTTGTCCTCATGAAGCCAGCATTCTCACGAAATATATTCTTCCTTCCTGCCTTCACCTATCCAAAATTACTAAGTGTAGTAATAAAATTTCAAAGTTCTGATACAAGATAAGCTAGTTATGATATTTGATTTCTTAAATAAATGTTATACTATAAAATTATACCAAGATCAAATTTCAGTTAGCCACATTTCTTATGTGGCTAATGGACATCATTACCATCTACAGAGGTGATTTTTACCTGAGGGAAAGTCAATGCCAGGGGCCAGATTTAGTAAGTTAGTGACAGAAGACCTCACCTTGGACCTACAGTAATAATAATTTTACTGTAACCTTGAAGAGATCAGAATCCCATGAGCCTGGTTAATAGTTTCTAAAATATCACCTGTTTTCATTATGTTTATTAACACAGATATTAGAATCCATGGCTAAACTAATTGTGTCGTAACTCTCATGCTCCATATTTTGCTATCTTCTGCCTCTATTTTAATTAGGATGAACTTCTCAGAATTGCCTCATCACCTATATCTTCAATATTTCATCCACAAGACAGAATCAACCTCCATTTGCCTCTCCTCCACATTCCTTAAAAAGCAGGTCAATGTAAAACTACAATGTAAGATTCTCCATTAGAGGAAGAATAAAGCTTGAACCTTTATGTATTTAACTGTGTCCTTAAAATATGTGTATAAGTTTGAGTCTATGTATTGGTCTACTTGTATCTTGTGTGCCTATTAGGCAAAGATTGCTCAAGAGTTAATGTCCATAAATGAAGACAACTATCAGCATTTAATTATGTAGAGCTTTTGTTTTGTTTTATCAACTCTAACTATAAAATGGAGAAAAAATTGAATCATCTCTGAGTGATTTTTTTTTAACCACTAATATTCTTTGAGCTCCAAATCCCCCATCAAGGACACAGAAACTTTCATTTTATCTTCTTAACTATGTACCAATTTTCCTTCTGATCTCACTGTTTTGGAAAGTTTTCCTCAGGAAAAGAAAGCAATTGCTTATTGACATCTAATCCTTTCCTAAAAGGATAAAATTGTATCAAATATAATTAATATGTATGTAATTTATACTAATGACCAAAAAATGTTTGTAGCTAAGACTAAATCTAATAAAATATTTCTAAGACCACTACTGAGAGAAACTTTAAAATCTAACTGAAACACGTTATTAATGATCTAAAATAGTGATAGATACCATATTCATGGATAAGATATGGTTAAATTATTAAAATATTAGTTGTACATAAATGAACATATCAATTTAATCCAATTACAATCAAAATACTAATAAGGTCTTCCTTTGAACTTGATAAGCTGATTCAAAAATTTACATGGACAGGGACTTCCCTGGTGGTGCAGTGGTTAAGAATCCACCTGCCAATGCAGGGAACACAGGTTCGAGCTCTGGTTCGGGAAGATCCCACATGCTGAGGAGCAACTAAGCCTGTGTGCCACAACTACTGAGCCTGTGCTCTAGAGCCTGAGAGCCACGACTACTGAGCCCGCGTGCCACAACTACTGAAGCCTGCACACCTAGAGCCTGTGCTCCACAACAAGAGAAGCCACCACAATGAGAAGCCCGCACACCACAACGAAGAGTAGCCCCCGCTCGCCACAACTAGAGAAAGCACGCGCACAGCAACGAAGACCTAATGCAGACATAAATAAATAAATCAATAAATTTATTTAAAAAAAAATTTACGTGGACAACTAATGACCAGCAGTAGTCAAGACTTTACCAAAGAATAAAGTGAGAGTTGGCCTACCAGACTGAAATTTTTCAGCCTACGTTAGTTGTAGCTAGACACTGACACAAGTAGAAGAGAATAAAGAGCTCAGAAAGAACCAGAAAAAGACATGGAAATTTTATACATGACAGATCAGTGGAGAAATGATGAATTTTTCAATAAATCATGAAAAATAATTGGTTTCCCTTGGAAAATAACACATCAGATCCCTACCCCACAGTGTACAAGAATTTTAAATCCAGGTGTATTAAAGATGAAAACATAGTAAAACCAAAATTTTAAAACTCAGTAGAAAAGATGGGAACCTGAGGTGAAAAAGTATTTAGTAAACAAGATGCAAAAACTTATCCCATAAGAGGAACTACTGATAAATTTAGTTTCATTACATTTAAAACTTCTACTCGACAAAAGACACAAAACCAAAAGTAAAAGACAAAACTCATACTGGAAGAAGATGCTCTGTAAGTGTAAATTACATATAGAATATTGAAGATTTAGTACACTGGAATTCAAAGCTTAGAACTGTTATCATTGTCATCAACTGTAACTCATGTTTTCCACACCTAAGCATTTTTACTGCTTGTCCTGGTCAACTCAGGCTGCTATAACAAATTACCATAGACTGGGTGACTTATAAACAACAGAAATTTATTTTTAACATTCTAGAGGCCAGGAAGTCCAAGATGAAGCCTCCTGCAGTCTTGGTGTCTGGTGAGGGTCTGCCTCCTGTTTCAAGGACAGGTTGTCTTTTCCCTGTGTCCTTGCATGGCAGCAGGGGCAAGGGATCTCCCTGTGGTCTATCTTATAAGGGTGCTAATACCATTGATGAGGGCTCTACCCTCATGACTAAATCACCTTCCAAAGGCCCCACCTCCAAATACCATCACATTGGAGACTAGGTTTCAACATAAGAATTTGGGGAAGACTCAAACATTCAGTCTATTGCACTGCTTTTTCCTACTTTATTTTTATCTTCAGTTGTCCTAGATCACAAAGCTACATGTATTGGACATTCAAAAACCACACCTAAGTCAATATGTGTTTTTCCTTATTTCTCATATACATTCTTTTTTAAAAAGCACTGCTGGGCTTCCCTGGTGGCGCAGTGGCTGAGAGTCCGCCTGCCGATGCAGGGGACACGGGTTTGTGCCTCGGTCTGGGAAAATCCCACATGCCGCGGAGCGGCTGGGCCCGTGAGCCATGGCCACTGAGCCTGCGCGTCCGGAGCCTGTGCTCTACAACGGGAGAGGCCACAACAGTGAGAGGCCCGCGTACCGTGCAAATAAAAAAGCACTGCTGCTTTTAGTAAACATCAAACACATAGGATAATTTTTAGGGTGCTAAAATATTTAATCCTCATCTCAAAATACAATGCTGAATAACTGAGATGTAGAGTTTAGATATGGTAAACTTTAAATTTGCTTCCAAATTTTAAATTGTACTTCCTGATATAGACAACCATTGCAAAAATATACAGAATCTTATATTTTCTAGTATTTATTAATTATTAAATATTAGAGGAAATCACATCCAAGCTGGGACAACACTGCTATCTGTTATTTTATTCCCACACATATTTAAATGCTCTCTGAGAAATATAACATCTGCAGACCCAAGATATTGGTTACACTCTAAATTTATTGGCAAAGAGAAAGTGAGTAGATATTCAATACGTACAATAAATATCCAATACCTAATGTAAACATCTTTGGCAAACAACTAACTGTTCCAACAGGGCCCACTGAGTCCTTCTGGCATAGCAGAGAGTGCCACACAGCGAACACTGAGCCTGTTCCAAAACCCTGCAGTAACCTTCTAAATAAACATGTCTGGATTCCTGAGCTGTATTTCATACAGCATCCTCAGAGCCATAAAGGAAAATACCATGCCTATCTCTGCAGAGCATGAAGTGAAGGAAATCACAGTTGCCTGATGACTCAGCCCATAAATGAACTAGGAAGACAGTG
Organism: Aethalodelphis obliquidens; assembly: GCF_003676395.1. Taxonomy (NCBI): domain Eukaryota; kingdom Metazoa; phylum Chordata; class Mammalia; order Artiodactyla; family Delphinidae; genus Aethalodelphis; species Aethalodelphis obliquidens. The sequence goes on along the minus strand of NW_020837945.1, from coordinate 89,780,659 downwards.
TACTTGTATTGGTCTTGCCATCTGTGTGACTTTAGGTTAATCACTAACCTCATTGGACCTCAAGAAACACAAAGTATACCACAAGGTATATTTTCAATCACTTAAAAGATTTTGTCCAAAATCTAGGAAAATCATTCCTTAAATATGTATTTTCTTACTTATCCTGATCAGTAAAGAAAAAGCACAGCATGTGCCTTATTGTGATTACACAGACCTATGTTTTTAGTCAAAAGAATATACAAAACAGTTAATAGGCATATTTATAGCTGGGAATGGTTAATGAAGTCATTTCTATTTAGGGAGTAATTTAACAGTTTAAAGAAAAGATAATGATGGTTAAAAGAATGACAGGAAGAATAGTATTAATGTCATTAAAATCACAAGTCTTTATAAAAACCACTGTTCTGTACCAGAGATCAGCAAGGTCTTCCTGTAAAGGGTCAGATAATAAATAGGCTGACTTTGCGTTCCATACAGTCTGTTGGCAACTGTTCCACTCTGCCATTGTAGCATGATAACAGCCATAGACAATACATAAACCAATGAATGTGGCTGTGTTCCAATAAAACTTTATTTACAACAACAAGCATTGGGCCAGATTTGTCCCATTGGCTACAGTTTGGCAACTCCTGTCTATACTATTCAGTGGTTAGAAATTGGTGATTTTATGAAGGCTGTACTCAGTTTTTAGAAGGATAACACAGTTTTAAACAATTCTTCATCTACTCATCAGGTATTTAAGCTAATTAATTTTTCCTTTTAGCAAATATTTATTTTACTAGCCTAGACACGAGAAGAAAAGAAGCCAGTTACATTTGCCCTTTATTACACTGCATATAATACTAGATTTTTCTCTGTTTTTAAAAGCAAGTTTTGGTCAATATCAGTATCGACAAAGCATTATGATAAAATTGGTCAGAAGGTGAATTGAGAACAATTTACAAAATGGATTTCAGGAGCCATACCACTTATAAAACAGGGCATATTGATTATTAAGACAACTCAGCAAGCTGTAACAATCAGATTTCTCATGCCAGGATGTGTTTGTTTCATCACAAAGAAGCCATCATTTCCCCTATTACCTTCATGAAATTTCAAAGACAAATATATTTTGTTCTGTATTCAGAGAGGCAGTACACTCTTGAATGAACAGCTGCTGATCACTTTAGGAACTTTTGAGCTTAAAATCAAGGTAGATGAATATTTTGGCTCAATCAAAACAACAAAACAAAATTACCTCTTCTTTGTGGATTCTCTACGTTGCCTCTTTCTTTAAAAGCCTGAATGTCCTCAGTGAGACTGAACAATAAGGAAACATAATAAACCAGATGCTTTCTGTCACTTTCCTGTTTTATGACTCACATATCCTGAAAGTATAATTTATAACTATATATTAAATAAATTTTGTTACCAGCAGCCAAACCTTATTTTCTGTGGAAAGAGCTGTGGACTGATAAAGTTCTAGTTCTTATTCTGTGGACTGATAAAGTTTTAGTTCTTATTCTGTGAATTGATAAAGTTCTAGTTGTTATTCTGCTAATAACCAGCTATGTGTCCTTGGGAAGTCTGGAGTAAAGAAAAAAATGATTCCAGAAATTGGAAGCAGGATGAAGACATACAGACTTTATGGGCTCCTATGACCACAGCTTTACCTGAAACCAGAGAAATATCAGTGTTGTCAATGAACATTCAATGATCCGTGAAAATAAACTGGTGTGCCTTGTCAGACTGAGGAATACAGATGCCTCCTTGGAGAAGAAACGCCCTAACCTACTTTTAAGAAACAAGAAGATGGCCAGAGCAGGAGAGATTTCTAAAGCTGAGAACGGGCATCTCACTATGTGAGGGGCTATAAAGCTCCCAGGTGATTTCTATGTAGTCAGAGGCAACTGAGCTTCCAGAAGAATTTCTTGGCCTTGGAGTGTAACTCACAGTTTCTGTAGGCAATGCTACAAAAAGAAAATTAATAAATAAACTAACCGCTGGAGGTATCAGAACTGGGCTTTAAGGCTTTTCCAGCAGGGGCAGCAGAAGCAAGAGCTGAGAAGGCAAATCAATACCAGTGAGAAACCAAAGGAAGTGAAGGCAGTAAGTAGGTACAATCTACAGAAGGCGAAGTTCCAGATGGTTTCCATCTGGAAAAATCTTAGAGAGATTCCCAGTCTTCTTTAGTAATACATCTTATGGAACACTGAGGAATGGAGGGCCATGGTGTGATGCCTAGCCTTAAAGTGGATTTCAATTATGATTATTGATTTCATCCTCTTAGTAACTGTAGATTATAAGTGGTGTGCTTATTTCTTACATAGACACATGTATAAGAATACATGCATACAAACTGAACATGTGGGAACAAAAGAGTTAAACCATCTGTCATATATCTGTTTAAGCCACAGTCCCAAGAGCAACATTTCTTTTCTTTGGAGATGTAATGGTGATAGGGCAAAACTATTTGAGGCAAAGGTTCACTCAGTGTTTGAGCAACGGGAGAAAGACTTCTAGAGGGTACTTAGCCCGGAAGATATTCGTGTTCCTTCTGAAACCGTGGGCAACTAAAAAAATTGCTTACCATGCAGTCATGTGGACAGAGCCCAGAGGCGTCATTTGATGTTGCGACACAGCAATTCCTACTTCACCCAAATTCCTCCAATATCAAAAGGAAAAAGACTTCAGATTATGAATGTTCTAATGGAAACATCAAATTCTTTAAGGACTGAGCCAAGCATTTTCAGGGTAAGAAGTAAAGAAATCACAGCAATCAATACAGGTTGAGTAAAACTAGGAAGTGTTCAGTCTGTTCTGGACCTCAAAACAGTTACAATGCAGGCCAGGCAAGACAGAACAACAGAGAATCCATAAAGCCCAAAAAGAAAAAGATCTGAAATACTGCCCTATCACTTGTGGCTAGTAACTTTACCCTTCACCTGAGGGAGTAGGGATTCTGAACTAAGAGAAGAAAAATGCTGTACTGTCCTCCCATGGTGCTTTATTGTACACCTGGATCAGTTCAACAAACCTATAGTCATGAGAAAACCTATGCTAGGATGCCATTGTCTTTCCTACACACTTGTTCCTAATATTCTTGCATTAGATTCAAGTAACCCATGATAGGAATGTGAACCAATTGCTCCTTAGGGAGATAGAATATGCAAAGAAAATAAAAGACTCCTGCATAAATTATGTGGTGAGTATTTACAGAGCTAATTCTAGTATATATTTCTTTATTTATTCAACAGATAATTATTGAACCACTTCTTTTGCCAGACACTGTGCTAGGTGCTGACAATTTAGTCTTGATAAAGGCCTGAGTATGCTACCACTGGAAGCTCTGTTTATTCAGGACAGAGCTTGCACAGTTTTTAGTTACTTAGCAAGGACAGCACAGCTCACGTGAAGAGTAACCTACATATAATTTGCATTCAGAACATGGGTTCTGTTGAGATCAACCAGTCCCTCCAGGCATAGTTATCTATAGAATCCTCTATGAAATGGACCCTAACTATTAAAGATTTTGATGCTCAGAATAATCAAATATAGTAAGTCAACCCTACCTTTGACTCCCTTACAGAATTTTTGGTCTTACCAAGACTTATTTATGATCAAGTAGGCTACATTTAAAATGACTCTGCAAGGGGGAGTTCCATGGTGACCTAGTGGTTAGGATTCCAGGCTCTCACTGCTGTGACCTGGGTTCAGTCCCTGGTCAGGGAAATGAGATCCCAAATGTCACGCGGCATGGCCAAAAAAACAAATGAACAAAAAACGACAAGGATTAAAAATTAATTTACCCAGACAAGTGGGTGGAGAATATGTCCATTAGGCCAAGGCTCTTCAAATAGAAACTTTAAGGTCTTAGCAGGACCTAGATAGCAACTGGGACAGATTTTAACCCTCTGGTGAAGCACAGACGCCCTTTGTTTCTGAATGAAGGAAAAAATCCATAGGTTTGGTCACCTATACTATAAGGAGCAAGGGGGAAAGTTCTATACTGACAGATGAAAATCCTTGTTTGTATATTCACCCAGAAGGGAAGCCATCTTAGCAAAAGAGATAAGCTGTAAGGGTGCCTTCAGGCAGACCAATATTTTCCTCAAATTGGGTTTCTCTAATCCCTGAACTGCGACCAGCAAAGACTTCAGCCTGGAAAATTGATTTTCCAGCTACACTTCCTGAGGACTCACCAGAGCCACAAAGTAAAAGAAACAATAATTCTTCTTTGTCCACTGCACTGATGAAATGAAATCACATGGCATTTTTATACCCACTAGCATAACTGAGAAACAGACTTGCAATTGGTTACCTCTTCATAGCTAAGATATTACATTCACTAAGGGAAGAATGTTGTTTATGTACCTTATACTAGTAGTTTGCTCATTTTGATTTCTTTTAGTATTGTTCAATAAATATTGAACTGCCTGGCCAGTGCTTCTTCAAATGCTTCTAGAAAAGGAGACTGAAAATAAAGTATGACCTCAGCCTGATGCTTCAGTAGGGACACAAAGACAAATAAAACATGGGTTCAGCCCCCAAGGAGTTATAATGCAGAGGTAGTTGTATCCTACAGCAATGACATAAATAATCAAAATAAAGAATTGTTTTGGTAAAAGTCTGCTGTGTGTTTCTATTTTAATAGTTTTCAGTTTGTATGATTGCATGTCACCCTGTGTGGGATGACAGACTGGACATAATTCACAGTCCATTAAAACAGGACAATGTTGTTGAAGGGCCAAGTGTTCCACTGCATGCATATACAGCCATCAGCCAGGAAAGGTGTCCCATAAGCATCTTCAAAGGAGTAACATCCTCATCAAGGAGAACAGGTTTGGAAGCATCTTTCTTTAGCACTTCCCAAAGCAAAAGATGAGTTTCATTTTATCTTATACCCTCCAATCTCCTTTGGAGTCTTTTCTGGTTCTTCTGGGTTTTTCACCCATAAAAAATCCAACAGGTAAATTCCCTTAATGACATGGGTACATGTCATCTGGAGTCATTAATTAAGATTCATTTACATTTTAAAATGTCTCTTATCCATTTTTTTTTATTAATAGAAGCTTTTTTATTAGTTTTTTTAACCTCCAGCATTAGATTTTCTTTCTTGTCAAAAAATAATAACTCAGCAGCTCAGTCATTTTAGCACTATTATAAATTTTCAAGCCATGGTGAATTTTAAAAATTATTTTCTCTGTCATTTTTCATCTTTGGCTAGGTCTACATAGCACCAAATACTAGGTAATTACTTAAGTTTTATTTCCACAAGAAGTTTGCAAGTTTCGTACAGACAGGATTTATTCAGAATGGACCTGTTTTTAAAGTAGCATGGCACCTGGCAGTAACTAGTTTGTCTTCCATAAATAATGATGTTATATGTATTGTTTCTTCAGCATCTCAAGTGTGTGTAGGTTGGTCTCTGATATTTATAGATCATTCCTTTACTCGTTGATATCTACCTTTTAGCATCTATTGAATCTCTTTTTGTTTTTTAGTGGTCTCTTCAACTGTTACATGAGAGATGAGGAGATCTGAATTTCAGGCAGCAGTGTCCTTGACTTTTTAAAGAAATTTAATATCTCTTATCTGGACTTCAATATCCTCCTATGTAAAATAAATGTAATTGGCTAGCTGTGTATGCATAAAGCTCCTTCTAGCACTAAAAACCAAAGTTTTATGATAAAATTTTCTAAGACAAGATTCAGTACATACGCCTATCTTAGCCAAGTGGTTCAGAATAGTCAAAGTTAACATTACGTGAAATCTCAACATAGCATTTAAGCTTCCACTTAACACAGAATTTAAGCACAGATACCTCCTTAGCAACTTTGTAAACATATATACTTTTCTTTAGAGTATAAAGTATTGTTTTTATAAAAGTAGCAATAATCTGCAAAACAGATGTTCTAAAGGTAGAACTGGGACCCATGGTCATAGTTTGCAAGGAGATAGATCCACGCTCAATATATCAAGAACTTGTTAACAGAGTTTTCCAATAAACAGATTGACTGCCCAGAGGGTATTGGGTTACCCCCTCCAGGGAATTAAGACAGAATCCAACTTATCCCTTGGCAATAATGAGAAAGTAGACTGAAGGATCTTAAAATTCCCTCAAATTCTGAGATGTGGGATGTTAACATACAGGAAAGATTTTTTAATTTAGTTTTTAAAATATCCGTCTATTTCCAACAATCAGATGTGTTAACAGATAGGAAACCTTTCATCAATTTTTTGCATTGACTTTTTTATTGTGCTATGCAATAAAGGTACAGAAACTTTTAAAGGTCAAGACTCATGCAGGGCTTGAGATGTACTTGATTTTCCTTAAAAAAAGGATAAGAATCTGAAAGAGTCCAATATAGGAAACTAGATTTATGATGTATTGCCCTATAGGAAAAAAAAATCAGTTGCAATAGGTAGAAACTACAACCCACTGTCTGGTACATCAGATGGACAGATAACAGTCCTATAAATTTCAAATAGTCATTTGTATTTATGAAGTCATTCCTAAACAAATGCACTGAAGACATGGAGAATCATGGCTTTGGCTGTTTAGGTATGTATTATCTAGAGAAGCAGTTACTTTATGGGTCATAGATGTTTTTGAAAATCCAACAAAACAACGGATATTGCATTTGAACACAGGACAACAAGACAGTTTTTCCTTTCTCATCTCTTTCCAACTCTACATCATTTAGAGTTGATTCATTTTTAAAGTCTTACAGAATGGGAAGAAATTAGTTGATGTTCTACAAATAATGATGTTATATTCATTGGTTTTTCAGAAATTCCAAATCATGTCTACGTTGGTCTCTGACCCGTTTAGACTTACAGATAGCTTTGCTTAAACAAAATAGGGACTCCACTGTGTTCCAGGTAGAAAGAATTAATGAGAAACTTCATTCCCTATGCCTGGACAAGCAACTGAAAAATAGCTTCAGAGCTCAGAAACGAGGACAAAAAGTTGTGGTCCTGAGAAGAGACTGGTTCTCAGAAATGAGATGCCTCTAGAAAGAAGTATCTACATATGCTCACTCAAGGTTGCTGGGTTTCTGACTCCAGAGGGCCAGGAAATGAAAAGCCTAACCCCTGACGCAGAGAAACCAGAAATTAGGAGAATTTCTACCAGTAATCCAACAGAGCCTGACAACCTACACAATTATGCATCAATAATGCAGGTATTCCAGTAAGATTCCTGCTGTTTAAAATACTGTAATTAACAGGCCTGAGCCCAGAAAATCCAAGCAAACTTGGATTTTCAAAATATCAACTCAGCTAAAAGGGCTGAAAATCTAGAGTGGATGATCAGGCAAAACAATCAGAACAGATACCCTGTGACAGAGAACTGCGAGAAGAGATAAAGATCTGAATAAAAATACACGCACTTCAGCATTTTTCAAGTGAAGCATAAAGACTTCTGGAGCCAAAAGATACAATTTCCCAATGTAAAAATTTAACATGTGAGTTGAAGGATAAGGTACTACTGAGACTCAAATTAGTGACTTGGGAGATCAAGTGGGAGAAATCTAAAATTATCTTAAAGTACAGAACAGACTACAGAGATGAAAATCACAAGGGAAAATTAAATAAGAGAATTAAAGGATACATGTAGATTCTGAAAAGCTTATATGAGAATATTACTAGCTGGAAGGAAAATTTCCCCATGATGGGGAGAAACCTGAGTCTACAAATTCAAAGGGCTCACCAAGGGCTGTATTAATGAGAAAAGATACACAGCTAAGCACACCCTGGTAAACCTCTTGAACTCTTAAGACATTTTTTAAAACAAATCACAGACTTTCCAGCAGAAAGAATAACTTAGCTAAAATGGAAACTAAAGTCAGACCAGTACCAAACGTCTCATCTTCAATTTGGGGTAACTAGTAGCCAGTAGAATAGCATCCACAGAACCACTGAAAAAAAAAGACTATAATCCAAGAATTCTACACCCAAATAATACATCAACTACTGGCTGAGGTTAAAGAAAAATATTTTAGGATATACAAAACTTCAGAGAATATATCACCTATGTACTTTATCTGAGGAAAACACTGGAGAAAATTTCCTAATAAAGAAAATGAACAATAAACGTTAGTCATTAGTAGTATTGTTCCTAAATTATGTTGCCAAAAATAATTAGGTAGGAGAAGGAAGAGTAAAAGCAGTCCAAGTGTAATGATCAATAGGATGGAAAAGAACTTCCAAATTAATAAGGGAAAGGGTGGGCAGATTGAATAGAAATTTGATCAAAGCAGAAACAATAAAGAAAATATGGGAATAAAAATAGACTCTAAGCAATAAAGAGATTCTCTAACATTGAATTTGGAGTGGGAAAGCTCAACTATAGACTTTTTTTTTTTTTTTTTTTTTTTGCGGTATGTGGGCCCCTCACTGTTGTGGCCTCTCCCATTGCGGAGCGCAGGCTCAGCGGCCATGGCTCATGGGCCCAGCCGCTCCGCAGCATGTGGGATCTTCCCGGACCGGGGCACGAACCCGTGTCCCCTGCATCGGCAGGTGGACTCTCAACCACTGCGCCACCAGGGAAGCCCCATCAACTATAGACTTTTAAAGTAAGTGAACTTTAAAAAGTTTAATAAAAAGATAGGCAAAGAGATATCATGTAAGGGAAACCAAATGGAAAAGGAATGTGGGGTGGAGGAAGAGGAGGAGAATGGGAGGAGGGCAAAGCAGAATTTGACATTAAATACACTAATCAGATAAACAGGTGTAACATAAATAGGAAATATAATGAGGTAATATACGATAATGACCAAAAAATATAACATTGTATGGGTATGTAGCTGTAGTAAACCTTTATGGAACAACCAATAGAACGGCTAACTCACAAAGCTAGAACTTCTTAAAGTGCTTGAATAGTCTATGAAAATAATGCAATTATTATGGGAATCTTCAACATGTTTCTGTCAGAATTAGATCTAGTGAATAAAAGTTTGGGTCATGTAAAAATTGAATAATACAATTTGTTTAACGTGAGTTAATATATATACATAGAATTATACATTCCTCAAGAGAAACAGAAGAATCTCAGTAAATGTATATTCATGAAATATTTATATCAATAATCTTGTTCACAAAGACAACTGTAACAAATTATTTTAAAGTAGAGACCATGTTGCATCCTCTGGGGATAATCTAACACAATTAATTTTCTAGAAATTAAAAAACCTAGGAAAAATATAATGTAGCAATAGACAAAAGGCTAATATTTATAATATATAAAGAGCTCTTAAAATTGACATAAAAAAAGATAAACATCCCAACAGAAAAAAAAAAGGGGGGAAGCATATGAATAAACAAGCACAGAAAAGAAATCCAAAGACCCAAAAACATGAGAAACATGCTCAAATTCACTGATTATCATCTATAAGGAAAGAACTGAGTATATTATTGTATATATTAAATACAATATGTATCATGTTCCATGCACATGAAAAGATATGCAGAAATTCAAAACAACAAATTAGAGACTTATACTTGGAAGGATTCCCACTGCACAATATTAATAAAACCGAGATAGGCAAATCTGTCTAAAAACAGAAAGTAGATTAGTGGTCACCTGTTACTGGGGGTGGGAACAGGTGCAATTGTAAATCACAGGACAGATCACATCGGGGTGATGAAAGTGTTCTAGACTAAATTATGGGACGATTGTATAACTCAGTAAATTTACTAAAAACCACTGAACTGTGCACTGGACATTGGTGAGTTTTATGGTATGTGAAATATATCTCAATAAAATTGTTTTAAAAAATTTAAACAGCTACCTGTGGTTACTAGCTCCCATAACATTTTATATTAAAAAAAGTAGGCATAACGTGATACCATTTTTACTTTTTATTCAAAACAAAATTGAAGGAGATGAAAGGAAAGAGTAACTAAACTGAAAAAAAGGAAAACAAAAGATCACACTAAAAATAGAATATATATAATGACATTTATATACAATGATATGTGTGTGAGGTATATGTTAAGATACCTGTAATCAGCAGAGACAGTATATATATCATTATATATGCACAAGTTAGTTCATGATTCCACTCTAGGGACAGTCAGTTGCCCTAATTACACATCCATACTCCAATGCAGGTTATGTACTTTCATCAGAAATTCACAAACCAAAAGTGGCCATTACAGGTGCTTGTTTTTATTGATCATTACCTGAACATAAAGTATGTCAGAAAAGCACTTTTACTGTGTAATTTTTAGCCTGTTAATTACCATGGCAAATGTTAGCACTGAACTCTCATAGGTAAAATTAAAGGTATTCAAAAAATGAGTATTGGATAAAATACTTTGAGACCCCTCTTTTTCCCAATCCATTTCAGGAACAAGACATAAGAATATAGTGTTGGGTAGCCTGAATTCTTAGGGAAAGTATCAAAGCTTTATCAGTTAACAACCCTATGTCCAGCCACTGAAAATCAACATGAGTATGAGAGTATCAAAACCTGCCTTCCAGAAAAGCCTCCATGTTATCCTGGTGTGAACCTCTCATCCAATATATAGGTCAAAGCATTTAAAAGGATGGAAAACCGGACTTCATTAAGTTGACAGAAAAGGTTTTATAAGTTGTTTTCTGCCTGCTTATTTAGGTAGGTTGTTTAATAAATTTCTGTATGTGTGGAAGAATTTGGTCTGAGATTCATTTCATTATTACCTAGTAGTTAGATTTAGGGGCACTGCTAACCCTTTCACATCAAACTGCCAAATACTATCCCCAGCCAAACGAACCTAGGAGATGTGCAAGCCAAATTAGCTTATGTCCATTCACAACAATAAAGAAATAAAAATACCTTTTAAAAAGACAAGTAGAAGTTAACCTGTTCATGAAAAACTAATACCATAAGTACAGGTAAACAAAATTTTAATATTTAATATTAAGGAGGTCACCCAGATCCATTCACAGACTTCTAGGTGGACTGCCAACAAGTAAGCACTTGAAATTTAGATACAGACACGAATATATTCAAACCTTATGTCAGTAAACAAACTGTGAAAGTTGAAGGACATAACAAGTCTGGTTCAGCCCAATATATTCTAGCATACCTTTAGAAGTGAACTTTTAACAATATACTGCAAGATAGGGTAGTTTTCTGGTCATGGATTTGCGGTTCTTGTTCTGCTAGCATAGACCAGTGTGTATGCATCTCTCTGCTGACTGCTGATCATGGCCTGCTGGGGAACAGCTCAGATTTCACCATGGGAAAGTCACTGTAGAAGTTTCCCTTATCATTGGGGAATTTGGAAAACAGAAACACGAATGAGGGAATGACAAAAAACTTCATCTCACTGGAAACCACAGTAGAGGAGACAATCATAAGAAATTAAAGCAATTAAATTATGGGGAAGGGACAAGAGAACCTTGAACACATAATTTTGATTTAACTGAAATGAGAACACCAAGAGAGGCTTTTGAGTAGTTCAATGAGTGACGTTTATCAACAAAAGTTACTGAGAAGAAAAAAAAACCTCTGGCATTTTAGAACTTTAGAAGGGAAGTTGTGGGAGGGTGGTCTGAAAGCAAATAAGAGAAAAACATAAAATGAGTGTCTGAATATGAAATTGTGAAAAAAGACATATTTTAAAAGGAGCTGCAAGATCCGTAGATAGTGAGGCTATGAAAGACGAAGGATCATTTCCCACTGATATAAGATGATGTAAATATACAACCCATCTATACATCAACACCAGATGAATCGTCTAAATGTGCTCCATCCAACATACTACCTTTCTGTCCCCAAGGGAAAGCACCTTATTCTAGAGCCTTAGTATGAGGTTTAAATCCATTATCTTGAAATTTAAAATTTTCTGTAGTGTGGTCCCAAACTACCTTTCTCAAAAGTACCCTTAAAAATAATTCTGATTGCAAGGGTCTTGTGTGCTTCTGTTTTTCACAGAGGAAAAATTTAAAACTAACTTAATTAGTTAGACTAAACTAATTTATTAGATCAAGACTTTCTCATCATCCACCATCACCTTCCTCAGTCCTCCACCTCAGTGCTTCACCTCCCCATTGTAGTTTGGGGAGATGTGCAAGTTGGGGAGATGAAGTTAATCTATATTGTTCACATCCTGGTGGGACACTGTCCATGTGGGATGGACCTTCAGGGGGCTGAGCCTGGGAAGAGTCGTAGGTGCAGATAAGCTAAGCAATGAACTATGTACTGCACTGGCCTCACCAGAGGCCATCTCCCTCTTCGAGAGCTTTTTATTTCTTCATTTCACTCCTTCCTGCCATTGGAAGCCCAATTCCTTTTCTTCCAGTTTCTGGCTACTTTTTAACTCACCCCCCTGAGTGGGAAACCAACTGCATGCATGAACCTGAATCTTTTGTATAACATTACTTGACCTTTTGTATACATTACTTGACAAATAATTAAATATTTGCAACCATTGTGGTTCCTCAGTGGATGACTCCAGACTCCTATGAAATTCTGGCACAGTTCAAGCTGTAGGAAAGAAGAGACCTCTGGGGTACAAGTAAAAGGAAGAAATCACAAAAATAACCTTCAAATAGTATACTAGCTTGCATGAAGTTACTTCATAAGTCTTAATTCCCAGTCAAGGGTGATTCACTCTTCAGCGAGAAATCCTTCACTGTTTCCTTAGTATCTTTTTACTTTTGGTATTTGAGCCACACTTCTCAGATCAAGCTTTTTTACTGTCTTATTTCCACTTACATTTATTACCAGTCCACTGCAAACTTCAAGCCTATGGCCACACTCTAAACGCTTTCATTTATCTAAAATATTAAGTATAACCACCTGACCACAATGCCTTATCCTGTTGGCGTGCTTGCTAAGTTTCTCTCATTGTAAGTGCTTCCCATCTTTCAGGGACTTCTTGGTCCTTGATCTCATCCCTATTTGCTCCTTATTTTTTCACCCCCTCCTTAACTCCTCCCCTATGCAGCCTAGTTACTATAACACATTATTCACCTATCCTTTTGCCAGAATTACTTCTTGTCTTATTTTCCTTCTATCCCACCTGTATGACAAGATCCCAACCCTGCTTCATCCCAAAGTTGGCTTTTTCAATATTTACACCTAGACTGTATCCATCACTCCTAGAGAAAAATCACATGACTGCTTAGATTTGATACCTTTAAAAATTCATGACCTTGAGCACCCCTGGCCCCACCATGACCACGCCCTGCCCGATTTCAGATACTCAGACTCCACCTTTAATTTCACCTACGTTGGTGGCCCCAAAAGATGGGCACCTCTAAAATATCTTGAGGAGGACCTTCAAGATGGCAGAGGAGTAAGACGTGGAGATCACCTTCCTCCCCACAAATAAATCACACATACAACTAAATGTGCAACAACTCCAACAGAACACCTACTGAATGCTGGCAGAAGACCTCAGACTTCCCAAAAGCCACGTGGCTGACGGGTCATGGTGCTCCAGCCGGGTGTCAGGCCTGAGGCTCTGAAGGTGGGAGAGCTGAGTTCAGGACACTGAACCACTAGAGACCTCCTGGCCTCAGGTAATATAAATCGACAAGAGCCCTCCAGAGATCTCCGTCTCAATAGTAAGACTCATCTCCACTCAATGACAAGCAAGCTCCAGGGCTGGACACCCCATGCCAAACAACCAGCAAGATGGTAACACAACCCCACCCATTAGCAAAAATGTTGCCTAAAATCATAATAAGTTCACAGACACCTCAAAACACACCACCAGATGCGATCCTGCCCACCAGAAAGACAAGATCCAGCCTTATCCACGAGTACAGAGGCACCAGTGCCCTCCACCAAGAAGCCTGCACAACCCACTGAACCAACCTTACCCACTGGGGGCAGACACCAAAAACTGCAGGAACTACACACGTGCAGCCTATGAAAAGGAGACCACAAACACAGTAAGTTAAGCAAAATGATGAGAAGACAAAGAAACAAACAGCAGATGAAGGAGCAAAGTAAAAATACACCAGACGAAACAAATGAAGAGGAAATAGGCAGTCTACCTGAAAAAGAATTCAGAATAATGATAGTAGAGATGATCGAAAATCTTGGAAATAGAATGGAGAAAATACGAGAAAAGTTTAAAAAGACCTAGAAGAACTAAAGAGCAAACAAACAGTCATGAGCAACACAATAAATGAAATGAAAAATTCTCTAGAGGGAATCAATAGCAGAATACCTGAGGCAGAAGAATGGATAAGTGACCTGGAAGATAAAATAGTGGAAATAACTACCAAAGTGCAGAAGAAAGAAAAAAGAATGAAAAGAATTGGGAACAGTCTCAGAGACCTCTGGGACAACATTAAATGCACCAACATTTGAATTATAGGGGTCTCAGAAGAAGAAGAGAAAAAGAAAGTGACTGAGAAACTATTTGAAGAAATTAAAATTAAAAACTTCCCTAACAGGGAAAAGGAAATAGTCAATCAAGCCCAGGAAGTGCAAAGAGTCCCCTACATGATAAATCCAAGGAGAAACATGCCAAGACACATATTAATCAAAGTATCAAAAATTAAATACAAAGAAAAAATATTAAAAGCAGCAAGGGAAAAAGTAACAAATAACATACCAGGGAATCCCCGTAAGGTTAACAGCTGCTCTTTCAGCTGACACTGTGCAAATCAGAAGGGAGTGGCAGGACATACTTAAAGTGATGAAAGGGAAAAACCTACAATGAAAATTACTCTACCCAGCAAGGATCTCATTCATATTCAATGGAGAAATTAAAACCTTTACATACAAGCTGGATCACAAACACCAAACCAGCTTTACAACAAATGCTAAAGGAACTTCTCTACGCAGGAAACACAAGAGAAGGAAAAGACCTACAAAAACAAACCCAAAACAATTAAGAAAATGGTAATAGGAACATACATATCAATAACTATCTAAATGTAAATGGATTAAATACTCCAACCAAAAGACACAGACTGGCTGAATGGATACAAAAACCAGATCCATATATATGCTGTCTACAAGAGACCCACTTCAGACCTAGGGACACATACAGACTGAAAGTGAGGGGATGGAAAAAGACATTCCATGCAAATAGAAATCAAAAGAAAGCTGGAAGAGCAATTCTCATATCAGACAAAATAGACTTTAAAACAAAGACTATTACAAGAGACAAAGAAGGACACGACATAATGATCAAGGGATCAATCCGAGAAGAACATATAACAACTGTAAATATTTATGCACCCAACATAGGAGCACCTCAATACATAAAGCAAATGCTAACAGCCATAAAAGGGGAAACCGACAGTAACACAATAATACTAGGGGACTATAACACCCCACTTTCACCAATGGACAGATCATCCAAAATGAAAATAAATAAGGAAACACAAGCTTTAAATGATACATTACACAAGATAGACCTAACTGGTATTTATAGGACATTCCATCCAAAAACAACAGAATACACTTTCTTCTCAAGTGCTCATGCAACATTCTACAGTATATATCATATCTTGGGTATTTCTTAAGAAAATTGAAACCACATCAAGTATCTTTCCCAAGCACAAGGCTATGAGACTAGATATCAACTGCAGGAAAAAAAAAACTGTAAAAAATACAAACACATGAAGGTTAAACAATACACTACTAAGTAACCAAGAGATCACTGAATAAATCAAAGAGGAAATCAAAAAATACTTAGAAACAACTAACAATAAAACACGATGACCCAAAATCTATTGGATGCAGCAAAAGCAGTAATATAACAGGGAAGTTTATAGAAATAAAATCCTACCTCAAGCAACAAGAAACATCTCAAATAAACAACCTAACCTTACACCTAAAGCAATGAGACAAAGAAGAAGAAAAAAACTCGAAAGTTAGCAGAAGAAATCATAAAAATCAGATCAGAAATAAATGAAAAAGAAATGAAGAAAACGATAGCAAAGATCAACAAACTAAATGGTGGTTTCTTGAGAAGATAAACAGACTTCATAAACCATTAGCCAGACTCATCAAGAAAAAAAGGGAGAAGACTCAAATCAACAGAAGTAGAAATGAAAAAGGAGACGTTAACAACTGACACTGCAGAAGTACAAAGGATCATGAAAGATTACTACAAGCAACTTTATGCCAATAAAATGGACAACCTGGAAGAAATGGACAAATTCTTAGAAATGCACAACCTTCGGAGACTGAACCAGAAAAAAATAGAAAATATAAACAGACCAATCACAAGCACTAAAATTGAAACTGTGATTAAAAATCTTCCAACAGGGCTTCCCTGGTGGCGCAGTGGTTGAGAGTCCGCCTGCCAATGCAGGGGACACAGGTACGTGCCCCAGTCCGGGAAGATCCCACATACCATGGAGCAGCTGGGCCCATAAGCCATGGCCGCTGAGCCTGCGCGTCTGGAGCCTGTGCTCCACAATGGGAGAGGCCACAACAGTGAGAGGCCCACGTACCGCAAAAAAAAAAAAAAAAAATCTTCTAACAAACAAAAGCCGAGGACCAGAGGGCTTCACAGGTGAATTCTACCAAACATTTAGAGAAGAGCTAACACCTATCCTTCTCAAACTCTTGCAAAATACAGCAGAGGGAGGAACACTCCCAAACTCATTCTACAAGGCCACCATCACCATGATACCAAAACCAGACAAAGATGTCACAAAGAAAGAAAATTACAGGCCAATATCACTGATGAACATAGATGCAAAAATCCTCAACAAAATACTAGCAAACAGATTCCAACAGCACATTAAAAGGATCACACTCCATGATCAAATGGGGTTTAGCCCAGGAATGCAAGGATTCTTCAGTATATACAACTCAATCAATGTGATACACCATATTAACAAACTGAAGGAGAAAAACCATAGATACAGAAAAATAGATGCAGAAAAAACTTTTGACAAAATTCAACACCGATTTATGCTAAAAACTCTCCAGAAAGTAGGCATTGAGGGAACTTTCCTCAACATAATAAAGTCCATATATCACAAACCCACAGCCAACATCATTCTCAGTGGCAAAAAACTGAAACCATTTCCACTAAGATCAGGAACAAGACAAGGTCGCCTACTCTCACCACTATTACTCAACATATTTTTGGAAGTTTTAGCCACAGCAATCAGAGAAAAAAAAGAAATAAAAAGAATACAAATCGGAAAAAAAGAAGTAAAACTGTCACTGTTTGCAGATGACATGATACTATACATAGAGAATCCTAAAGATACTACCAGAAAACTACTAGAGCTAATCAATGAATTTGGTAAAGTAGCAGGATACAAAATTAATGCACAGAAATCTCTTGCATTCCTATACACTAATGGTGAAAAATCTGAAAGAAATTAAGGAAACACTCCCCTTTACCACTGCAACAAAAAGAATAAAATACCTAGGAATAAACCTACCTAAGTAGACAAAAGACCTGTACGCAGAAAACAGTAAGACACTGATGAAAGAAATTAAAGATGATACCAACAGATGGAGAGTTATACCATGTTCTTGGACTGGAAGAATCAATACTGTGAAAATGACTATACTCCCCAAAGCAATCAACAGATTCAGTGTGATACCTATCAAACTATCAGGGGCATTTTTCACAGAACTAGAACAAAAAATTTCACAATTTGTATGGAAACACAAAAGATCCCGAATAGCCAAAGCAATCTTGAGAAAGAAAAATGGAGCTGGAGGAATCAGGCTCCCTGACTTCAGACTATACTACAAAGCTACAGTAATCAAGACAGTATGGTACTGGCACACAAACAGAAATACAGATCAAGGGAACAGGATAGAAAGCCCAGAGATAAACCCACACACATATGATCACCCTATCTTTGATAAAGGAGGCAAGAATAAACAACAGAGAAAAGACAGGCTCTTCAGTAAGTGGTGCTGGGAAAAATGGACAGCTATGTGTAAAAGAATGAAATTAGAACACTCCCTGACACAATATACAAAAATAAACTCAAAGTGGATGAAAGACCTAAATGTAAGACCAGACACTATCAAACTCCTAGAGGAAAACATAGGCAGAACACTCTATGACATAATTCACAGCAAGATCCTTTTTGACCCACCTCCTAGAGAAATGGAAATAAAAACAAAAATAAACAAATGGGACTTAATGTAACTTAAAATCTTTTGCACAGCAAAGGAAACCATAAACAAGACGAAAAGACAACCCTCAGAATGGGAGAAAATATTTGCAAACAAAGCAACTGACAAAGGATTAATCTCCAAAATATACAAGCAGTTCATGCAGCTCAATATCAAAAAAACAAACAACCCAATCAAAAAATGGGCATAAGACCTAAACAGACATTTCTCCAAAGAAGATATACAGATTACCAGCAAACACATGAAAGGATGTTCAACATCACTAATCATTAGAGAAATGCAAATCAAAACTACAATGAGGTATCACCTCACGCCAGTCAGAATGGCCATCATCAGAAAATCTACAAATAATAAATGCTGGAGAGGGTGTGGAGAAAGGGGAATCCTCTTGCACTCTTGGTGGAAATATAAATTGATACAGCCACCATGGAGAACAGCATGGAGGTTCCTTAAAAAACTAAAAATAGTACTACCATATGACCCAGCAATCCCACTACTGGGCATATACCCTGAGAAAAGCATAATTCAAAAAAGAGTCATGTACCACAATGTTCATTGCAGCACTATTTACAATAGCCAGCTATTTACAACAATTGGAAGCAACCTGTGTGTCCACAGACAGACGAAAGGATAAAGAAGATGTGGCACATATGTACAATGGAATATTACTCAGCCATAAAAAGAAATGAAATTGAGTTATTTGTAGTGAGGTGGATGGACCTAGAGTCTGTCATACAGAGTGAAGTCAGAGAGAGAAAAACAAATACTGTATGCTAACACATATATATGGAATCGAAAAAAAAAAAAAAGTTTCTGAAGAACCTATGGGCAGGACAGGAATAAAGACACAGACATAGAGAATGGACTTGAGGACACAGGGAGGGGAAGGGTAAGCTGGGACGAAGTAAGAAACTGGCATGGACATATATACACTACCAAATGTAAAATAGATAGCTAGTGGGAAGCAGCCACATAGCACAGAGAGATCAGCTTGGTGCTTTGTGACCACCTAGAGGGGTGGGATAAGGAGGGGGGAGGGAGAAGCAAGAGGGAGGGGATATGGGGATATATATATATATGTATAGCTGATTCACTTTGTTATAAAGCAGAAACTAACACACCATTGTAAAGCAATTATACTCCAATAAAGATGTTAAAAAAAAAAAATTCATGGCCTCAAACTTTAACTGTCCAGCAATCCTACAACTCTTCTCCCGGCAAATTTCCTTCCTATTCTCCACAGTGACCATTTTTAAACTTCCCCCCCTCCTCAGAACTCTGAACCTGTTGCTACTTCCTTCCCTCTCAGCCAAGGCCCTGACCTACTACTCATAAAGAAAACAGAAATCCTCCCTGTGGATTTGCCTCAATTCCTCCACCAAACCCACAAACTTATCGGCTTCTGAATATTCACTGAATTCTGAATAATTGCAGAAAATGTGCTCACTCCATTATTCTCTTTTTCATGTATTATTTTGCATGATGAACAGGAGTTTGCGCTGAATGATGCTGGAGGCTCCCTCCATAATTCCTGGCAAGAAGCTAGTTGAGATTAGTGGCTCCTCATTCTCCAGTGGGAGGGCTTTCTCTAGTTCTCAACTTCACACAAGGTGTCCAGGTTCTGTCAGACCAGGAATTTGATATCCATGATAGTCAGTAGCCACCTGGAAGATATCTGTCTGTGACTCCTTGGAGTAGTTGGTACCCAAGTCCAGACTGCATATCATTTGCTCTCTCCATCTAGTACAAAGGGTAGCAACAGGAGAGTTAGAGCCCCTTTTTGAGAGCACTGCCCCACTGTAGGGCCAACTGTGTCCACCTGAGGACACCTCTATGCAGACCCTGCTCTCTGTGAGTTCCAACCTGTACTCAGTGACACTTGCCCTAAAATTTCTAACCCACCTCCACCCCATACTAGCTCTTTTCCAGTAATATATAAACATTCACCAATCAGGAAAATAAAATCCTATAATCCCATCTCCAAAACACCTCTCAAATCAGTCTGCTTTTCACTATCAGCACTGCCTCTAGCCAAGGCTTCTCATGTTGCTAAAGCCCCCCATCTGGTCCAAGTGCCCCCTCCCCTTGACTTTTCTCTCAAACTACAGTCAGAGTGGTCATATAACCAGGATTATGATTATGCCATGCTCCTTCTCAAACATTTTCAGTGATTTTCCAGTGTTATTAAGATAAAGTACAGACCTCCTTGGAAAGGCCATTACTATCAACAACAATAATTACAACAACTAATATTTACTGAACATGTAAGATATGCTAAGCATATCTTAGCTTTCCAATCTTTATCAAAATGTGACAACACAGGTAGCATTATGCTTGTGTTATAAAAATTGAAATTAAAGCTACATAAAATAACTTAAGGCTTTATAGCTACCAAGAGTTGAGCCAGTATTCAAACCCAGATCCATCTGCTTTCCTGGCTGGGATCTTTCCATGATATCATACTCCCAGTCCTTGTTAGGATTTCCAATCTTCCTGCCTGACTCAATAAAAGCTAATATTTAATAAGTAGTAGATATGAACTTTTTTTTTTTACAAGATACTTTACATACTTCCCCAAATTGAAGCAAATGAAGGTAAATTAAAATTAATTTAACAAAGGTCACACATCTACTAAGTGACAGAGTCCTAAAATCAGTTGATTAATAAGCTAATCTGGTCCTGAGCTGCATGATAGAACTACTGCCCTCTTTCCTTTACTAAATATAAATTCCTAAGGGGGCATGAATTTCTGTATGCTACTTGATATCCCCACAAAACCACGTGAAAGAGAGCGGGTTCAGACAGTAGGTTAGGTATATGGCTAGGGCCAACCAGATAGGTAGCTATGATTTCACTCGCCAAACACCATTCTTATCTTCATGGCACCATTTCTCCTTCCATACGAACTCTCCTCTAGAGTTCACAACGGTGAAGCGAGATTAATAATAACGGGCAAAGTTTGTTGGAAAATGGGTTGGTCTTTTGCAAAGACCATAAAAAATAATTGTTCATGCCAGACCAGTATTAAAAGCACAGGGCTGGACGCCAGGCTTGACCCATATTCTAGGGGTAGCCACATGGTAGGGTAGCAGGATCAGCTAAGAGAAATCAGATGACAAGGGGCTAAAGCCATTACCTAGTTGAGGCAAATATCTAAAGTCAAGGGTCTTCACTCAGTATGACAATCTCTAGGTCTATCCATGTCACTGAAAATGGCATTATTTCATTCTTTTTCATGGCTGAGTAATATTCCATTGTATATATCTACTATATTTTCTTTATCCATTCCTCTGGACATTTAGGTTGCTTCCATGTCCTGGCTATTGTAAATAATGCTGCAATGAACATTGGGGTGCATGTATCTTTTCACATTACGGTTTACTGAGTGAAGTACGTCAGACAGAGAAAGACAAATATCATATGATATTGCTTATATATGGAATCTAAAAAAAGGGTACAAATGAACTTATCTCCAAAACAGAAATAGAGTTACATATGTAGAAAACAAACTTATGGTTACCAGGGGGTAAGGGGGGGAGGGATAAATTGACAGATTGGGATTAACATATACACACTACTATATAGAAAACAGATAATCAATAAGGACCTACTGTGTAGCACAGGGAGCTCTACTCAATACTCTGTAATGGCCTATATGGGAAAGAACCTAAAAAAGAGTGGATATATGTATAACTGATTCACTTTGCTGCACACCTGAAACTAACACAACATTGTAAATCAACTATACTCCAATAAAAGTTTAATATATATAATAAATAAATAAAGTCAAGAGTCAAAGCCAACTTGAGGGCCAGAAGAGTCCATAATCAATCTAGACCAGAGAAAGAGGAAAGCCAAAGAAAGGTTGGGAGTCAGAAGGTGAAACAAAATATGGTGGTTAAGAATGGAGTGTGGGGGTAGGAGACAGAGGAATAAGGCACAGATGGTTCTAATGCATTTCAGTATGTGGTCCCTTCTTTAATCATTGTGTTAGAACAAATGAGACATTCTTGCTCCGGGGATACAACGAGATTATCTTGATATGCCTTGTCTTTGATACTATCCCCCTCAGTCTGTCCTTCTGAGCATATATTTATTAAGCAGCATAGATAAGAGCTCTGCCATCTCGACAGATTCAGGGAAGTGACAATCAAGGGTAGAGTGTTATTAATACTGGGACTCATCAGGCACTATCTCCCTGGAGTGCTGTGGTAAAAAGTAGGGAGATTAGAGCCAATGTGACTGTAGATCCTTAGGAGGTTGTAAGACCTTCTTGGCCTTTTGAGATAAATAATACAGTATCTCAAGTCATTTATCTGCAAAATGGCAATAGTATTAACCTCTTGGAGTTCTTAAGGAAATCATTTGATTTCATGTATATAAAGCACTTAGATAGTACTTGGCACGCAGTACTCAGGAGAAGTTAAAAGAAAACAATGTAAAGCACACCATACATACTGTTAAATATTTCCCAAATCCTTTACAACCGACGAGCTATCCTAAGGTGCAGAAACATCAACGCAAGAGGTGAGAACAAGCATCTGTGAGGTGACCTTCATCTCAATTTTAAGATGTTTATCTAATGGTGTGAAGGTTCTCATTCTGTGTCTTATTTCCTTCAGGGCTCTTGGTATCTTGTATCATAGAGTCCTGAGTCATTAGCAATGGGAAAATCTCCAAGATAGAGCTAGGTGCTCTGCTCATCCATACACCAGGTTATTATCTCCCCAACAGACAACTTAGATAAACACCCAAGTGACATGAATCAACAAAAAATCACAGCTCAAATGGTATCTCAGGCAAAAGCAGCCCAAAGTAAAAGAGAACACAAGATGTTGAAGAGCGACAAGAGCCCTGCCCGGGAGAACAAACAGAAGGACAACATGGGCCACCCTGAGCCAACCAACGACTTGAACGGGCTGGGCACAATCTTGTTTAAAGATCTCACTTTTTAACCCTCCCTAGGATAGGATATTGACTGAATGAACTTAACAAGCACTTGGGCTAATAATATGAATTCCTGACACTCCATAAGCACTGACTCAAGGTGGCTGGCACCCCCGCTGACTCCACCTTAACCCACAAGGCAGCAGATGGTTCCAAAAGAGACTTTCTGGAGAACTGCAGGCAGAAGCGAACAGCAGGGTAGTACAGGAGCCAAAGTATTGGGTTCCAATACTTTGGATTCCAGCTGGTGCTTTCTAACGTATCAATACACTTGGTGATAAATAAGTATCCATCTTCCAACAATTTAGGGCGTGTAATTTTTTCCCTAAGTATCTATAAAATTTTGCTCCAGCTCCATTATCATTTGGATTTTAGTTTACTTCTATACTGGTGGTTTTTCTTCGGTTCTACATTTTTTCTCACGTATGCTGTGAACACACACAATGGTCTTCAAAACAGAGTGTTTGATATTTCCCTGTGCTTAACTTTCCAGGAAGATGTCACAATTGCCCCTTCACAGTAATCAAAGGGTACTTCTATCTCTTCCTCTGAAAAATCACAGCTCTCAGGCGGGGAGGCAAAGGGAAATGGTACATCTCTCACATCCTTAGTTCAGTGTTGAGAGTGAGAAAAGATGAAAGAAGATGAAAACAGACTTCAAAACACACAGAAAACTCCTGTCTTTACAAAGGAGGAAAATGGTGGTACTCAAAACACTACAGAGCAATGTAAGCAATACCTCCAACTCCTAAATAAATAAAAGACGTTTCACAAAAGAAATTTTATGTGACCTGAGACAATAAACCTCTATACAGTTCAGCAGTTGGTTTTATAGCTAAAATAGTCAAGTATTGCCTTCTCGCACCCACAATTCTGGTACTTGAAACTTTTCAATACCCACTGTGTTCAAATTATCGTCACCACCTAAGTTTTTCTATCCCATTCAACTGAAAATTGAAGGTGAAGGTATTCTAAGTTAAGCTCTAACTTTCCTTCATAGCAGCCATTTAGACCAAGAGGGGCTGAAGTTTATATACATTGTCTATTGAGAACTTTCTAGACTTACGTGATAGATTTGCTATTCTGGGTAAGCAGAAACCAATGATGAAGTTATGATATGTTTTGTCTTTTAATTAAGATGTTTTTAAAAATTGACAACTTAAATAAAAGCCTTGTAAAAGGGCAAAACAGGTATACACTAGACAGCTCTGGATCTGGAATGTGGAGCTCAGGCAACCCCAGGAGGAGCTAGGACCTGGTATCAGGCATGAGCCCTAACTTGGAGTAAATGTCGGGACAAAGCTGGTAGCGGGGAGGAACAGGTTGGACAGGTAGAGTTTAGTGTCTATAATATCTGGCAGCAGGACTGGTGATGATTGTCTTCAGAGAGGTAGTTGATAGGGTGAAGTTCCTGCAAGTAGAGGGTGCACTGCGATGGGGCATCTGGGACAGTGGTCAACGGCAGGTAAGACTGGCAATAAGGAGAGGACCTCAGCTCCTGGACTCTTTCATAGTGACTGAAGGAAAGTGGAAGGAGCAAGTCATGGTTCCAATAAAAATGGCAACCATGACCAACCACAACAGAGATTTGCTAAAAGACTACAGGGTGCCAGGCTTTGTACTTAAGACATTATGAAAATCATCTCATTCATGAAGTGCTAGCTGCAGTTTATAGGTGAGGGAACTGGTATTTCGATTACTCAGTCTTCCCAGATTCTCTCAGCTAGGAAATGCCTGAGCTAAATTTATCCAAAAACAGATGTACTTGGCTCCAGAACTCTTGAGCACCGTGCTTTATTCTACAGTGCCAGAAAGAACAGAGGTACAGAGAACTTGGGGAATGGGGAACAGTTGCAGTCATAACATTTTGGTACACTATTTTGTGCTTACATGATTTATACATAAGAAAATCAGGGCCCTGACAGGTTAATTGACCTGTGAAAAATTACACTGCTAAAAAAATCTGTAACACTCTAGAATTTACAGAGTACTCTCATTTGGAGGCAAGGTCTTAGAATCAAGATAGAAACCTAGATATGAGACTCAGTGTTCAAGGATCCAACAGATCAGCAAGATTGATTTAAACATTAAATCACCCTAAAAAACACCTACAAAAATAGATAGGAGAAAAATTTTGAGACCCTGAATTAAGCAAAGAGCTCTTAGATATAATACCAAAAGCATGAACCATAAAAAGAAACAGTTAAATTTGGCCTCATCAAAAAAACAAAAAAGCTTTTAATTTGAAAGACACTGTTAAGAGAATGAAAAAACAAGCCATACTAGAAGAATTTATTCACAAATCACATGTCTGGCAAAGGACTTGTATTCCTTTACAGAATATGTCAAGTACTCTCAAAATTCAACATTAAAAGAAAAAATACCCAAATTAACGAATGAGCAAAAAAAATTGAGTGCACACTTCTCCAAAGGAAATATACAAATGGAAAACAAGTTCAACATCACTAACCATTGGGAAAACAAAAATTAAAATTACAATCAGATAAGACTACACACTGATTTGAATAGCTAAAAGCAAAAGAATTAACTATACCAAGTCTGGCAAAAAAGTGGAGCAACTGGAACTTCCAGACACTTTGGAAGACAGTTTGATTGTTTCTTATATAAATATACACTTGTCACATGACACAGCAATCCCACTTGTAACTATTTATACAAGAGAAACAAAAATTTAAGTTCACAAAAACAGCTGTAAGCTAACATTTAAAAGCATTTTATTCATAATTGCTAAAATACTGGAAACAATCAAAATGTCCCTCAATTGATAAAAACTGTTGTACACACAGTCAGTGCAATACTACTCAGCAATTAAAAGGGTCGAACTATGGATACATGCAACAACATGAATGAATTCCAAATGCAAGATGCTTAATGAAAAAGCCAGACCCATAAACCACATACTGGCTGATTTCATGTATGTGACGTTATGGAAAAGGCAACAACCATCAGTCAGAGAACAGATCATCAGTTGACAGGGGCTGGAATGAAAGAGGGTTTGATTACAAAGAGGCAACACAAGGAATTTTTTTTTTTTTTTTTTTTTTTTTTTTTTTTTGGTGATGAAACTTCCGCATCTTGATTGTGGCTGTGGCCACAGATTATATATTATCAGCAAACTTATAGCACTATACAGAAGGAAGGGAGGAAGGGAGGGAGGAAAGGGGGAAGGAGGGAAGGAAAGAAGGTTTGTTGTAAATTTAATAAATTTAAAAATTAAAAAAAAACTTTAAAAAGCGGTTATATATGTATCTTTGCACAATAAATATTGTGTGTGTGTGTGTGTGTGTGTGTGTGTGTGTGTATGAAGAGAAAATGGGAAAGAGAGAATGAGAGAGAGAGAGAGATTTTGCCAAAAGATGGATCCTATATGAAAGCATGGGAGGCATGGACCTTTCCCCCAGAGAGTGTCTCTCACAGAGCAGTCCAAAAAGTATTTGTGAGTTGAAATGAATAACCAAAAGAATAGCAGAGTGTACAAGTTACCTCAAACTAACTTCATCTGCAAACTATAAATACCACAATTAAACCATTAATGTCATCCTTAATTGTCTCAGTAATGATTCAGATCAAGATCTTGAACTTTTACCACTGTATATACACAAAACTTGGAAAAGTACGTAAAAGCAACAAAGTCAATTCAATTAATTTCTTAGCATACCTAAAATTCAGGATGGACAATAATAATTTTTGTTGTCACTTGAAGTTATAAAGTAGCAATTTATAAAGCATAACAGTGGAAAAGAAGAAAAAGACATATTGTGTATGATTATGATTGTATGGACATGTTAGAATTCATCTTTATTATAATTGTTGGATATATAATATAGAACATTACTTTAGAACAATGTGGGCACACGAAAGTATATCAAATGAATAATATTTCACATGCTGAGTCCATTTTATATTTTGGTTTTAATCTAAATTTTTGTAGAATGATTCAATGCTACTTTAAAAAATAAACTGTAAAGAATACAAACTATAGTCATTATCATGATTTGTTTTAAAAACAGGCCATTACACCTTAGGTTTCATCTGAAGGAAATCAACTACAATTGAAAAAGCAAAAGAAAGTATTGAGAAAACAATCTAAGTGTGATATTAGTAGATATATTTTATTTCTGAATATAGATAAATGTCAAATGAATACTCTTTTTAAAGTATAAACTTTTATGGGATTATTTCAATTTAAAAAAACAGCCTCAGCTGTTAGCACAAAGTCTAATAGCATTTATTGACATGCACTGAGTTGGAAAAATAAGATACTATAGCGAAATGGAAAGTGCACACATTTGATTCAATTTGAAGACAGTTGTATATTGCCCAAACTAACCTTTGTTTTGTAGAAAGAAATAATCAGATTAACAATGAAGCCACTCCCCAATCTCAGAAAGTGAAGCAGAAAATGAAATTTAAGAAAAAGAAACTTACTTTGCAATTATCTACCTCAGCTTTAATTTTGCCTTGCAACACACAGTTTAATTTTCAAGATATACAATGCAATCTCACTTACTAATACTTGTGTTGCTATTTCTTTTGGTAGCAACTTGACATATGGGGCTACTTGCACGGTGCAGCAACAAGGATATAGGACTTAAATCCAACCCATTTTTTTGGTCCAGAATAATTAGTTCAGTGTTTGCCCCTGAGCCAGCAATGCATTTTACGGTGATTACCTTCCTAGGAGTCCAACAAATATTTCCAGTAAGAATGGATCAAACAAAAGTTATATTAACTTATCTCTAATAAAGGCTTTAAATATTTGGAGAAAATGTTCATCTTTGTGTCACACATCCAAGATGACGATAAATTATTCACAATATATTGATTGCAGTAGGTGCCACAAAATAAAGACAATTTGCCTCCAATAAAAGCTCATCTAACCAGATGTGCTTATCTTCTCATCCTTTTCTATAAAAGCATTTGATGGTCATGTATCCAGACTGTGACAAGATGCTGATTTCACGGAAAATCACAGATAATGCATTTTTGTATACTTAGCACCTGGCCCACGCTACACACTCAGTAAAAGTACAAAACTGGCTGGAAATGTGAGTGAATTCTGTGTAACAAGAACTGAACAAAATTATGCTCTTAGGACATTATGCTGGAGTCAATTTTAAATAAAATAGGATGGGGTGGGGTGGGAATATTCTTGTATATTGCAAGTGTGAGTAAATATTTATACATATTGCCTGGTGGCAGTTTAACAAGATTTTTTTAAAGACTTAAAAATGTGCATACACTTTGATCTAACATTCTCTTTTCCACAAGTTAATCCCAAGAAAAGTATTTAGGAGGCCCACAAAGAGGTGCCTGTCTTTTTAATAACAGCAAAAAGCTGGAAATTATCTTCTAAATATATAATAAAAACTAAATGCTTAAATAAATGATGACAATCACACATTGAAATATTTTTCAGGCCATAAAAAAGAATGCTGTCTTTTAAGGGAAACTTGCTCATTATTCATTAAGTTGTAATTTTAATTTAAACTGGAATGTACAGTGTAATCCCATTTTCGGTGCAAATGCATGCATGTGCATCTACAGACAGAAAAGTGACACACACTAAGTTGTTCTTTACGGTTATCTCCGGATGGGGCATTTAATTTTCTTTTTCCTATCTGAATTTTGTAACTTTCAACCGTGGATCTGTATTTTTATGGAAATAAAAAAATGCAAATAAGAGTGTGAAAAAAAGATGCTTGGAATGAGATACTGACAAGGCCACTCACTGTCGGCCCCTCTTCTGAGTAACCTGAGTGATGGCTGCTCCTTTACCAGTGCTACTTCTAGCACTGCTTTAATCCTCTCACTTATTGGATAAAATGAATTAAGAAATCCAGTCATCCAGCTGTCCCTATTTCTTGATAACATCAAATCCAGAATGAGTTTCCATTTTATAATCCATCCTTAGAATCATCAGCACAAGAAGTCCAAACCCTGTAAGAAGGTCCTCCCAAGACTCCCTTCCTGAAATGCTTTCAACTCTGCACTTGAAGGCATTCTCAGACCCTGCTGCACCAGGTAATTAAACCCAGCTTTGGGATTATGGGTGTGTTCCTGGTGGTTTTAGGTGGTTTCTGGCATTGTGATGATGATGGTGGTGAAAGTGATGTCGGTGATGCTGGTAGTGGTGGTGGCAGTGACTTGATGGTGTTGGTAGTGGTGGTGGATGGCTGTGATGGTGATGGGGTAGGGTGGTAATAGACACGGCGGGGCCAGCGTTTAACGCTGGTAGCATCAGAACCCCAGGAAACAAAAGAAAAATGTTCTTTTCTACATATTTCAACAATTGAACAATAAATTCTATTGCTCCCAGCACAGTAAAGGCAATAAAGTGAAGTAAAAGGAAAATATATTAGGAGTCAGGAGCTACAGGTTTGAGTCTTGGCTTTGCCACTAGTTTGTTACTTTAAGCTAATCATTCAACCTCTCTGTGCCTCACCTAATTCATCTACAATATGAAGTTCACTTGATTAACTCCTAAAGTAACTTCTCACACTATATAGCTTCGTTTGTGTGCTCTTTCCAAGCTATCAGTCACAAGCCTAGACCAGATCACATACAGTCTAGGTCCACTGCCTGTTTTTTGTAAGTAAAGTTTTATTGGCAGACACCCACGTATGTTACATACTGTCTATGGCTGCTTCACATTACAATGAAACATAGCAGTTGAGTGATCACAACAGAAACTGTATGGCCCACAAAGCCTAAAGTATTTATGACTGACCCTTTGCAGAAAAAGCTTGCTGACCTCTGGTTTAGGCATACGTTAAATAGGAGTTTGGCATGCTTAAGACATACCTAATTAGCAGAAGGTACATTTCACAAAGTAGAGATTTTAGTCTACTTTGTTCATTAATGTATCCCAAGGGCCTATGACAGTGCCTAGCACCTAGTTGATGCTGAGTAAGTATTTATTAAATGAATGAGCACATGAGAATGAATGAATGAACACATCGTAGCCTCTGCAAGCCTAAAACACCTATTCATCAGTACCCTTCTTGCCATGGTATGGTTTTTATTTTCTGTGGAACTTCAAATATATTCTGATAAAGGAAGTCTATATGTAATATCCATCTGCAGTGTTGTCATATAACTTGCCCAACTGTATATAGTTGCAACCGCACAACACGGAAGTGAATAACAGGAAGTGAATGTCAGCATGAATCTCAAATACAGTAGCAGCACACAATATCTGATCCCACTTAGAAGACCAGCATGGATTAATAAAAGTAGACTCTCATATTTCTGGAAAAGTACTCCTCTTTGATTCAGACGGTAAAAGAATCAAGTAAAACTGGAAACAGTCACCAAATATAATCTGAGTATGAGTATCCTTTGTTTTCAGATTTCTAAAAATAAAGTATGCTGATCTTTCGTGTGCTTTGTGTCAGCTTCCAGAACAAAAGTCAGAATAGGTTTATGTAGCTTGCTTTATATATATATATATATATATATATATATAGACACACCCAGTAAACTTTTACTTTCAGAAAAATGTATTCTTTTGTTTACCTGATTGTATCCATTGTGTTGCACATAGGTTTTTTGTTTTTCTTTGTTTACTTTGCACATCATCAAAGTTAGTGGTGATGATAAATAGCTACTGAATAAAGAGCACAGCCTTTGAAAACACAGACCTGGTTCAAATTTCCAGCTCCATAAACTTACTAGCTCTGTTGCTGTAGGTAAGTTACTTAACCTCACTATGCCTCAGTTTCCTCATTTTTTGAATGCAGATAATAAAATTCACTTTATATAATTGTTTAGAGCAATAAATAATATAACAAACATAAAGGGCCTAATACCTTTCCCTACACACAGTCTGCACTGAAAAATGGCAGTGATTATGATATCTACCTTGATTGTATTATATATTTAAATGATATCATTGTCATGTATTACATAATTACATTGCAGTATTTATAGTGTGTCTATGAGAACTTTGATTGCAAATGGCAAGAACAAATGTTTTAAAGTACCATCTGATTTGAGTCATTTTTTACTTTAGAGTTTAATTTTAATCTTTTATAGGGTCAGCAACACACAAAACGTTTTTCCAATTATGAGTCTATTTTTTTCTTTGAAAAGAAAGCCTGTTGCATTGTTTCACCAGTATTCTTCCCAGACAGTAATACCAGAGAGGTTTGTTGTTCCTCCCTCCTAAAGAGGTCATAAAGGGTCAGCAATGCTCCAGGAGCTTGCCTAAATAAGCCACTTATTCCCAGCTGGGCTTAGGAAAGTGCTTACACGAGGACACAGCAAATAAGCACTGACTGCTGATACAATTAAAGGGTACAGAAAATGGTTTTTTATTTCATTAAAAAGCATACTGTAAAATTCTGAGTGTGTACACAGTGCTATTCAGAAGATAATTCTCTTTACCAGTATAAAAACTACCACCATCATCTTGAAATTACAAACCATTTTAAATTTCATTCCAAAAATATCTGAGAGTCTACTATGGGTATAAGATTGTATTAAGTGTAGTGGTAGATATAAGGATGAATAATGTAAACTTCTGGAAGGTTAGCTGGAAGGTTTTCTGTTTCTACTCTTTAACACTGGATTCAGCTTGATTGCCACAAACTACAGTTTGCCTATTGTTCTCTATTTATGTGTTTTTTTGCGGTACGCAGGCCTCTCGCTGCTGTGGCCTCTCCCGCTGCGGAGCACAGGCTCCGGACGCGCAGGCTCAGCAGCCATGGCTCACGGGCCCAGCCGCTCCGCGGCATGTGGGATCTTCCCAAACCGGGACACGAACCCGTGTCCCCTGCATTGGCAGGCGGACTCTCAACCACTGCGCCACCAGGGAAGCCCTCTATTTATGTTTTAAATGTGTCTATAAATAGCCTTGGGTATGTCTCAGCAACTATCTCAAAAACATTTGGTGATGTTAACTTACTGATGTGAGTTCCTTAGAAGACTTGAGGTAGCTAAAAAAATTTTAAGCTCTCGTGTGAATTCAAGAAGAATGCTCAATCCTTATTCCTGTGCCTAAATTAATTACATTCTTTCTGATCCATTCTATATTGCCAATGTTGTTAAGGGAATTGTATAGTAAATGGCAGTGCAGAAGAATTGGTTATAGACGAAAAGAAATTTTAACAATATAATAGAATTGTGGAATTTGGGGGAAAGCAGATGATACATACAGTTTTCCAGGTTAAAATTTACTTTGAATTCTGGAAGGAACACAAAACGCTTTCCTTCTCCCACCCTCCTGAACCCACCAATAAACCCTGAACCTGAAAGAAACCGTAATAGTGATCAAGATTAAAAACACATTATTAGACTAAAGTGCTGAAGCTAATGATATAAACTTTTCTAATTTGGAGAGAAGACATTTAAATCATTTTAATTCAGGTAGCTTGTTCCCCTGGGATTTGTCCTCGGGTTTTTGGACTCATCTTGATTCTCTTTGAAATCCGTTAGATGGGCCTGGTCTACTTTGTGCTCAGAAGAGGCTCCATCTTCAAAAGGTGTTTAGACCAACTACCAAGGCCCTAGGGAAGAAACACTCCCATGTTTCCTTAAAGAGATTTTCCTTGGAATTTTCACCTTGATTGTTCCTACCATCAGAGTGATAAAACCAAGAAGACTGAGCTTAGGATACAGGCATTGGAGAAAATACACAGGTCCTCTTAGGACTCCAGTCCTTTATTTTTCTTAAAACCTTTAATTTTTTAGTTGAGGCCAACCACATTATGATAATCTGCTTTACTCAAAGTCTACTGATTTAAATGTTAAACTCATCTAAAAAATACCTTCATAGCACATCTAGGTACCCTGGCTTCACTAGGTTGACACATAAAATTAACCATCATATGTGTCCATATAATTAGCCTCATTAGAGTTTTAAACTGTATACTTAACCTTTCTAAACTGAAGATATGTAGAGAAGTCCCTTTTTTTTTACATAAGCTGATAAAAATTGGATAGCCTTATTTGGTGTCTCATCAAAAAACATGCATTCAGTAACAATGAAAGAAAATCACTGAAAAAATATTTATTAATATGTCTGGAAAAGACAGCAAAGGGAAACTATATTCAAAACACACAGCAATGGTTTTAAACACAGTTTCCCAATTCTTTTTTTTTTCATTCTCTAACCTAGTATCATAGCTACTACCCACAGTTTCTGGTCTCTAGCTTCTAGGCTCATGTATTTAAAATCCTCAAAAAATCTTAAAACTCAACTTTCCCTGCTTCTTTTTTTTCCTCTCTTTCTTTCCATTCTTCCACTTTTCCAGAAGTAGTCTGTTATGGCCTACGTGTTTATATCCCTCAAAATCCATATGTTATCATCTCAACCTCCAATGTGATGGTATTAGAAGGTAGGGCCTATAGGAGTGATTAGATCACAAGGGTAATGAATGGAATTTGTAGTCTTTAAGGGGCTAAAGAGACCAGAGTTTTCCTCTTTCACCATGTGAGGACACGGCCAGAAGACAGTCGTCTGTGAACCAAGGAGCAGGAAGCAGGCTCTCACAGACACCAAATCTGTTGGTGCTTTGATCTTGGACTTCCCAGCCTCCAGAATTGTGAGAAATAAATTTCTATTGCTTATAAGCCACTCACCTATGGTATTTTGTTACAGCAGCCTGAACTGACTACAACATAGTCTTTGTTCCCCCAATTATCTATCTTTATAACTCATCTTTTTGCCTTTAGCAATGCTCTGCTTCATCCATTACTCTGGTCAGCATGTGAAAGGTCTGAGAACCTGGCTGACATATACAGGAGAAGACAAAAAGAAGAGGAGAGAGGTTTTAACACTCAAATATTAACTATTTTTTAAATCTTCATTATATCTGGATTTTTAAAATTCCAATATTATTGTTATATCCAGGGGTGGGCAGATTTTTCCTTAGGTACATACCAGTCAAATTTTATCAAAACCCACCCAACGGACCACCAGACCTCATCTTCATCTATCATCCACTTCTCACAATTTATGAACAGCAGAAATAGAGAACTTCTTACAATCCCTGAACACATTATATATTTTCTGATTTCTACGCTTTTACATGCTATGTGTTTGGTTTTAATAAGCTCTCCTTTCTCATCTGCCTTGGTAACTATCGATGCATAATTTAACACCCAGATCAAATATTACTCTCTGAAACCTTCACAAGCCCTTAGTCCTCTTAGGCCAAGTTTCTTTCTCCTCTCTGGTTTCATTATACTGTGAACACACCACAAACAGTGCTTTTCATATTATATTGAACTATTGCTTTATAAGTCTGTCTCATCAGATGGAATTACTTAAAACCTAGACCCCTATTTTCTATACCTCTGCATCCACAATTTTATTAACCCAGACTTGTGACTACAAGAGATAGAAACCTAGTTCTTTGTGCATGTGTTTTTATTTTTTATTGGAGTATAGTTGCTTTACAATGTTGTATTAGTTTCTACTGCACAGCAAAGTGAATCAGCTATACATATATATATATATATATCCCTCTTTTTTGGATTTTCTTCCCATTTATGTCACCACAGAGCACTGAGTAGAGTTCCCTGTGCTATACAGTAGGTTCTCATTAGTTATCTATTTTATACTTAGTATCAGTAGTGTATATACATCAATCCCAATCGCCCAGTTCATCCCACCCCACCCTCAGTTTCCCCCTTGGTATCTATACACTTGTTCTCTATGTCTGTGTCTCTATTTCTGCTTTGTATGTAAGATCATCTATACCAGTTTTTTCAGATTCCACATATATGCGTTTATACAGAACTACCATGTGACCCAGCAATCCTACTACTGGGCATATACCCAGAGAACACCGTAATTCAAAAAGACACATACACCCCGATGTTCATTGCAGCACTATTTACAATAGCCAGGACATGGAATTAACCTAAGAACCTAGTTCTAACGAAGAAACTAATGGGCCACTGTGGTTCACTAACTCACATGTCCTGGACTGTGGCATCTCAGATGACCAACCCCAAAGGAAAGCAAATCTTTCTTCCCAAACATCCACAGATTAATTCCCCTATGAGTCATAGGCTCATCGACAAATTTACCACGAAGCCAAGTACTATGATTAGCTCAACCTAAGTCAAATACCTATCACCATGGGCTCCGAGGACGTTGGCTTCATGACCATTGCCTCACCAGGACCAAAAAGTGAGAGGGGGCAGCTATGCAGAGAAGGTATGCTGATACTAAGAGAAAGAGGGGATCTGGCTACGTGATAGGCCGCGGAAAACCAGAGCAGCTACAGCCTGCTTCTCTGGAACTTAGCACAGTGCTTAGCACTGATAAGTGCTAAATAAATATTGAGTTAATAAATAAACACTAGTTGTTCTCCTATGTCCTACTAATGCTCTCAGGATCTAAAAACAGAATTACCAACACATTGCATTTCCAAAGACAATTACCCACAGTAATTAACCTCAGATTTCACATTAAATTCTGATACTTCATGAACCACCTGTTCCTCAGATATTTCCAACTTACGACTGAAAATCTAATAGTAATGCCACTTAAATTTATTTATTATTTAGAAATTCTATAATCACTAAGCCTTCTCAAGATTTAAATATACCACATTAACATATATATTTATATTTATGCACACACATATACACACACATTTATATGTATACACACACTTATATGCAGGTATAAAAAGAGGTCTTTCTCATATCAGAGAAATAAGTCTTAATGTAGAGTCACCATGCTATAAACTTGATGAAATTTGTTTTTCCATCTGCCCAACAACGATCTACTAAAAATGTTCTTTTATTTTATTCCATACGTATAACAAACAAGTGTTTTATCAGGAAAAACTCAAGTTTAAAGAATAGGTTCCTGGGCTTCCCTGGTGGCGCAGTGGTTAAGAATCCTGCCAATGCAGGGGACACGGGTTTGAGCCCTGGTCCAGGAAGATCCCACATGCCGCGGAGCAACTAAGCCCGTGCGCCACAACAACTGAGGCCCCGAACCACAACTACTGAGCCCACATCCCACAACTACTGAAGCCCATGCACCTAGAGCCCGTGCTCCACAACAAGAGAAGCCACCACAATGAGAAGCGTGCGCACCGCAATGAAGAGTAGCCCCCACTCACTGCAACTAGAGAAAGCCTGCGTGGAGCAACAAAGACCCAACACAGCCAAAAACAAATAAATAAATAAATAAATTTATTTAAAAAAAGAAAAGAATAGGTTCCTCCAGTTTGGGATAGTTTAGGCTATGGCTTTGTCTTAAAAAGAAAGAAGTCGGATGAAAACAAAAGAACAATTGAATAATAGATAACAAAGTAAAGTTAAACTTTCATGGCCCTTTTTTCAGATGTTATGTTTAGATCAGTCTTTTATTATTGAAGGACACTGTCTTTAGCAATCAAGTTTCAGGGCAATCAAAAACATCCTTAAAGGTGCAATCTTTACGTTTTTAAAAGCTCTAACTAAAATAAGTCATTTTCTTTAACTTTGTTTCTATCAAAGAAAGCATTAACTTTAAAATATACTCTCATTTTTAATAAAAACACAGGATTGACACATAATCAGTGCAAATAAAAGCATAATCCCTCACAGTAACACTTCATAGTCTCTCATTATCCTTTCATTATCTCTTACCCTTGTAGTTATTCTCAGCAGCATCAGAAACCCAGAAATTATGCAGAACAGATATTTTGTCCAAACTTGTCAAAAATAAGCAACAGACACAGTTATACATAAATAAAACCATTACTGAATCTGCAGGAGCCAAATGAACTATACAAGGTGTTAATTAATTTTACATTTCTAACATTTCAGTCATATTTCCTTGGAAGTGGACACCTACATGAAGAAAAGAAATACAGCCTGCATGCAGCTACGAGGTACAAAAAATTCTGAATATACAAATGCAAAACTTTTCTTGGATAACATTTATATTTTCCATTAGCATCTGGCTCCTTTTCCAGTAAAGTTCAGTACTTGTGACAGCCTTTCTTTCAGAAATGTGAAGGCTTCCTTGCCGCAAGCATTTCAAATGTTCAGAAATACCAACTGTGATTCAAATGATTTATAAGGTCATCACCCAAGAAAAGCCATGTATACTGAATTTCCAAGTAGTCAGATGGAAGGAAAATGTAAGGAGGTGCGTGTGTGTGTGCGTGCACGCATGTGCATGCATACATACACTTGGGGAAGAAGCTTCTAGAATGGATAGTGAGACAAAGCAGTAGAAAAAAAAAATTAGAAGTGAAACATATAATATAAAACAGAGCTCTCCGGACTTCCCTGGCAGTCGAGCGGTTAGGATTTCGCCTTCTAGTGAGGGGGGTTCAGGTTCAGTCCCTGGTTGGGGAGCTGGGATCCCACATGCCTCGCGGCCAAAATACCAATACAGAAGCAATATTGTAACAAATTCAATAAAGACTTTAAAAATGGTCCACATCAAAAAAATAAAATCTTTAAAAAAATAAAACAGGTGGGCGTGGGGCTGCCAGGAGGGGCGGGTCGAAGTATGGCTGAGCCTTATTTATAAGTCTAGAGCCTCCACAAATTTTTTTGTCATTTTCCTACATTGGGCTGGTAGGCTTCTGTTATCACACAGGTGACTTCCCTTCATCCCATGTTTTTTAATACTTTTACACCTGGACATCATCACCTTTCTCTAAGCTCTTCTACCTAGATTCTTAAAGCCTGGACTTTTCCTACCATCTATCTAGCTCTTTGGTTTTCTCCCTCTCCTTCAATTCAACAACATGAGTGTGGACCCAGCTTGTCCCCAAAGCCTGCGTGGGTCCCGAAGCATCCAATTCTAGGGAATCTTCACCAATGCCTGAGATTTATGGGCCTGAAGAAAATTATGTGTCCTTGCAAATGTCATCTGCTGAGACCCACGACATGGAGACTGCACAGTCCTGATGCTTCCACAAGCCCCAGAGTAAAATTACTGGCCACGGCCGCAGACAAGAGCACAGAGAAGAAGGAAGAGAAGGTCCTGGTCAAGAAGCAGAAGACCAGAACCGTGTTCTCTCAGACGCAGCTGTGTGTGCTCAATGAGAGATTTCAGAGGCAGAAATACCTCAGCCTCCAGCAAATGCAAGAACTTTCCAACATCCTGAACCTTAGCTACAAACAGGTTAAGACCTGGTTCCAGAACCAGAGAATGAAATGTAAGAGGTGGCAGAAAAACAACTGGCCCAGGAATAGCAACATTGTGACTCAGGGCCCAG
This sequence comes from Aethalodelphis obliquidens, assembly GCF_003676395.1. Classification (NCBI taxonomy): domain Eukaryota; kingdom Metazoa; phylum Chordata; class Mammalia; order Artiodactyla; family Delphinidae; genus Aethalodelphis; species Aethalodelphis obliquidens. The sequence goes on along the minus strand of NW_020837945.1, from coordinate 89,742,444 downwards.
CAACTACAGAATGCCCGGCCTTCTATTCCTACCACCAAGGATGCTTGGTGAACTCTTCCAGAAACCTGCCCATGTGGGGTAACCAGACCTGGAATAACCCAACTTGGAGCAACCAGAGCTGGAACAGTCAGTCCTGGAATAACCAGAGCTGGAACAGTCAGACCTGGTGCCCCCAAGCCTGGAATAACCAGACTTGGAACAATCAATTCAACAACTATGTTGAGGAATTCCTGCAGCCCCAGATCCAGTACCGGCAAAATTCTCCTGTCACTGATTTGGAGGCTGCCTTGGAAACTGCCAGGGAAAGCTATAACATGATACAGCAAACGGCTAAGTATTTCAATTCCCAACAGCAAAGCATGGATTTATTCCCAAATTACTCTCTGAACATACAGCCTGAAGATCTGTAACAATGGCTGTATTATTCAATCTCAACTTGAGCCGTGACTGTATTACTTCCCTAGAATTTTTCTTTTACAATTACGTCTCTCTCTGCCTTGATAAGCTGCTTTTCGTTGTGACTTTTGTGTCAATTTGGGGGTGTATGATTGGTGTCTAATCAAAGGGGTTTCAGAAGCACTGACTTCTACGACAACATGATAAAAGATGACTGGCGGCTATAGAGAACTAGGTTATAATACTATTTTTTGGATATCTTTAGGATCTAGAACCTAACCTCAAGAATACGGAGCAAAAGTACAAAGATGTGTGATGAAGGATTATTCATATTTTCTGGGATGCGGAGGCTTTACTTGTTAAGAACCTCAGTTGTTAAGGTGAAGGATTAAGCTACAATGCGCTTCACTGATTTCCTCTGCCCCTTTTTGCTGTTTTACTTACAACCCCTAATTTTTTCCACCACTCTAGTATTTGTAGAAAGATGTTTTGATTTGTCCACATCATAATACTACCAGTTGGCTGGTTCGTTTATAAGTACCAATAAATTTAAAAATTACCCATTTAAATAAATAAATAAATAAAAATAAAACAGAGCTCTCAGTTCCTTGATATTTCCTTAGCCTTCCATAGCATCCAGCACACCAGCTTCCACACAGTAGGTGCCCGACAACAATTTATTTGAATTGATTTGACAGACAATAAGTAAATTTGGGTCAGTATGTAGAGTAAAATCCCTATAACTAAAGTCTCCCTTCAAAAAAGGCCAACTTGATCTAGTTTATTCTTAATTATACTACCAAGAAATATTTGTTTAGTGCTTACTATCGACCAGAGAATGGGATAGATGCTTTATATGGTTGGTCTGATTCAAACGGTAAAGCCATCCTGGGTGAGAGATGCTATTACCGTAATAATTCGCATATGAGGGAAGGGAAGAACCAGGTTCTGAGGAACTCTCACTTGCTACGCCTTCCTCCTAGAATACTCTTTTTCACGGGTTCTTACATGGCTGTCTCCTTCTCCTCTGTCCAATCTCAGCTTAAATGTCACCCCCTCACAAGGGCCTTCTCTGAGTGCCACATAGTTATACTCCAACCCATTTTCCTCACAGCATTTTCCTCACATGCTATCATTGGGTTTATTTATTTATTCATAATCTGCCTTCCCCATTAGCATAGTCATTCCATGATGGTGGTGGATGACAAGAAGAAATCATATATATATATATATAAATCATATGTTTAATATATTTAATGTATATTTAATATATATTTAAGTGAATTAATAAATATTTAAATATCACAGAGCTAATAAGAGTGGAGAAGCAATTCTAGCACATAATTACTTGACTCCATACCTAAGGTGACGGATTCCCAGCAACAGCATTTATTAATTTATTTTTAAAGTATTCATTCTGTCCTTTTTTATTGAGTGACTACCACATTCCAATCATTTTTCAGAGCAGTGAGAAAACAATATGAATGAGGTGAGAAAAGAACCTGAACAACTTACTGCATAGTGGATATAAAAGACAAACAAGCAGGGGACTTCCCTGGTGGCGCAGTGGTTGGGAGTCCGCCTGCCGATGCAGGGGACACGGGTTCAAGCCCTGGCCCGGGAGGATCCCACATACTGTGGAGCAACTAAGCCTGCGCACCGCAATGAAGAGTAGCCCCCACTCGCTGCAACTAGAGAAAGCCCGCGCACAGCGCCGAAGACCCAACGCAGCCAAAGATAAATAAATAAAAGAAATAAATTGTAAAAAAAAAAAAGGACAAACAGGCAGTTACTGAGTGGTAAGAGCCATAACCAGGAGTAAGTGAAATACAGGTGACTGATTATGGAGACAGGGAGTGGTTAAGAGAGATTTCCCAGAGGAAATGATGTCTAAAAACAAGTGAAAGGAAAGTAGAAGTCAACCACTTCAGGGAACACCTAGTAGCAGCATGGAGGAGAGAATGGAAGAATTTTGCAAGCAGAAAGAATAACGTGGGCTGAGTCTTAGAGGTTGCCAAGGAAAGCAATAGCAGGAAATAAGGCAGGTAGACAAGAGCCAGGTCATGAAGGTAGTTGTAAATGAATAAGGTAATTAGGAATTTAGGCTAAGAAAAATGGGACACTTTAAAGATGGTGGTATAACTATATTATAATGGCTTTAGAGGGTAGAGAGATTTAGATGGAGCCTGGATGCACTGAGACCTACTGCAGTAGTCTTGTTTAGAAATAGTAGTCAACTATAAATGGGTAATAGCAGGAGGAACAGAAAAAATAAGCACATTTGAGAAAGACTATGGAGATATTTAGAAGGGAGAATCAACAGGACTTGATTGATTTTATGTAAGAAATGAGGAGGAAAGGAAAAAGTGAAGATAACTTCCAGGTTTATGACTTGAGCAACCAGCTGCCAATACTGAGACAGGAAAAATAGAAGGATAAAACACTAAATTCCCCTAGAGCAATAGAAGAGGCAACGGGGCAATGGTGGTGCAGAAAGCAATGAGGGCATGTGGAGTTGGAGACATCTCTTAGACCTCCAAATTGAGGGATACAGGCCTAGAGTTCAAGAATAAGTTCTGGGGCTTCCCTGGTGGCACAGTGGTTGAGAGTCCGCCTGCCAATGCAGGGGACACAGGTTCGTGTCCCGGTCCGGGAAGATCCCACATGCCGCGGAGCGGCTGGGCCCGTGAGCCATGGCCGCTGAGCCTGCGCGTCCGGAGCCTGTGCTCCGCATCCGGAGAGGCCACAACAGTGAGAGGCCCGAGTACAGCAAAAAAAAAAAAAAAAGAAAAAAAAAGAAAAAGTTCTGGAGCTATAGATTTTTGTCTTCATCAGTATCTAGATGCTTATTGAAGACACGTGAGGGATGAGGTGGTCCAAGGATGGCATGTAGAATGAGATGGTCTGAGAAACAAGATTCAAGGGAAATGTGGAGAAATGGGAACTTTAAAAAGGACTAAGAAGAACCATTCAGAGGATGGGGAGAAAACTAGGAGATGTCACAGATGACAAGAAGATTCTAGAATGAGAGGAGTCCAACATGCCCAAAGGAGCTATAAAGGAGCATGTGGTTAGAATGTGGACCCAACAGTGATAAAAATGAGGCAGAGGTAAGCGCCAGTGATGTCCTAGGATTGAAAGGCCAGTGAGATGGAGCCAGAATGGTGACAGGACATAGAATGGAGATGGTAACTGTGAGTCTAGTGCTTAAGATGCTTCTGGGTGTTCACGGATGACAATGATGCAGAGACCAGAGAGTATGACCAGAGGCGTGAGACTCACAGGGCAGTAGTTTTTCACCCGAGTGAGGAGTAATGGTGTGCACAGCAATGTGCAGGGAAGGTTAGTAAACCTGCCATCCAATCTACAAACACTCAGTCGGCCTCAGAAAACTGTTTCTGACCCATGAAACTACACAACACCCTGTTTCATCACAAGACATGATTTATTCAACTTCAGAACTTATGTAATGTTCTGAAAATTTTGTATGTTTTTTATATCAGGAAAATATATATATGCTTACTACTTAAAATATTTTATTTTAAAAATCTCCGGGACTTCCCAGGTGGCGCAGTGGTTAGGAATCTGCCTGCCAACGCAGGGGACATGGGTTCAAGCCCTCATCCAGGAAGATCCCACATGCCGTGGAGCAACGAAGCCCGTGCACCACAACTACTGAGCCTGCGCTCTAGAGCCCGTGAGCCACAACTACTGAGCCCACGTGCCGCAACTACTGAAGCCCGCGTGACTAGAGCCCGTGCTCCGCAACAAGAGAACCCACCACAATGAGAAGCCTGCTCACCGCAAAGAAGAGTAGCCCCTGCTCACCGCAACTAGAGAAAGCCCGCGCAGCAACGAAGACCCAACGCAGCCAAAAATAAGGAATGAAAGAAAAAGAAAAAGAAAAAGCGTTAAAAAAAAATCTCCCACACATCTGAATGCTCCAAAAATGAACAGTTATGATTGGATGTCTTCACAGTTAATCATCTAGATTTTGAAAGAGAATATCACACTAGCTCTAATTTATGGAATTACTGAAAACCTGAATAGTAAACAAATTTATATTTTAATTGATTTCCACCTCTCAGAGTTCTGAATGTGTCTCACTGCTTTCCACCATACCCAATTCATTAATTAGATCCTCACAAATAAAAGGGCATTTTCCCTGGTCTCAGCACGTTTCCTTAAAAATATTCTGATACTCAATAGCTTGTTTCTTTTTGTTGCTGAGTAGTATTCCATGGTATGAATATACCACAGTTTCATTAACCATTCACCCATTAAAGAACAACTGGGTTGTTTCCAATTTGGGGCTGTTACAAATGAAGCTGCTATAAACATTCATGGAAAAAAAATATTCTGATACTGAAGATGGGATTCATAACAGCATTTTAGTCCACTGAGTGAGAATGCATCTTACAAATGATAAAGGTCTCAACTTCCTAACCTTTCACACAGACTTATTTATCTTTTCAGGGACTAACACCCATTCATCTTTCAATCAAAACCTTTAAAAGAGAATTTTGTTTTAACCTTAGATGATCTGTGTTATTAATCAACTGTCTTAAATTATCTGTTTAGGAGTTGACTTTTCCACACTACACTTTTTAACCATGATCTTCATAAACACAATTTTAACTAAATTTGATTTTATGTTTGTATAAGGTAAAAAATTGCAAGGTCACGAATTTTTCTTCAGAATCTCAGATAAAAACAGTAAAATTAACTCACATACATTAAAACAAAGCTTATAGTTACAACTTACAACATATGAATGAGTTACTTTGCCCACCACACTCCCATGGCAAGAGGAAATAGGCATTTGGATTAGGAAGTTCCAGAAACAGAAAGAAAGAAGCTCTCTCTAATACCTCACACATCAATTTTCTCCACAGTTCCCAAGTCAAGAAACCCCACAGCTCAACACAAGAGAGTTTATTTGAATAAAGAATTTGCTCTCCACACATTTCTAAAATCCTCATTGTCAGATAATCATAGGCACATGTGAAAACCAATGGTGACTCCATACTCCTGTCTGAACCTAAATTAGGATCTTTTAAAACAAGCACCAATAGTAGACATTCTAGGATTCCAAAGGCCTAGAGATGAGTCACACAGTTATTCTGCCATCCTTTATGGTTGCCTACCTCTAATTCTACCCCAAACCCCAACCCTTGTTTGGCCCTTGCTAATAGATAACTGTGTAATTCAGCCATGTGCCTAGTCCCAGGGGAGACAATGACTGCCCCCTGATCTCTAGCTTCTCTAGCATTTAGAGGTGCCCCCAAGATGCAGCTAGAGACAATGAGGCATAAATAAAGTTTCCTTGAGGAATTCGGTAAATTTTTGCTTTCCTGGTGAAAGAGGATAGATTGGCTGCACTTCTTCTTTCTTCTGTCAAGATGAACACACTACCTGGCACACAAGCAGCCATCTTGTTGTCAAGAGGCAACAAGTATAGAAAGAAGGATCAAAGAAGGAGAGACAATTCTTGCACCGTCAGATGGCAGAGCAGAAGAGGAGAAAGCATCCAGGTCTCTGATGATAACCTGAGCAACTGAACCCATACCATAAAAACCCCATCTCTGGATGTTTTATGAAAAGAATAAATGTCTACTGATATAGGTCTTTCAGGTGGATTTTCTATTATTTGAAGCTAAATGCATTCACAAGTGATGCAACTTTTATTATCTTCTCACGTTTGTCACCTTGATTTTAGCGCTCTACACTTTTAGATTTTTTTTTTTCTATTTTTTCTTTTCAACTGTCTGAGCAAATTCACACCTTTCCTCACTCAACACCCTACAGAGGGCAGCACTGAGGATGGGTTCCTCCAGCTTTAAGGGCTGTTCTAGTCCTTTCCTTCCTCAGGGCATAAGTTACTGAGTGCAGTAAGGAGAGTCACAACTACCTACTTCATTTGAAGTGAGTTCTTTGGTCAGGCCCCACATTAAACGTCCAGCTAGGACAATCTGGGAGTAGATCATTCTTGTAGCAACTTTGAAAACATACGTTTCCTTCTTTGCAATAATGTAAAATGTATCTTTCATGGAAGGGTACACACAAATATTTGTGTAGCTTATTAAAAAGAATTATTAACGGAACCATTATTATAATTTTTTTTTTCCAAGAGAGAAGAAAAATCATTACCTATAAGTTCAGAGTTAGAAGGAGCCTCCATTCTCTGAAGGGGGATTTGATCAAAGAAGTAAGAGCGGTCTCTCCCGTGATGGGGCCAAAAAGAAGAGCCATATTGTTGGGGCAACTGGCTTCATCAAGGCAAGAGGTAAAAAGCAACGTTCAGATGTTCCAGAGACTTTGCAGACAGTTCAGAACAAAAGGGAGCAGCGCAGGGGAACAGTGTGACAGGAGAGAGCATCACAGAGCAGGACACCTTCAGCTTAGATTAGGGTGTGAGGTCGTTGATTCACAGCTTCCAAGAAGCCATTTGAGGTCTCAGGGCTTTGACAGCCTGTAAGTGCTGTGCTCAGGGGCATGAACGGAGGCCCTCCTTCTCTGCAGGAGTCACGAAAGCCCTGTGGGAAATCTTAGAATGGAATATGATTATCTCTCTTGTATCCCCCAGTGCCTAGTAAACACGCAATCATTGTGGTAAACTGAAATGAACTTTCCTTAGAGACAATGCCCTTCAAGTTTATATTGTTTCTACTGTACACTTATGTCACTTTCCCCGGGTGAAACAGTTTTGTAAGTGTTATGACCTAGTTTTGTTTTCTCCCCGCCAGACAGGTGCCTAAGTAGCATGTCTGCTACTGAGAATGGGAAGTGGTGCCATCCAGATAAGTGTCAAATATCTTCACTATTTTATTCAATTCATTCATTCATTTTCGCATTTACTAGGCTTTTAACTACATAAAAACAAAGAAGAAAACAAAAGTGAACACTAGCCCACCATCTAGATAGCGATGGAGGGAAATTCAAAGGTATCAAATGAAATTAGAAAGTTTCCTCCCTCTCCTCTCTTGCTAACGTTAATCATTGTTAACAGCTTACTATGTTTGTATCCAGACCATACTCACCCTCCCCAAAAAACAACAATAATTTGCTGTACATGTAGCTAGGTTCTTGAGATTTACCTAGAGAATGCCAACTTGCTCATCAGCTTTCTAAAGTAAGTACGTGCACCCTCAACCGATAACTCCAAATACAAGCATTTCAAGACCTCATGGGACAATACAGCAATCCCAAATTATCCATGTCCTTGAAACTGCGGTTGAACAAAGGGATATTTGTTTGGAGGAGGTAAAATGTATTACCATCTTTGCGCAATCTTAATTTCTATGCTTACGTCAAGCAAGACATGAGGTGATTATAGATTTGAGCTTTTTTATTGCCTTAACCATTCACTAAATCATTTTCATCTAGTTGCTTTGTAATCTCACGAGGTCAATGCATATCTTAGTGCTAAAGGAAATAGTTATCTTATCTATCTTTTTATTACAATATTGTTTTGAATACTACCCACTAAATCACTCAGCATTCCTCATATAAAGAACTGAGAAATACTTTTTCTAACTTATTGCTGGGAGAAACATGACTTCCCCTAAGCAAGTGGTAGACATCCTCTTTTTTGATAACAAGAATTGTGCTACTGACTGTATCTTTCCAAATTTACTTCTAAGAAACTGAGAGCTAAATTTAAAGGTAATTTATAACAACCTTATAAATCCTTATTACTTGCATATGCATGTTCTTTTTTCCCTTGACTTGATTTTCTACTTTTATTTTACGTTTTTTCTGGACTTGCGTTTATTATTTCTGCACTAACGTTATTTTATTTATGTTCTTATTGCAAATGGCTTTAGTTCCTCCAAAAAACATATAAATAAATAAACAAATAATAAAGCTATAAAATTATATAGATCAGTAGACAAGGATAAATGAATGATAAAACACTGTTTCCCCCACTGAAGTCTATTCTGAGTTTTCTATGTTCTTCTTTCCATCTGCCAATTCCCTACCCTCTCACTGCAGTGGAAGCCAACTAAAAATCCCCAAGCTAAGAAAACAAGATTTCTCCCTCATATAAGTAGCCCTGCTCAGAGTACTCCATTCTATGTCTACAAATAAAATTTCCACTCAAAGAGGACATGGATCTTGATAAAGTCAAGGAGGAACTTTTGGCAATTTGGCCAAAGTTGTTACATCATGCCAAAAGAGTTAGCAAAGTGAAGTTTAAGGGTGAGTTGCTGGGGCCAATCCAGGCTCTGAATAAGCCATGGCACACAGCTCCTGCCAGATGGACAGGGATCATGAAGGTGGTAGAGGATCCAGTGGATCAGGTCAGGACAGAGATCACCTGGCAGGGAAACGGGACACCCAGGCAATGTGACTGAGTAACAGGAAATAAGGGAGAGAACTAGAATTATGAGAATCTGTCCAGGAAAATATATAGGCAGTTACTGTACAATCGTAGCCAAAATTAACTTAATTACAAAGCTTTGAGTTAGAAGCCAATTCCCAATCTTGTGAAGTAGCACAGCATAGTGCAAAGGCAAGCCTGGGTTTGTTTCCCTACTCTGCCCCTTACTAGATGTGAAACATTGAATCTGTCTCAACCTCTCTGATCTCATTATCTTATTTGTAAAAATGTCAATAACATAATACATATTTACAGGTTATGTAAGGATTTTATCTATGTATAATTAATTCATTTCATAGCCAAGAATAATTTTTGTTGCTTCTTCTTACTCCTAGTAGTATTAATGGTCCTGGATTTGCAGTAAAAACATTCGAAGTGCTTGTTTTGAACTGGAGTAAGAGAGTTGAATCCACTGTCAGCCCGTTATTTTACTGGTCATTCTACAATTGTCTTTGTTAGTAAATGTCTATTTGCTTAACTTAGCTATATTAAAACCTAATAAATAAATAATTCCTGACAAAGAAGGCTCTACTTTGCATATCCTGGAAAAAATAGAAAAACTTGTGCTTGATATTAATGAGCAGAGGGATACCACCACCCCCCAAACATTTCCTTCTGATACTGTCCAAATTGACTCTTCACAAAATTTATATAGATTTATCCCAACCTATTGGGTGGGGATTCTGTGAGGTTCAGGCTAAAGCAACAGGGCTACCAAGACCCAAGGAGTAAGCCAAACTGAAATACAAGAGAAAGGGTTTAAAATGAATCCACAACCCAAGAAGTTTCTGAGCAAGTCTGAAAACCTAGAATAAGAGTCAGAGATCAAAGAAAAATCTAAACATTGGTGAAGTCTAAAAGAGTGTGTTCAGATGAAATCTGACACTAATGTTTGTTAAAATTTGCTTCTATGACTAGGCATATCTTCTGACTGTGTAGGTGTTGATTTATCTAAAATAGATCGGGTCAAATGAAAAGGTATGAAATAAATGTCGCAACAAATATGCTTTTATGAATTAAGACCCAATACAAGTAGTCTTTAATTACCATTGTCTATAAAAGCAGCCTGGACTTTTGGAGAAATGACTGATTGCAGACCCAGTGAAGGTAATGTACAACGTGAACATAGAACGTATTGTTATACCTGAAATTAAGGAAACTATAAAAGACTTTTGGGGCAAATCAAAAGGACTGAGGAATAGGCTCCCATTGGCAGAAGATATGAAAATTTGATAATATCCATCAGAATATTAATTACAATGAATTGATATACATTAAATATATGTAAATTCACGAGTTCATAATGATTTTTTTAAATAGGAAGAAAAAGTCTCATACGTTACTTCCACATCATGCTAGGGAACAACTTCTTTATTTAGAAAGTGGCAATTAAAAGGAAAAATTGAGCGTTATCATAGGAAACCTTCCTCTTTGGGTTTTCAAACAGTAGATGAGGGGAAGTTTTTCTTTACAAAAATGTCAGCTAATAAATGAAGAAGAAACAATAAAATATCATTCTGTTGCAACCACTATGAATTGATGGATCCAATTGTGACAACCAATAGCCACTAACATCACAAAAAGAGAGGTAACCAGTCATTGTGTTACATCCCAATGGAAGGACCCAATACCGCCTATGAAGTAGTCTTCCCAAAAATATCAGAACTGAAACTGTTCAAAACTGTAGATCTAATTAGTAACTTAGGGAAAATACAAATGCCAAAGAAATGTTTAAATACACTACATGAATGCAACCCACAAAATCCAGACTGTGGGAAATCTATAGGACAAATGACTTGGTTTCTGCAACAAATAAAGTGGTGGAAATAAAGTGATGAGAGAGAAACTACATATTAAAAATACATGAAGTATAGCAACCAATACAATTTATGGACCTTATTTCAATTTGACTGAATGAACAAACTGTAAAAGAAATGAGATAAAGAAACTGGAACACTGACTATTATTCATGATTTTAAGAAAACTTTTAGTTGTGGTTATGGTATCATATTGTCTTTTCCAATAGTCATTTAAAATGACATGACATCTAGACTTTGTTTCAAAACACTCCAAGGAGAAGGATGAAGTGGTTGGGAGTGCAGATAGAACAAGACTGGTCATGAGTTCAAAATGGCTAAAACCGAGTGATGGCTCCATGAGAGTTAATGACACTATACCACTTCTGCAAATGCTTGATATTTTCCACAAAGAAAAGTTAAAATCAAAAAGAAAGACATAAACTATTCTATTGGAGTAATCACAGACGAATAAAAATTAAAAATTAAATTCCCGAAAATAGTTATTTTGCTGTACTATGCTATATGTGTAATTATTTCTCACCAGAAAGATACCTTTTAGAACTTAGACCAACAAAACTGGATGAAGTACATTTTTAAGAACTAAATAAACATCTAAATCTTTATAGCATTTATTTTAGTTTCCTACACATTTGAATTTTCTTTTACTTTCAGTTCACATTGGTGGGATATTAGAGAAAGACAATCAAAAGAATTCAGGGTGGCACTGTGATCTGAGCATATTGGCCCGTTGGTGAAAAGAATTAAATTAAATGAAAGTAACATTAAAAAAAATTATTTTCTTGCCAGGTCATTGCTAGAAAAAAGAGATGTGAGAGTAATCAGGGGTAATGGCAAGAAACCAAGAACTCTGAAGAGTAGGCGTTAAAGGAGGTCTGAGATAAAGCTGAAATACCTTTCATAATTTATGTAGATGAGACAATGAAGCTAAGAATAGGGAATGTGTGTAATAGAGTCAGGTTAATTAGAAGGAGGGAAATGACTTCAGAAGAGCACACTGAGTTCAAAATTGGAAGCAAAACTAAAGTAGAGATGTAGACATTTTAGGAGGAAAAAATTCTGAGAAAAAAATCAAATGTTAAGGGTATTGGAAGTTTTGAAAGGTAAGGAAAAGAAAAATGCCAAGCTGTCCTGCAAACACAAAGGTCTGAAGGATAATGAGGGGATAGCACCTATTTCTGAACTCTTCGGGCCAGGGGCAAGTTAAAGGGCCAAAATGCCATTGTGTGAAAGGCTAGATGACCTCTCTGCAGTCAAGACACATTTGCAAAACTCCTCGGTCCCTCCATGGCAGCACAGATTCCACCAATGGAGGATGATAATTCTACAAAGCCTAATCCAATCACCTCCTGAACCTTCAAATTGCATGTTGCAGTTAATAGAAGTATTGATTCAGTTGTCAGAGTCACTGCAATTTTTTATCGTACAGAAGCACAGATGGTAAGAAATCCAAGCTGGGCGAAAATGGATAATGCACTTTTTTTCTTGATTGTGCAATGATATAGGGAAAACCTCACCCAGCTGCTCCCGTACATACACAAACACACACACACACACACACAGACCCATTTACCCACAGACACTTATCGCAGACTCCACCCTATTCTCATCACATCAGTTCTAGATACAGAGGCCACACAGGTTAGTGGCAAAGGGTATGGCCTTTGAATGCAAGCAGACCTCAATATCTGTCCTCATCCTGCCACCCACTGGTTGTATTATTGCAGTCATAATCCCTACCTTCTCACCTACTCCATGGGATGGTTATAAGGAAACAAGTACAAAGTACTTAGCCTGCATTCTGGCATATAATAATTTGTGGTAGCTCCACAGAGATATTTAGTAACTTGCAGAACACTGATAGCAATCCAAGTAATTCTTGGTTCCAGGCACACAGATAAATTCTGTCCAGTTAGAGGTTCAACTGACTTCCATCTCCCATATTGAAGAAGCCAGTTTTGTTTCTATTAAGCAAAGATTCTCCTTTGTTCTGATTAGTTTTACTATCTTTTCTAGTTCCTTCAATAATTAATGAGTTAAGTAAAATGTCTGATGTATATTTATCTCATATTTGTATGAGAGTCATGATTATATGATTAACCTCTTTCAACATTTATCCTTTATCAATCGTGGGCAAACCAAGTGAAAAATCTCTACTGTGGTCTTTATAACTCCTTCCTTTTAGGAGAAGCCAAGACCGAGACAAGTTGATCCATAGAAAGTGTTATTTGATCTAATAAGAGAATGCATTTCCTGTGGACATGGATTTGATAAAGCAATCACTTTACCTCCCTGAAAGGAGAATGAAAGGGCATTTCAGAAGTCCTAAAGGAACCATGCCTTGCCTATAGTGGAAAAATAATAATTATATTAGCCGCAAACCATCACCACAGGTGCATTTCAGATGACTATGAGGGACTACAGACACATAAGCCAGTAGGTATTTACTACTGTATAGATCTACTTAGAGATGTTTGTCCAGAGAAATGAATCACATTTTATTAGTTTATGACAGAAACTTCCCCTCACCAAGGCTACGCCTATATCTAAGTGTACGTCCCTTACTTCTACAAGTTACATGTTTTTTCAGTTCCTTTTTTGTCACATAATAAAGTCGTTCTAAAAATGGAACAGCATTTTCTTAATACGCTGATAGTATGTGATGTGTTAAATCTAAGATAATTTATGTTGCTGCCAAAGTCCCATTACCACATCATTATTCTTGGGTTGATTATTGCAAAAATTGGACTTGGCTAATTATTTGAGGCTGACCATGTGACAGGTCTGAGACCGTGACTCTATCCACAGGAAACAAAGTGTGAAGCACCCCAAAGACGCATAATCAAGTTCCCTGGATGAAATCAATATACTTGAGTCAGATAAAACTAAGGCAGACTTTTGAACATGGACTTTTACAAATATAAAGCATGCAATTCCCAGGGGTTACTGTGGCAGGTCTGAAGATCTGAAATGTTATGAATAGAGAAATGGATGTGAACATACCTAGAAAGATGTGGAATATATCATTAGTTAACAACCATACTTTTCTCATTATATTTAGCAGAAGCATAGCCTCATGAAAGGCCCGGAAACACAGGTAACTTCTATCTGCATCATACTCTTGATCTATGTAATAAACAAGTTCACTAAATGACCTCCAAGACCTTTTCAGGCATTTAGAAAGTGTGTATTTTGAAGTATTTTGCAGGTTTTTTCATAGAAGTCCAAAGCAATTAAACAAAAATTTGTAGACACTGAATTTTTTAAAAATTCAACAACAACAACCAAACCCTTTGTACTCAAACTTACACAGGAAGAATTAAAATAAGACTTCTTATCATTTTTCTTTAATTGAGCACAAGTCAAGATAAACTGTGGAAAGCTTAGCAAAGCTCTCTGGACCCTGAGTACGCGGGATAACAACTTTGGTGCAAAAATATCAAAGGCTGGAGCAGGGAGATGTGAGCCCAGTGTTAGACTGCGTGGGTCTGAGGTGGAAATTCCATCAGGTATGTGAAAATGCACACTCAGAGCTTAAGAGAGATGTTAGGGCAGGAGATATAAAATTGAGCTCTGAAGCCACAATATAGGTACATTCAAAATTGATGACATATTGGAAAAGGAAGCACCTGAGAGTGAACACTGAAGAGTACATAAAATAAGTACATAAAATAATAAGAGTACATAAAATGAGAAGGGGAGAAGCCATCCAGGAAGACAGAAAAGCACTGAGAAGTAGGAGGAAAACCACTCCACGATCTTCCACAGCCAAAAAAGAGAACAGAGATTCAAGGACCATGGAGAGTGAAGGTCCACGTACCACGGAAATCTGGCAGACAAGATCCCCAGAGTGTGTGATAACAGAGATCTTCCATTAGCAAGTAAGATTTGTCACTCCTGTCCTCTCTTCCTGAAAGTTAAAAATAGTAATTCTTTATTTTCCTTCAAAAACAAGAGTATGTCAAAAATGTTTCTAATTTGGGCCAGATATGTGTGAGCACCTGCACTTTCCTACTGTACAAGCTTACCCTGGGAACACCTAAAAAATGTTTTCTCTCTCTCTTTTGTTTTTCTTTAAGGAGAAGAGTTCAATTAGAAAAATAGGAGATTGAGATTAGAATTTAGAGTGCTGCAAGAACTAGGTAGCTGGAGTTACTCAGATTGAAAAATAAGAGCTTTGTCTAGGAAACAAACCTAATGTATTTATATGCATTTATATAATGTACATAAATATTTAAAAGACTCCTGATTCATTTATGACTCATAAATAATGAAGGAAATCTGATCACATAACAAATGGTAAAAGAGCCAGAGGTAATAAGTAAAAAGCTTTGGTGGTTGGGGAGGGATGAGAAGCAGACTTTAAAAAGCAAGACCCCAAAGGCTTCTCCTCCACAGTTCAGTGGTACAGAGAGGCGCTAAGCTGAATAAAATGAAATGCTCAAGTTTAGTCAGGCTACCTACAGATATTTGCAGAGCATTATTTAAACAGACAGCTGGCACTTGTGCTACTTAGCTGCTGTTTATTCCCAGACTCTTCTTCCCATGGCCAGGCCACAACCCGATCCAAACAGTGCTCACTCATGATGATTGTCAAGGCAACCCCAACAGCAGAGAGCTGGAAATGAGAGTCTCGGTTGAATGGCATTCCCCTGTTTTGACAAATGCCCTTTTGCGTCTCTCTGCACACCATCCCGTAACATTTGCAGGCACTTAATTGTGCCAAAGAGTCTTGACAAAGCTTCAGGTGCACACAGGTATTTTTCTCTCTTTTTAATGCAGGGAAGAGGGGAGATGTGACAGGATGCCACAGTACCACTGTGAGACTTAGGATGTTTCCCAAATAGAAAAGAAATAAACACCACCAGAGAAAGGATTTCTAAAGCCATTGTACTTTTAAAAAGACATACAGATAAGCTGGGACAAAGTGAGAGAGTGGCATGGACATATATACACTACCAAATGTAAAATAGATAGCTAGTGGGAAGCAGCCGCATAGCAGAGGGAGATCAGCTTGGTGCTTTGTGACCACCTAGAGGGGTGGGATAGGGAGGGTGGGAGGGAGGGAGATGCAAGAGGGAAGAGATAGGGGGACATATGTATATGTATAACTGATTCACTTTGTTATAAAGCAGAAACTAACACACCATCGTAAAGCAACTATACTCCAATAAAGATGTTAAAAAAAAAAAAAAAGACATACAGAGAACCGTAAGGGAAAAATAACAAACCAGCATTCGATTCATTTTCAAACCTCTCCGAGGGATTAAAATAGTTAAAAGAAAAAGCCCGCTCACATCCTTAACTACAAAATCATATATTCCATATCTAGGTTTTACGACCCATCACACAATTCTCATCACACTGAGAACTCTGGCTGTCTGACTTCCCTTAAATTTGGCCACACAGAAGTCTGGCTGTCCTGCGGTTCTCAGAGTCCAGCCCGTGGGAATGCAAGGTAACACCTTCTTCTGATCCATATAATTGTTATAAAATAATTTTAAGAAGGCGACATGATAGAAAGAAACCAGTATGGATGTAATCTTTGAGATTATGTTTATCTGTGATTACCAGAAACTTCATAAATAGTGGCTTAAACAATAAACATTTTTCTCATGAAAAAAAAAAGAAGGTGACACCTGTAACAAGGCTCCTGAGCAGTGTAGAAAGTGCACTGTGTAGAATTCTGCCTTATCTTGACATCCCTGTGTGTGATCCTTAACAACAACAAATTCCATTAGTGTGAATACTAAATGGCATGCTATTATTTTAAAACACCAGTATCATAGTTGAACTTAAGACAATGTGCCACCACAACATTGAGAGGAAAAAGCAAAACTGTATGAAACTCCCACAGTGTAAATGTGGAATATCAGCACAGTACAATTTAAAGGCAAATACTGAGTAAGGTCTCCCCAACAGTCAAGCATCTTAGACTATTTCACACTAACAATGCCTACAGTATGTCTAAACATTGCTCATGCGCAGATGAGGAAACGTGAGCACTGAGAATTTACATAGCTTACCCAGTGTTAAAAAGATATCCCGCAGCCAAGGCAGGATTCAAACCCAGATATCTGACTCCAGAGCCTGTATTTTTTAACCATCACCCTCTGCTTACTCAAAATAATAGTACTGGGCTGACCAATAAGAAATGTCTTCACACTGTGCACAGAAAGGGGCTGGAAGAACAGAGAAAAATAAGAGCAAACGAAGAGAAACAACTTCTTACCAAGAAGACTTAATTAAGAACAGGGATCTTGTGCAGATCAGTATAATAAAGACTAAGAGACAAAGCAAAAAAGCACTTTAGCTAAAGAAAAGATATATCTCCATAATTATATAATTGTCAATATGAAATAGAATCTTACTAGTTCTATTACCTGCTATCACAGTGTATTATCTATTTTCATATAAGTTTCCCTGTTAGATTCAGGATGTGGCAGGGTCCCATTCACCATTACCTCTGCAGTGCGTAGCACTGACACTGGCACACAGCAGATATTCAAATAGAGTTGAATGAGTAGATGGTCGAAGGAAGGAATGAATGAATGCTTGAGACACAAGGTAGCATTTATAAATGCCAAACACTGTCAGATTTTCAGAGAAAGAAGAGAACCACAAAGGGATAAAGCAGTAAAGTATCTTAAGGAAGCAGGTCTTCACCTGGATCATCTACAGTGAATGGAATTTTACCCTGAGATAAGAACTGATTGAAAGATGACACACTGTCACTTTTAATGGCACGTCATCTTTTCTCACCTAAAACTTGCCAATTCTAGGAGCAAATACTTAACAAGGCAATATTGTTTTCTTACAGGAGCTGAGTTGAACAAGCCTGGGAAAAGAAGCTATGAATAAAAGATACAGTACAGTTTGGCAAACTACAAGAAAGAAAGGCGCTAAGGTAAAACTAATTAAAAAGTATATTTAGGAAAAAAGTCTGCAATCTGTTTTTCAAGAATTGTCTCCTCTCACATAACTGCCTACGGACTTTCTGTTATCTGGTAGGAATATTGCAGTATTCCCTCAGCCTTATAATTTAGATTTTTACCACTCCCTTATTTTAATGGGTGCTTAAAGAGTTTCATGGTCCTGTGACTATTGCTTTAAAAAAATGTATTCTCATAAAGAATACACCGTGATGCTGCTTTAGCACCAATACACATTTTTATAGTTACTCTTACCGAGGGATATTGAGATTATGACAAAATGTAATTTATTCCAACCTGAGAAGCGTCCTGGGAACAAGCCGTCACTCTTCTGTATTTCTAATACATCATTTTCCTCCTCAGAGCGTGCTGGCACGTCCTTCCCGCCCATACGCATTCTTCAATTATGTAAGTTTATATTCAGTTGATTGTTTGTGGCAATCAAGTTCTTAAAAGCTATTCTTAAGTTGGATGCCTGAGTTTACATATACAGCATAATATCTGGGGAAAAACTGAACTGTAATAATCAGGCACAAACCTGGAGTTAGAAAATAAAGGAACCAAATTGGAAGGGGTAAAGAAGAAAGTTAGTACAACCATTTTGCCTTTATTAGCATAGATGGAATTACCACTTTCAGTGCCAAAATTTGGGGAGTCTTAATGACCGTCAGTTATTTTATTCCATGATTTTCACCTTTCTAAAGATTTTGGAACCCTGATATTGAGTTAAACTACAGCACAGTTCTTAACCTTCTTGTACATGAACACCACTGGAATGCTGATGAAGCATGGAGATTCCTTCTGTATTAGTTTCCTAATGCTGCTGTAACAAACTATCACAAACTTAATGACTTAAAACAACATATATTTTATTACAGTTTTGCAGGTCGGAAGTCCGGTGCGGGTCTCACTAGACTAAAATCAATTTGTGGAGCTTCTAGGAGATAATCTGTTTCCCCCTCATTTGGATGTTTCACGGATTTCAGTTCCTTGAAGTTTTAGGAACAAGATCCCCTTTCTTTGCTGCCTGTAGATGAGGATCTTTCCCACAACATTCTTTCATTCATGGTTGCCTTCCTCCACTTTCAGTGCCAGCAATAGTAGGTGCAGTCCTTCTCAGGTCACATCTCTCTAACCCAATATTCTTCCTTTCTCTTCCACTTTTAAGGACTTGTATGATTAGACTGGGCCCATCTGGATAATCTGGGATATCTCTCCATCTCAGGGTCCTTAACCTTAATCATATCTGCAAAGCTCCTTTTGCTATGCAACAAATTCAAGAGTATAAGGAATTAGGGTGTGAACATCTTTCGGGGCCATTATTCTGCCTACCATACCTCCTCAGAATAATTTTTGTTCCATAAAATAAAAATAGATATGATTTTCAAAGGAAATCAATTTTACCTAAATATAGTTCCTAAAAGAATTTTTTTTTTTTTTTTTTTTGCGGTATGCGGGCCTCTCACTGTTGTGGCCTCTCCCGTTGCAGAGCACAGGCTCTGGGCGCGCAGGCTCAGCAGCCATAGCTCACGGGCCCAGCTGCTTCGCGGCATGTGGGATCTTCCCGGACCGGGGCACGAACCTGTGTCCCCTGCATCGGCAGGCGGACTCTCAACCACTGCGCCACCAGGGAAGCCCCCTAAAAGAATTTTAAAACAAATTTTTGATATGGTTACATATGTGCTTCTTCACTGATGCAGTAAATAACAGGATCAAGTTTTGAGTCTACTAACTAGTGTATTTTTCAAAGTGTTGCACATAAATGATAATGCGAATATTGGCAAAAACTGTAAATGTGATATAAAAATGTGTGTGAGTTCTATAGGTAACAATGCAATAGGTACTGCTAGTTCTATTGTGGTTTGTTGCTTATGTTTACAATTGAAAGATATGCTAAATTTCAGTTTGAGATTAGTAAAAATAAATATGTACACCCCTGCAAGTCCACAGAACTGGATCTTAACCCCCGAATTCCTAGTAGAAGGATCCTTAAGTTCTTATCTTTTTTCCAGTATACTTTAGTTCTAACTTCTATGGCAGAGATTTCTAGTAGCACCAACGAAAAGACAGAGAATGTCAGAGTGGATCAGAAAAAAGACTCAAATGTATGTTGCTACAATAAACTTACTTTAAGTATTAAGACACATATAGATTAAAAATAAATGGAGAAAAATATACCATGATAATACTAATCAAAAGAAAGCAGGAGTAGATATATTCATTTCAGAAAAAGCAAACTTCAAAGCAAGGAAAGCAATCACAGATACAGAATAGCATTACGTAATGATAAAAAGGTTAATTCTATAAGAAGACATAAACATTCTTACCATGTACATGCCTAACAACAGAACATCAAACTACATGAAGCAAAAACTTAAAACTGCAAGGAAATATAGATGAATCCACTATCACAGTTGGAGACTTCAACACCCCTCTATTAGAAATAGATCCAGCAGGCAAAAAATCAGTCAGGACAAGAGTCGAACTCCACAACAATAATCAGCTGGATATAATGGACACCTATAGACTACTTCATTCAATAACAGCAGAATATACATTCTTCTCAAGCTCACATGAAACATTCACCAAGTTAAACCACATTCTGGGCCATAAAACACACCTTAATAATTTAAAACAAAAAAAATAAAGAGGGGCTTCCCTGGTGGCACAGTTGTTGAGAGTCCGCCTGCCGATGCAGGGGACACAGGTTCGTGCCCCGGTCCGGGAAGATCCCACATGCCGCGAAGCAGCTGGGCCCGTGAGCTATTTGAAGATCCAATCTTAAAAGATATCAGTCCAGCCTAACTTGGTCTGTATATTCAATGTAATCCCAATCAAAATCCCAGGAAGTATTTTGTAGAAATCAACAAACTGATTTTAAAGTTTATATGAAAAAGCAAAAGACCTAGAATAGCTAACACAATACTGAAGAGGAAGAATAAACCTACAGGACTCACACTGTCAAATTTCAAGGCTTACATAAGGCTACAGCAATCAAGAGAGTGTGATATTGGCCAAGGAATAGGCACATAGTTCAGTGGAGCAGAATAGAGAGCCCTGAAATAGACCCACACAAATATAGTCAAGTGATTTTTTACACAGGAGTAAAGAATTCAAGGGAAAAAGGATAAGAGATGGTGCTGGAACAACTGAACATTCACAAGCCAGAGAACGAATGCAGACACTGACCTTATACCTTTCACAAAAATTAACTCCAAATGGATCATATACCTAAATGTAAAATTCAAAGCTATAAAATTTCTTGAAGAAAACGTAACAGAAAAATCTATATAACCTTGGGTTTGGTGATAAGAAATTAAATGAAACACCATTAGCATGATCCAAGAATAAAAACAAGTTTTGTATCTGCGTGTTTCACATCCACAGATTCAACCAACTGCAGATTGGTGGGATTTGCAGACACAAAACCCAGACTGTATATTTACTGAAGGAAAAAAAGGCATATAAGTGGATGTGTGCAGTTCAAACCCATATTGTTCAAGGGTCAACTGTACTGTATGATCCAAATTTTAGGACATTCTGGAGAAAGCAAAACTATGGAGACAGTAAACAGATCAGCATTTGTCAGGTGTTTGGTGGTGGTGGGCAGAGGGGGTTGAATCAGTGAAGCACAGGGGTTCTCTATTAGAGAGGTGAAATTATCTGTACGATACTATAACGTTCAGTGTAAGACATTGAGCATCTGTCAAAACCCAAAGAACTTTACAGCATAAAGAGTGAACTTCAATGTATTCAATTTTTTTTAAATTCATTTAGGAGGTCAAATGGAGTCAACCTCACTGAAGCAGGTAGAGGAATAAGGTGCTAACCTAACCAACTTCAGAAAGAATAAAGGCAAAAGGAACTGGGGAGGGAGGGAGGGACGGAGGGAGGAAGGGAGGGGAAGGGAGGGTAGGAGGGAGGGAGGGAATTTCTGTGCAGAAGAATTCCAAATAATGTATATAGATATTCCACCCTCAAGGAGATGGAGAATAACTCCGCATCCTTTAAGTATGGGCTGCACACAGTTACCTTTTTCCAAAGAGTATAGTACAGAAAGAGAGAAAAAAGGAGTGACTATACAGTAGAGGAACCTGACAAACATTACTGCAAGTGAGGTGATCAAGGTTAACATGAATGGTGATAAGTTATATTGACGTGATGTGACAAGAATGGCACTTTACCTCTGTGGATTCCAATGTCCCGAAAACATATTACCCCAGTTTAACCAGAAGAAAAACATCAGACAAATCCCAACCATGGGACATTCTACAAAAGACGTTACCCATACACCTCGAACTCTCCAGATCATCAGAACAAAGGAAATTCTGAATAACTCTCATAGCTAAGAGGAGCTAAGGATTCCTAACAGCTAAATGTAATGTGGTATCCTGGGTGGGATCCTGGAATAGGAAAAGAACAGTAGGGGAAAATTGAAGAAATCTGAATAAAGCATGGATTTTAGTTAACAAACTTCCTGTATCATCTTCATAATAATTCTGCAATTCTAGAACTCATCTAAAATTAAAACTTTATTTTAAAAATTCTATGACAGTCCAATTTTTATAAACTTTAATGTATATATTTCAGAGGTTTTCTTACTGGAAAGATGTCATTCAATAGGGGAGACTCCTGGCTCAGTGCATCTAAACCTAGTGTATTTATTTAGAGCACAGAGTGTACATCACGACGAGCCATGGTGAATTCTACCCTCTTTTTCTCAGACATTAGATGTAGTTGGAATTCTCTTTCAAAAACTTTTAAGATTATCTGCAACTACCTCTAGTTTACAAAGTCTTCATCTGGAAGACCTGGAGTGAGACACAAGAAGCCTAGTCCTAAGGAAGAGCTGAAATTTTCCTTTTCTTTACTTGTTTTCCCTGGATGCACATTTCTTCATTATCTGAATGATAAAACACAGAAGGACGAAACTGGGTCTAAGACTCAAAAAAAAAAACAAAGGGGCTTCCCTGGTGGTGCAGTGGTTGAGAGTCTGCCTGCCAATTCAGGGGACACGGGTTCGAGCCCTGGTCTGGGAAGATCTCATATGCCCGCGGAGCAACTAGGCCCGTGAGCCACAACTACTGAGCCTGCGCGTCTGGAGCCTGTGTTCCGCAACAAGAGAGGCCGCGATAGTGAGAGGCCTGCGCACCACGATGAAGAGTGGCCCCTGCTTGCCACAACTAGAGAAAGCCCTCGCACAGAAACGAAGACCCAACACAGCAAAAATAAAATATAAAAATAAATAAATAAATTTAAAAGAAATTGCCAAACTACTAAAAAAAAAAAAAAAAACCTAAAAATATCCTGCCTTGGGCCTGGCCTATTTTAAGGATATGAGTCTTTAAGGCTCTTCTAAGCATGGACAAACTCCTAAATTAGAATCCTACACTGCAATTTGAAACCAATTCTCCACCTGGAAATAAAAGGTTTTGTTTGGGTTTGGTATGGCCTGGTCTTGTCTTTCATACTTATTCTTCCAGAACTTCTTTAGGTCGTTGTAACAGAGCAGAATCCAACTTGCTCAGCATCCTTGGTCTCAACCACATGTCCCCTATAAAATGACTTCCCGCAATACTCGATCCCACTAAGCACTATCTTTGAAGTTCTCCATTCTCTTGATGCCCACTTCTCTTCATTTTTAAAAAGTAACCAGTGCCTAAGTGTATTTTTTCTGACTCCTCTCTGCCTACCTTCTCTTTTCTTTGTGTAGCTCTTCCTTTGTCTGCCCTCAAAATGTTGGTGTTTAGGAGATTCCTGTACTCATGTGTCTTGACACCACTACCTTTCAACCCCTGGGAAACTTCATCCACTCACACTGTTTCACCTGAAATGAAAACACTCCCTATTCCCAAATGTATGTTTTCTGCACAAATATCCTCCTAAAAGTACAGATTTGTAAAGCTTCTTCTCTGCTAAACATTCCACTGGTTTATCCTAAAGGCAACTTGCAAGCAGTACCTTCACACCTCAGTCCATATCATATTATCCTTAAGCTACCCTCCTCTTATTTTAACTCAGTTGGCGACATCAAAGTCTGCACAGAAACACGAGTATTATTCTTTGCTCCTTTCTCATTCTCATGCTTAATCTATCACCAAATGCCTTTCATTTGAGCTCCTAAACCTGCATTATAGCAGCCCAGTCCTCTATCCCTACTCCCATGGCCCTATGTCAGAGTCTGTCAGAACCTGCACTCCTGCATCAGTAACCTCAATCCAGCAACCATTCGTTTTGGTTATAGTTTCTCAATACTGCCAGAGTGCTATTCTGAAATGCAAAGGTGATCATATTCTTACCCTGCTTTAAAACCTTCAGTGAGTCCCTGAAATCTTTAAGAAAAACCCTAATTTCATTAGCATGTATTATGTCACTTACCTCAATTTCCCATCTTAGTACTCACCATACCTTACCTTGCACTTCATAGTCCAGAAACACTGGACTGCTTGGGTTTTTTTTTTAAGATTTATTTATTATTTATTTATTTATTTATTTATTTATTTAATTTGTTTCTGGCTGCATTGGGTCTTAGTTGCAGCCCTCAGGATCTTCGTTGGGTGCGTGGGCTCTGTAGTTGTGGCGCGCAGGTTCCAGGGCGCATGGGCTTTGTAGCTTGTGGCACACAGGCTCCCTAGTTGAGGCACGCAGTGTATGACACATACCAAGCACTCAATGATTATGTGTAGAGGAAAGGAGAGAGTGAAGGAAAAGTGGAAAGAAGGGGAGGGAGGGAGGAACTGTAATACTGTAATACTTGAGTAGGAAAGCTACCTTGGCATATCAAAATTTCACCAGGTCCTCCCAAATAGCACAGCATGTATGATTGCGTGTCTTCCCTTACCTTTGTTTAAAATACTATTTGAAAAGATGCTGATAAATTATAGACTGGGTAGATGGTATCACTACTGAAAATTATGCTGTTATGGGGTGTCCCTTTTTTCAAAGCCATTCTGAGAAAGATGCTTGGGGAATTCTTGACTAACCACAGAGCTAAATACCATTAACCCTCATTTTTTAGAAACCGATTACCTGGCGTGTGAATTTTCCAGACCTTTTGATTGTTCTGCTTCAGGCTATTTAATTGCTGTTTAGAGAGTGGAAAGAGGAAGGAGACAAGTCAACCACATCTGTCACTTGTTAGTGCCTGTAGTAAAAATTTATTAGTAAAGAGGCTGGAACCATAGACTAGAACATGAATTTTATATTATACCAAATCCTCATTATCACAGATAATGGAAAGTGGTCTCTATTCAGCCCACATTTTCCTATAACTGATTTTGGAAATTTCCATATTACCATCACTCAGGATTTTTATGAATACACTTAATGTGTTTAATGCACATTAGGCATCCTACCTGTCCCTAATAGAGGCAAATATATAAATTGCTGTGTTGCTAACCAGTGACAGGGCTGAGCATGTACCTTCCAGTCAAGGGCCACGTCGTTGACACAATAACCATCAAAATAATAGTTCCAACAATTTAACCTAAATTGAACAGAGAATTTCTTTAAGTAATACTAACATAATACTACATATATCTAATACTTTGTGTTGATGTCTGAACCCATACTTGTAATTATTTTTTCTCTTCCTCCCTTTAAAAATTACTATAATGCTAGGTATTTCTAACTCACATCCCTTGACAATATTTATCTGGTCAGGTTGTTAGATTTTTAGTCTATCTGGTATTGTAATACTTGGAAACACTTATGACTCTTGCCTATTAGGCCAGTTCTAAGAAGGATTAAATTTTTTGTTTTACTTCTGAGGCCCAAAGTACACCAAAAATTTGAACAAAACTTGTTGGCCAACCAATTTAAAAGAGGTGATTAACTCTACTTAAATGACCTTTCAAAATTAAACTATGCAATATAGCACATCTCAAAGGCCAAGCTAAATTGCAAAGATCGTAACATCATTTTTCACACTACCACTTTCGTAGTTTTCCCTAACTTGTTTTTTTGTTGTTTTCTTTGTCAGAAGTTGCTTTTCAAAACTTTTCATAGTTAGAAGCCATCCAAGTTCCTGTCAGAACTTCATATTCTAGATTGCTCCACATTAGTGTTTTCTGCCTCATTTCACGTCTACCTACAAGTAGGCTAATGAAAACACTTCTTTCCTTGGACCCTAAAGAAGTAACAGATTTATTATCTTTTTTTCTTTTTTTGTAGCTAATAAGTACAAATGTTATAAATTTCTCTACAGGTGGTCAGTCTTTCACAAATTTTTCTTAGTTGCTACCTATCCATAAAATAACAGAAATTTGAATTTATTTAGGAAAAACAACTTGCATTTCTCTATTTAACTAGGAATAATTTCTTATTTTTTAAAAAAGAAACCCTATAAATAATATGCACATTCTCAAAAAAAATCAATTTACAATGTACACAAAGTTCCATGGTTTTTCATGTTAAAGTGTCATCACTAATGAAGCCATTTTATTAGCATGGCCTAAATAGTATATCACTTGTGTAGCATCTTGAAGAGTTCCTGAAGGAATGGTGAGTCAAAAAGATCAGAAATTATTTCATAGTCCAGTGATGCATGTCTACTCTGTTAATTTTTTAGAGTGGTGAGGGGGAAACTTTATCACTACTGTTAAAAAACAAAATTCAACTGAGTAAATTTTAAAGATCTTACTGGCTTTATGAATCGGGTAGCATCTAATCTAGCACGTAGAAAGGATCTCTGAGGAGCTGTACAAAATGAAAGCCTTTCATAAGCAGAAGGGAATGAGAACAAGGAAGTTATAATAGGCAAAAAAGTAGGTTGATTATGGCAAGGTTATCTTCTTTTAGGGGATGGCAGGGGTCTCTCAGGCAGATGACCTAACTAGTGCTGATCAGGTGAGTCCTAATTAATTGGTTTAAGCCTCCATTTCTGGAAAAGCTGAAACTGTAATCAAATTAAGTCTCAGTTTGGTGATGTGGGGCTTAGCATAAGTTACTCTATTTTGGGCCTGTTTTGTTTTGTTTTTTAAACAGCTGTTTATTTATTTATTTATTTATCTATCTGTCTATCTATTTAATATTTTCTTGGCCCCACCACACGGCATGTGGTACCTTAGTTCCCCGACCAGGGATCGAACCTGCGGCCCTTGCGTTGGAAGCGCAGAGTCTTAACCACTAGACTGCCAGGGACTTCCCAGGGCCTGTTTTGGCTTTTTTTGTTTGTTTGTTTTTTGTTTTTTTTAAAGAAGATGTTGGGGGTAGGAGTTTATTAGTTAATTTATCTATTTTTGCTGTGTTGGGTCTTCGTTTCTGTGCGAGGGCTTTCTCTAGTTGTGGCCAGCAGAGGCCACTCATCGCAGTGTGCGGGCCTCTCACTATCGCGGCCTCTCTTGTTGTGGAACAGAGGCTCCAGACGTGCAGGCTCAGTAGTTGTGGCTCACGGGACTAGCTGCTCCGCGGCATGTGGGATCCTCCCAGACCAGGGCTCGAACCTATGTCCCCTGCATTAGCAGGCAGATTCTCAACCACTGCACCACCAGGGAAGCCCTCCTGTTTTGTTTTTAACATGACTATCCAAGGGGTTCTGCATGCCAGTCAATAGAATAGCAATATACCAAAGCCTAAAGGTTAGGAAACCCTGGCTTCATTAACACGGCCAAATTTTTCCCGTTTAATAAAAGAATGATGGAATTCTGAAATTTTTACTCAAGACAAAATATCCATTTGGAGTATACTGATTGCTAGATCATGATTTTGATGTTGTATTCTGACTTTATATCATGTTTAAGCTTTTAATGATATCCAGTAAACACAGAAAAGCGTACAGATCATAGCTGTGTAATTCAAAAGCTTTTAACAAATTAGACACACCTGGATAGTCAGTAGCCAACTTATTAAATAGAACATTGTCAACCCCCTAAAAGCCCCTTCATGTCCCCCCTTCTTATTACGGTGGCTTCCACCACCACAGATTTGTTAGTGTTTGAAATTTATATAAATGGAATCATATAATATGTACTCATTCAGTTCTGGATGCTTTCATTCAACACTGTTATTGTTGTGTGTGTGAGACTCATCCATGCTGTTGCATGTAGCCTCATTTCATTCATTTTAATTGCTATATGGGCATTTCACTGTATATATATACAGCAGTCATCCATTCTACTGTGGAGGACATTTGGCTTATTTCTAATTTAGAGCTATTACAGACAGGGCTGCTATGAACATTCATATGTATATATTTTGATGAATGTATGTATTCATTTCAATGTGTCACATACCTAATGGCGACATTGCTGGGTCATTGGGCATGCCTATATTCAGCTTTAGAGATATTAGCAAACAGGTTTCCAAAATATTTTATAACAATTTACACTCCTATCAACAGTGCCTGAGTGTTCCAGCTGTCCACATCCTCAACAACACTTAGTATTTTCTATCTTTTTCATTTTAGCTCAATCGATTGTCAGGCTCTTATCTACAACCTCCATGGAAACGGTAAAGGGAAAAAGTAAATATTACTACCACTCAAGTACCATTTGGTACTACAAGAAATAAAATGGATGTAGAAACTGACATTCAATAATTTTTCAAACAACAGTAAACTTGCAAAATATCTTTCCTGTGATCCTAAGAGATGCATTTATTATAGTCAATAAAGGATTTTCAAATAAATTATCTTTTAGAGCAATTGTACACATATCATACCACGTAACATGATATTCTGTACGAGTTTGGAGAAGGTATAAAAATGAAGCTGAAGACACTAAAATATCACAAAGAGATTTCCTTCAAATATCTTTCCAAATCAGATATTTGGAAGAGTCCAAAAATATTTATACCTTCATTCAACTTGACTAATGTCAGGAACTGTGCTGGATGCCAGGGATACAAAATCAAGTAAGTGATGATCCCTATTTTCAAGCCACTTAAGACTAGTGGCAAATATGAGCGAGTAATTTAACAGTAAGGATGAAGAGTAACACGTGTTGTGATAGAGACAAGCACACAGTACTACTGCAGCACAGAGATATTACTGCGGGTGGGAGAGAAGTCATTCCAAGAAAAACAACTTTCCAGTGGGATTGAAATTCAAGCTGATCCATAAAGGAAAAATAAGAGTTAGCTGTAACATAAATTTGTGAAAGAGTCTTCTAGGCATAGGAGGAGCACATTCCATATCACCCATCTGATACTTGGGTTCCCTACACTGTGTCCTTTCGAAGACAGGAAATGCCAAGAGTCAAGTCCAAAATCTTTTCTTACAATGAACCAATGATCCTCCGAAGCTTTTGCCCATGTGTTCTTGGAGGTAATAGGAGACAATTCTAAATGCTTTTTCTGTAACTTCACATCCTCTCTTTGTAAAATAAAGAAAATAACACCCCCAATTTCCAAATGTACTGAAAGGAATAATACATAGTAAACATAAAAGAATATTGTCCTTGAATAATACATGATAAACATAAAAGAATATTGTCCTAAGTAAAGATAATAACCAAAAAATGACAGAAATGCTGTAGACAATATAATTCTGAGAAAATGGCTTCAGTGTGCCCTGTTTCCTCTTTTTGGAAGATTTCTGGCACTTAGGAGAGGAAGAAACAACTGAGGGGGAAAAAAAAATCACAGTCTAACAAAAGCCTAATGCCCTCTCCAGGAAGAGGAAAATGGTTCCAAGTCATTAAAGACACAATAGTCATTCCATAAAAGCACAAGAATTTGACTGAAAAGGATTACTTTATTCACACGGTTCCTGCAATTATTAATATAATGTGTTTTTTTTAAAATAAAGGTGTCAAATTACCTTTCAATAGTTTCCAAAATGTAAACTAAAGCTACAGTTCTAGTCAAAAGAGCTGTATTGAATTTTCCCAGGTGTATTAACTTTCTATAGATGTGGCATGGTCAGAGTTTTTGTTCTGAAAGGAAGAACAGACACAAGGGATTTTCATGTTCCATTCTATTTACTGACATTGAAATTATTTGATTGGGAGATGTTTATTGGAAGACACACATACTTAGCACAATTCATGTTTAGGGAGGTGGATTTCTTCCAACTGCAAAAGCCAACGGCATTTCACAAATGCTCTCAGCACTCTTTATTGACTTTCTGGATAGATATTTCTACTAATGAAATGAGAGTTTCGTGAAGCGTCGATGACCCAGACACATACCAACTTATTTCAAGCATCCTCAGTGTCATGATCCTTTTAGAATTGGTTTCTGTTGCACCTTTTGAAATTATCTTGCTTTGCATATGTATAACTTTTTTCTAAACAAGGTACACTTATACAATTTGAGCAACAGGTGGGACATCACTACCTGTAAGAGTTTTGGAAAATCAGTAGGATTTAATTATAAATTGAATACATATACATAGAAATAAATAAAGGGAAAATAATAACTGAATCATGAGGAATTTAGAACGGAACTTGGCTAAAGGCAAAAAGCTTTGCCCTTTATCTCACACATAGTTGTAGAAACTGATCTGCATACTATTGTAAAAATGTTATATTTTCCATAGCTTGAGTGGGAAAATGCAAATTTTAATTAAAGAAAACACGTAGAAAGCTAAGTTATCCCCTTGAGTTGTGAATACTTTCTTCTTAAGACAAAACATTTAGGGACTTCCCTGGTAGCGCAGTGGTTAAGAATCCACCTGTCAATGCAGGAGACACGGGTTTGAGCCCTGGTCTGGGAAGATCCCACAAGCCGCAGAGCATCTAAGCCCGTGAGTCACAACTACTGAGCCTGCGCTCTAGAGCCCGCGAGCCACAACTACTGAAGCCAGCGTGCCCAGAGCCCATGCTGTGCAGCAAGAGAAGCTCCTGTAATGAGAAGCCGCGCACTTCAATGAAGAGTAGCCCCCACTCGCCACAACTAGAGAAGGCCCATGCGCAGCAACGAAGACCCAACACAGGCAAAAATAAATTAACGAATTAATAATTTTTTAAAAAAAGACAGAACATTTAATAGAATGAGACATGGTCTTCACAATTAATAAAGAATATAAAATACTCAATTTCTCCTCCTTTTACCATAATTTTACAATATTTTTTAGGATCACTATGTCTAGTTCATGTTTACTTTGTTCAAACATTCAATATCATCTACATGATCATAAACAAACATCAGTCAGAATCTTAATAGAATCAGATAAAAATTGTTTTAAAGTATGGTTTGTGGAAGGTCATTTCACAACCATAATATCCATGCATCAAAAATTTAAAAAGAGCAAGAAAGATGTTGTCAGGCATACACTGAAATTTTATTATATTGTTCACCCTATTGAAGAAAATTCTACTCACATGCACGGGCAAAACAAATGTACACCTTACAATGTTTCTTTCTATGTGTATTTCTTTTGTAGCCTTTTCATTGCCAAACAGAATGGGGCAATTAGAAACAAAAGCATATAAGGAGACCTAAGACTATTAACTCATGAAAAAATGTTTTTAAAAAACTGTAGCAGGAGAACTAAGGAGAAAAATTATATGAAGTCTTGACTGGATGAAAAATAAGAATGATTTCCAACCTTAACACTAAATTCCTAGCAATCCCGGTCAAAAACAGTACAACGTCATCAAGTAGACACTGAACTCAATGGGAAAGTTCCCAGCTCTTGGAGGAATTTGTCCTAAGAATTTTTTTTTACAAGGGGTTTTGAACAGGTAATGTATGAAGACCTAATGGCAGTTTTGGTATTTTTTAATGCTACAGAAACTTCCTGTTATATCTGACCACCATGAAAGCTGACCATGCAATACTCCAACAGAACTCAATAATAAAAATTCTAAAAAGAACCAGAGGAATATAGCTAAGCTCTGCTACTTTTTGGCCTTCAAGCTTATGTTAACATAGAGAATAAGATGAAAACTTTTTAAATTACAAGTGTTTTTCAATAATTTCCACTGGAAATAATTTCATGCCACAAGCATGCAATGGTAATAATGTTATGACCCACTATATGAAAGTAAAATGATTCATGTTGTAGGCATGTTATATTCATTCTGTGTCATAATAGAACCTCCGGAGAAACAAACACACCCCAGACTAAGAAACATAGACTTATACTGCTTTAGTTTAAGATTCTCTCCTTCAACTAGAGTTTTGACAAGCATTCCACAGAAACATGTTTGCTAGAGAGATAGGATCACCAAGAGTCCGGTCTCTAGACTACAGCTGTGGTCAAACTGCCTGGGTTCAGGGCCCAAGCACATCACTTCCTTGTGGGAAGCAGTAGACTCCTTATTTAACCTCACCAGCAGTCTATTCCTCTCCAAAATAAGGTTGATGACAATGGCATTCACCTATTAGGGTGAGGTAACTGTGGAAAGACCAGCCATGTAAGTTGTCTAACATTAATACCAGATGTGGGGTAAGCATTCCCTCAATATTAGAGACATTCGATGTTCACTGATAGAAATTAATGCCTTCTAGATATCAAGCATGTACCTGAGATAGTGTTTTATTTCAAAAGTTGAAAGCCTGCCTTCTGTTTTTTACTTAAAAGCAAGTCATCCAAATGCATTATTCCTTATTGGCAGGCTGTTTCACAAAACACATTGAACCCAGGAAAAGAAAAGGAGTTGATATCTGGAATCCAGTTTTTAATCACAGACTTCTCAGATGGGCCACACTTTTTGTAGGATTAGATTTATTTGTGATCATTAGCTGAAGCATTCACTTCATAGTAAAAAAACTAATTTACAAGGAGTTGCATCCCCTAAAATCTCATTAGACCCAAATGTTTTGCCTTGAGAGACTTCAGCAGTGTTTTCTATGTGTTTTGTAAAGCTCTCTAAACTTACTTGTATATAGAACAGAACCCCAGTAGTCTCTTTGCTTTAAAGTGAAAGCATACATATACATACAGTAAGCGAGCAAACGACAAATCATTAACCTTTCTTTTGATGTGGAATTTGAGGTCTCTCTTATTTTCCTAGTTATAATGCAAAAGCCAGAATGGGCTCCCATTCATAAACTGAAAAGTTCAGAGTCCTGTATGAACTTCATTAGAAATTCTCCTCAATAGGAAAAATTCTATGATTCCACTTGACAGGCCGTAATAAAATTTTAAATATATTGATTTTCATTTTCTTTGCTTCCTCTCTTTGTATGATTTAATCACAGACCTTTGTGATATGGTTACTCCTCGCTTAAGCTTGAGTCTAGAGAGAGAAGCTGAAGGGAATTTTCTGACATGAATGTCACGGAAAAAACATTCTCCAATAATTAATTAATTCACTCTTTCAGCTATTCATTTAACAAATATTTATTGAATACTTTCTATGTAATGTTTCTGGTGTCAAAAGGAGGAAAAATGACGAGAGAAAAGATTATTTCTCAGAGGAAAGAAAAACTATAAAAGCCATTGTTTATTGAATACGTATTATGAGCCAAAATACCTAAGAGATGGGTACAAATATTCTTACTATTTTATTGATTAAAATTGAGTACATCACAATCAAGTGACTTACACCAAGTCACCAGGCTGAGGTGGGCACAGCCAAGTGTGTGTCACCTCACGGCTGCCCAAACTTGACACCTGTGCTCTGCATAACTTCTCATGCGCTGGCAATGAATTTATAAAAGAAGGGAAGCGGGAGCATAAATGCACAATAAAATGGAGTATGACCAGAAATTCCTAACAGTTCAAATTC
Source organism: Aethalodelphis obliquidens (assembly GCF_003676395.1). Classification (NCBI taxonomy): domain Eukaryota; kingdom Metazoa; phylum Chordata; class Mammalia; order Artiodactyla; family Delphinidae; genus Aethalodelphis; species Aethalodelphis obliquidens. The sequence goes on along the minus strand of NW_020837945.1, from coordinate 89,709,299 downwards.
ATATTCAGTAACCGAAGACATGTTTTAGAAAAAAAATTAGGCTAGCCTATATTCTATTCCTCAAGAAGGTCATTCTCATTCAATCTGATACTATACCCAAATTTTTAAATCACATTTTCAAAATCTTTCCACAATCCCAGTCTACTTTTATTCCTCTCCCATTCTTATCAAAGAGTATATAATTGCTTCTTTGTCTGGATTAAATTTACCAAGAAATTTATATTCTGAGCAACAATAATAGTGTTGGGAATTTCATGGTTTAAGGAGGAAAATGGGCCAGAACAAGACCATGATTCTGTTTGTTCATGTGCCTCCAGTCTATGGTCATGGAAAAAGGTACCTTTGGGTCCAAGTGGCAAGAGATTAGGTTTCTAGAGATGGTATTCTCAGTTTACATTTTCCGGCTCTAAGTTTGCAGTATGCCTTTACATACATTTGAATTTTTCATCTCCATTTAAAAGCAAGTGATTTAGCATATCTGCCTTATTGAGGGTTTATATTTTAATTAAAACATTCTCATCTGGCTCTCTCCTAGCTGCTTTTGAAATCAAATCCACTGAATGAGAATAACAAAATGAGGTGCTTGAGAAAGCATTCCCCTACCACCTCACCGCCTGACTCCTCAGGACCCAGGGCAAGTGGTACTACCCTTGAACCCCAGGGGAAGCCCACACATGTTTATCCCCAGGTTCTTTGTCTGCCTGGTTGCACAGCGGCTCACTGAATCGTGTATACTTTTAAAGTCTGTAGGTTTTGGAAATGATGATTCCTATTCATCTCTGAGCAATGTGAAAGCAACCTAAGTGTGAGCCCTGAAATAAAACACTGTTAAAGAAAAGTGAAACAGCTTAGAAAAAATAACACAGTTAAACAAAACATTCTCTAAAACCACCCACAATTTAAAATGTAAATACTGACACTTACAGATATTTACCTATTCCATATATACTCTACATTTGAAATATATTTTCCGAACAGTATACCTTGAGTTGGCATCAAAGCTCCCTTTCACTGGTTATTAAGTAACGCTGCATCTGGGAAACTTAGATTTTCTTTACGCATTTATCTGTTTATTTTTCAAGTACAATATTGCCATCTACAGGATATGAAATGACAAAATTCGACCACTCCTTTAAAAACATGTTTGTAATCAAAACTAGAAATCACTGAGTTTGAAAATGTATGTGTCCAAAATCAGTCCTATTTGATTATCCTGCCAGGCACTGCTATTTTGCAAATTATCTCACAACTCACCAAAAAAAAAAAAAGTGCATCAAGTCGACTTTGAAGTGATAAAGGGCTTCGGAAATGGCATTAGAAGTTTGCTCAAAGGCTCTACCATGGTAAATGTTACGGAGCAAGAAAAGCTAGTCTCAGTATGAGGGTTTTAGTTGGTTACATTAAGGATCAAGCTTTGCACCTAATATAAAATTCTCTTGAAGTTAGCTGGATATAAGTTGCCTAAACTTCCTCACAAATTCAAATAACAGATACAACAAACAGTCTTTCTTTTACAGATTTCAAATCACAAATAGAGCAAACTGACTTTCTCCTAATACAAGGAGACAACTGACAGGGAGGGTACCTACTGATTCTAATAATCTAGTCAGACTTCCTAACACTCAGAGGACAGGACCAAGGGGAAACTCTTAGCCTACTTTGCAAATGAAGAAACAGGCACAGACAGTGAGGACTTTGAAAAGCTTAGTTCATTTTCAGGCTGTCTTATTTTCAAAAACACGAGAGAAAGGGAGAAACATCATAACTCACTTTCTCCATTTGACACACAGACTAAAATAGGAGGTAGGAAAAATATAAAATATACAAACGCTATTGAGAAGCTATTCCTGACTGCTCAGTGTGAACTCAGTTCAGTTGAGATTGGAATTAACAATATTTATCAGAAAAAGCTTGAATGTTTCAGGAAAAGCTATTACAATTTCCTAGTACACTTCTCCTGTATGGGACTCTCTGTGCTTCCTGGACTTGGGTGACTATTTCCTTTCCCATGTTAGGGAAGTTTTCCACTATAATCTCTTCAAATATTTTCTCAGACCCTTTCTTTTTCTCTTCTTCTTCTGGGACCCCTATAATTCAAATGTTGTTGCGTTTAGTGTTGTCCCAGAGGTCTCTGAGATTGTCTTCAATTCATTTCACTCTTTTTTCTTTATTCTGCTTCTCAGCAGTTATTTCCACCATTTTGTCTTCCAGCTCACTTATTCAATTCTTCTGCCTCAGTTATTCTGTTATTGATTCCTTCTAGTGTATTTTTCATTTCAGTTGTCGTGTTGTTCATCTCTGTTTGTTTGTTCTTTAGTTCTTCTAGATCTTTGTTAAACATTTCTTGTATTTTCTCAGTCCGTGCCTCCATTCTATTTCCAAGATTCTGGATCATCTTTATTTTACTATCATTACTCTGAATTCTTTTTCAGGTAGATTGCCTATTTCCTCTTCATTTAATTGGTCTTGTAGGTTTTTACTTGCTCCTGCATCTGTGACATATTTTTTTGCTGTCTCTTTTTTTTTTTTTTTCTTTATGAATGGGATTGTATTCCTGCCTTACTGGTTGTTTGGCCTGAGGCTTCCAACACTGGGGTTTGTAGGCTATTGGGTTGAGCTGGGTCTTGGTGCTGAGATGAGGACCTCCGGGAGACCTCACTCTGATGAATATTCCCTGGGGTCTGAGGTTCTCTGTTAGTCCAGTGGTTCAGACTCAGAGCTCCCACCGCAGCAGCTTCAGCCCGACCCCAGGCTTGTGAACCAAGATCCTACAAACAGCCGGTTCACTTTGGGGTTCCTCCCATCTCCTTGGGCATCACAGTCCCCCAACAGCAGCCGGCAGGCACTTTAGTTATGGGGAGACGCTAACTCCACATCTTCCCACACCACCATTTTGACTCTACCCCAATTTCCTAGTACCTTTCTAATCTCCTTTCCTGGAGATATTTAATATTAGGATGTATAATTAGCTCACTCTAATTTCTTAGTTGTAGCTCATCTATAATATACTAGGAGATGGACATGATAGCATCCATCTTACCCTACTTTCCTGTGATTTTTTAAAATCAACTCCCAGGATAAAGAATTAGAATAATATAAATTAAAGCCATCTCAGTATAAAAAATCATATAAAACTCTACAAAATTAAGTTTACTTTGATATCACAATACTAACTAGAAAGTAGTCTAGGAAGAAATAGTGGTGCTTTGGTTCCAAAGGAAGAGTCTCATTAAAATGAAAAAATAATTTGAAAAACTCAGTATCAGGGTTTCATTTCAAATGTTTACTTTACAGCTTTTCATCACATATCCAGCATATCCTCTGGGTACATGAACCAAGTTTAAATTAAAAGATTACAGGAAAAAAAAATCTTAGCCACACAAATAAATTCCTTTTATCTCTAGTCTATCTATCGATACACGCAGTCACCAAACAAGGAACAAAGTGTTTATAAGGACTAAATGAGTAGCTTCTGATCCAAAGAGAGTGATATGAAATAAGGGGCCAATCTATGGCTTAAGCCAATACAGTAACCCCTTGGAAAAGCAATTTATATATCATCCACACCTGGCAATATACAGAGGCTACCCCCTTCATATAAACTGCTTTCCTCAGTGTTCCTAATGACAGCAACATGGCCAAATCCAATGGAAAGTTCTTAGACCTCATCTTACTTGACTCCAGAGCACTTGACATGACTTTTTTCTTCCTTCCTGTAACACTGTCTCCACCTGGCTTCCCAAATGTAGCATATTATTAGTTCTTCCTTCCAAGACCCCGGTCACTTCTCTCTGCCTCTTTTGCTGCATCCTCTTCTTCCTAATCTCTGAATGCTGATTTGCCCTCAGGAATCAGCCCTTGAGCCTTTTCTCTGCCCTATATCTCTATTACGTACCTAGGTTATTCCATCCATCACACGCTTTAAACATCATCTTTACACTGATGGCTCCCAAACGTATATGACCAGCCCCAAATTTTACTTCAACTCTAGATACCTCTGTCCAACAGCTACTCAACATCTCCATTTTAACATCTAATAGAGCATTGATGCTTGACATGTTTACAACAGAAGTTTTTACTCCCCTGCATCCCTATGCCTGCTTCTTTTTTAATTAACAAACACAAAGAGAATATTACTGAAGGATTGAGTATATGGTTAGGGAAATTTCACAGTAGTAGAAAACATAATCCGAATTTCCTTACGGAACAGTAAGGCTCACGTGAAGGAGGTGATAAAAAAGAGGACTCGACATCCACATTTTTACCCACTTCACAAAGCAATGACACAACACCCACACTCGGTGGATGCTTGCTTAATTTAGATTTTATTTAAGGAGGTCTTCATTCCACAAAGACCCCTGTACTCTACATTCCACTCTCCAGGAGGCTAGCCCAGTAAGAAAGGCTCTCTGATATTGTTAACAGTGTCCAACATTATAAGAGATTAATTTCCTGCCCACTATTGACTCTAAGAAATGAAGGCAGCAACAAGTCACTGGGAAATCGATTTAGAACCTCTGTGAGGTTCAGGGAAGTGGCTGTCTGCCCAGGGTTACTTGGGAGGAGTATGTATGAGTGATCCAACTGATCTTTAAAAGGGTTAAAAGAAGATGAGAAACATCAGTTCAACTCATTTATTATCCTGAAAAATGATTTAAAAATCTAAAATTTAGGGCTTCCCTGGTGGCGCAGTGGTTGAGAGTCCGCCTGCCGATGCAGGGGACACGGGTTCGTGCCCCGGTCCGGGAAGATCCCACGTGCCGTGGAGCGGCTGGGCCCGTGAGCCATGGCCGCTGAGCCTGCGCGTCCGGAGCCTGTGCTCCGCAACGGGAGAGGCCACAAAAGTGAGAGGCCCGCGTACCGCAAAAAAAAAAAAAAAAAAAAAAAAAAAAATTTATTTTGTCCATCTCAATCTTTTGGTCTTTTTTACACTATTTGTAAAACATGTCTAGTAGAATGTATTCCACAACATTGCTCTGTGTAAACAGGGTGTTCTTTGAGGTCAAATACCTGAGAAAATCTGTGAACTTTATGCCCCTCCTGGAGAAACGCAGAGCACAGAAGCATGTGTCAGTTTCTGAGACTTCTTGTAAAGAAGCCCACTTAGTTTTGTTCTGCCTAAAAGTTTATTTGACCACAGTCGTCTCTTTGAGTAGCACCTATTAACATTCCTCAAACCGCTGTCCCTTAGAACATACCATGAAAAACCTTGAACTACAAAGCACCAATTAGTGAATCTGAATTACATGGTAATTTGGTGGAAATTTCAGATTCCCTCCTGATTAAATTGGCAAATATTTTTTAAAACCTACTAAACAAAGTCTCTGTTCCATATCCAGATACTTGAAAATGCGCAGAAATAGCCTCTGTGTCTCCTTCAGTTCTACAAATCTTTCAGAAACTTATAATATATTGTAATATATTTTGGAAGTACACATCGTAAATGTTTCTTACTGTATAAGCATTCAAAGAATTTCATTCGTTAAATAAATACAAGCAAATAGTGAGTCAACTAAATCTTCCCAGTATACCTTAAAATCATCAAAATGCAATCCTGGCATTAAGAGAAAGACTACCTTAAAAGTTATTAGCTTTGAGATCTATTTAGAGAAAAAGGAAATTAGAGAAATCAATATTTGTAGGGAAATAGAGATGTCACTGGCTAATAATTCCAGTGAAATAACCAGATCGAAAGTCTGACCTTTCAGCTAAGAAAAACAAGGTGCTGAGTTTAATTCACAAAAGATGGAGTAGAAAATCGTGGAGATAAATGGCTAAGAAAAAGCTTTAGAAGATCACATCAAATTACCCCAAAGGAACTGCTTTCACGAATGCCAAGAAACAATGAGAATATGGATGTGTGTTACATAATTTTGGTGTTTACTGCCTTCTAAATACACTCCTATCTCCAACTCCACCTGCATAAAACAAGAAATGAAACAATGGAAATTCAGAAAAGGACATTTTTCAGAATAGAACACACACATCTTTGAGCCTAGTTCAGGACACACTGAGCTAATATATTTTATCTCACACATACATGTGTGATGGGGGAGGAGGAATTTCAGGGTGCTAGGGTAACGTGCATTGTCTCCATTACTTCAGTTATCCCCTTCTCTCTTTATTCAATAAACCCGTTTTGTGGGCTTCCCTGGTGGCGCAGTGGTTGGGAGTCCGCCTGCCGATGCAGGGGACGCGGGTTCGTGCCCCGGTCCGGGAGGATCCCACATGCCACGGAGCGGCTGGGCCCGTGAGCCATGGCCGCTGAGCCTGCGCATCCGGAGCCTGTGCTCCACAACGGGAGAGGCCACAACAGTGAGAAACCCGTGTACAGCAAACAAATAAATAAATAAACCCGTTTTGAGAGACAGATATCAGCATATTGTCAAGTGCTTAGGGGTGAACTTTGTCAGAACCTAGCAAGGCAGAGAGAAAGAGCTCACTAAAGTACAAGTTAGAAAGGGCTGCATACAATTAGCTAACAGGGAAAAGACAGCCAGACCACTGCTCCAGAAGCAGCTGATGCAAGCAGAGCTTTGATAGAGCTGATCTGTGATCCTTCTCCTCTTTCCTCATGTGCTCACTCCCAGCTGGCCAAGGCTAGACTCAGGCAAAATGTGAACCTGATAAAAAGTTCTTTTCAAGATACCATTATTCTTCCCTCACAACAGCTACACAAGTTGTTTTAGACCCTTAATCGAGGCACTGAGTGCTCCCAGTCTGACGCATCTGCTCAGCGTACTGGCAAAGCAGGGGCCTAAAAGAGAGAAAAGTTAAGAATTTGATTTTTGATATTTATTTTTAAATTTTATTTATTTATTTGGCTGTGCCGTGTCTTAGTTGAGGCATGCGGTATCTAGTCCCCTGACCGGGATAGAACCTGGGCCCCCTGCACTGGGAGCACGGAGTCTTAACCACTGGACCGCCAGGGAAGTCCCTTGATATATTTTTAAGCATCAAAGTAGTCAACAGAGGGAGAAAAGCAAAATTTTTTAGAAATATTTACCTATTTATCTATATAGAGAGACATTTAGACATATATATGTACCTATATATTACACACATACATATATTCAGAGAGCGAGGTAGATAGATGATTAATAGATTAACAGACGGATGGATAGATAGATAAAAATGGGAAGAGATGCCGTCTTATTTTCAATGTCTGAGGATGTTACGGGTTTAACTGGCCCTACGCTGGATGCCACTTAACAACCCACTCCTCTCTGATCCACCATTTATTTACCTCCCTTACTCCATCAAAATAAAACTGTCTCAACTCTCATATAAAGTTGCTGCAATTATTTATCTCTACAACCCTCCTAGAGAGTAATTTAGGAAATTATATCTATATGAAATAGAGTCACAAAGAATATAGATATGCATATGTGTATATGTGTGTGTGCTGTAAATTATACACACTCTTTTTCCAGAAATGTACCCTAAGGGCCAAGGATAAAATTTCTATTATGAACTGAAATGTTTAACAATAAGAAATGGTCCTCACAGCATAGTTTATAAATGTATAAACTAAAAGTGTATAAACCTTACAACCAACTTACATATTCAATAGAGAAGTACTTCTTTAAATCATGCTATACATAAAAACTGAATACTATAATCATTCAAGACTCAGTTTAAGAAAACAAAAACCCTTTCAGTATCTCATTCAGAAAGGGGTGTAACACAGAAATTCAGTGCCTACAAATTGTTGGAAGGAGCAGAGAGGTCAAGGAGCCACCACTGGACCACTAGCTCCAAGGTCACACGAGCCTGGCTAGAAACCAGGGATGAGAAAACTGTTGCTGCTGCTGCTGCCACCTCTACATCACAAAGATGGTAGCTCCCCACTGGCACATGGAGTTTGGCCACAGGAAACACACCCATCTGACTTGCTGCAGACACCACAGCAGCAAGAAGATGGCCTCCGCCTCCCTTCTGTCTCCTAAATTTCATGTGTGTCCATTTTACTGCTAGAATCTAAATCATACCCAGAACGCTAATAGAAATCTCATTTAGGGTACGTAGTGTTTAGCTTACTGGCCCCAGTAATACAAAAAAGAACACAGAAGACAATGGGGATGGACAATGAGTCCTGAGAGGAGACGACTTCAAAATTAAAGTCCTTCAAAATTATTTTGGAGAAGACATATTGCTGACAATTTTTTAAAAACAGAAGTCAAAACCATGGAGATAACCAAAGTGGTTACAGCAGGTGGGGTGGGGGGAAATGAACAGGCAGAGCACAGAGGAGTTTAGGGCAGTGAAAATGCTCTGGTGTTTGTACACCAGATATAATTACAATATATTATTTATATGGTGTTATAAAGATGGGTATATGTATTTATACTCTTGTCCAAACGTATAGTGTACAACACCAAGAGTGAACCCTAAGGTAAACTATGGACATCGAATTATTATAATATGTCAATGTATGTTCATCCTTGGTAAAAAATGTACCATTCTGGTGAGGGACGTTGATAATGGGAGAGAGTGTGCATGTGTGAGGTCAGGGCATATGTAAGAAATCTCTGTACCTTCCTCTAATTTTGTTGTAAGCCTAAAACTGCTCTTAAAAATAAAGGCTTTTTTAAAAAGACAGAGAAGAAAATGAAAACTACAAAATTAAAAAAAAAAAAATCTCAGGTTATGCTCACCTACCAAAATCATGTTTCAAAACAGAATGTAATGAAAAGATGTTCAACATCACTAATTATTAGAGAAATGCAAATCAAAACTACAATGAGGTATCACCTCACACCAGTCAGAATGGCCATCATCAAAAAATCTACAAACAATAAATGCTGGAGAGGGAGTGGAGAAAAGGGAACCCTCTTGCACTGTTGGTGGGAATGTAAATTGATAGAGCCACTATGGAGAACAGTATGGAGGTTCATTAAAAAACTAAAGGTAGAACTACCATATGACCCAGCAATCCCACTACTGGGCACATACCCAGAGAAAACCATAATGCAAACAATACACACACACCCCAATGTTCATTGCAGCACTATTTACAATAGCCAGGACATGGAAGCAGCCTAAATGTCCATCAACAGAGGAATGGATAAAGGAGATGTGGTAATATATACAATGGAATATTACTCAGCCATAAGAAGGAACGAAATTGGGTCATTTGTAGAGACACGGAATGACCTAGAGACTGTCATACAGAGTGAAGTAAGTCAGGAGAAAAACAAATATTGTATATTAATGCATATATGTGGAATCTGAAAAAATTGGTATAGATGGTCTTATTTATAAAGCAGAAATAGAGACACAGAAGTAGAGAACAAATGTATTGTTACCAAGGGGGAAAGTGGGGGTGGGATGAATTAGGAGATCGGTATTGACACATATACACTATTGATACTATGTATAAAATAGGTAACTAATGAGAACCTACTGTAGAGCACAGGGAACTCTACTCAGTGCTCTGTGGTAACCTAAATGAGAAGGAAATCCAAAACAGAGGGGTTATATGTATACAAATAACTGATTCACTTTGCTGTACAGTATAAACTAACACAACATTGTAAAGCAACTATACTCCAATAAAAGTTTTTTTATTGAAAAAAACAGAATGTAATAATCCATTTTTAATCCTACTTTTAGGAGAAACCCCAAAATCCACTGCTTTTGGAACTCTTAGTATATGCTTACCATATACTTATTTTGCTTCAAATTAAAGGAGTAATCATGGTAGAAGGGATGAAGGAAAGAATAAATCTCCTTTGTGTTCAACTTTGCCTTCTGATACTTTGCTTATAAGAAAATTAAAGAGTTTAGCCTAGTATTCTAAAACTTAAGAAAACTAAAACAGTATAATTTGGTTGACTCATTTATTTGCTCATTCAGCAAGTAGCTATGGGTAGTTTACCATGTACGAGGTTTTTTCAAATATGTTTGGCAACTGTGCTTCCATTAACTTGACTTCCTTTTTTTTTTACTACAGAAATATAATCCCCTTGCTGCAAGCATGTAATCCATCAATTACATGAAATAAGGTAACAGATATTTAAAGTATACCTTAACTTGTGTATTTTTAGTCAAGGGCTTAGTAGAGACTCTTGCAGATTAGTCTAAATAAAATAACTACAAAGAAATTCTGTAAATGATGTACTAGATAGAAATTTGTAATGGAGGAAAACCCTGGAAATCAGAAATATTGGAAAAAGTAAGGTATGGCTAAAAACCATTTAAAATTGCTTAAAATTTTGAAAGGTTATGGTTATGCATTTTAGTCTAGGACTTCTTGAAAGCTATATGAAGAGTTTGCTTTTCAATGAAGGGTTCCTGGGGGTCTTCCATTCTTGATATGTTAAGAAGCCTCAGTTATAAAAGAGAGAATGAGAGAGGAAGGAAAAGGAAAGGGAGAAGGCCCTTTATCCACAGACAGGGCAACCATACAAACTAGCTTGTATAGAACAGTCTACTTTATACCTCTAGTTCTGTGTAAGTACTAATGGTGCCCCCTTTTTACTATAAAAAGTTTTCCAATTTGAGAGGTAAATTACATGGCCATTCTAATTGGTGAGAGGAGGAAAGAACTGGGATTATAAATAACATGAAATGAATGACATATTTAATGGGACATGCAGGGAGTGAAAAATCTAAAGAGGAGAGGACTCACTGAAACTGGGTCAGTTGACAGAAGAAAAGCATTATAAAACTATCGAATAGAATGATAAAGTACAAGTCAACAGGCAAAGGTCAATTTACAGTCCTTCACTAAATAACATTGGATTTTATCTTTAATTATTTATCAAATCAAATACTCATAATTTATCATAAATCATTAGTCTGAAAGGGTATCAGTAAGTCATGCTGTTCATTGTTTTTCAAATAGCTTTAGACCCAGCTTTTCTAGAACAAAGAGCTAACTGCTGAAGGCCATTAGTATTTACAGACTTAGCATCTTTGAAATCACTCCTCCTTTGGCCTCCCTGAAACCAGGCTTTCCTGCTTATTTTCTATCTAGACCCTTACTTTTCTACCCCCTTTCATAGCTTCTGTTTGCCTACCTGATCTTTAAATGTTGGCAATCTTAAATGCATAGAAGACATTTTGGGGAACACTGAGTAAATCTGAATATGAATAAGGTATTGTATTATGTTAGTAAATTTTTGCCAATAGTCTTACATACGATAATGGTATGGTGGTCATCCAGAACATGTCTTTAGTTTTAGGAGGTGCCTGCTGAAATATTTAGGGGTAAAGTGTCATGATATCTACAGCCTATTTTGAAATAGTTTGGAGAAACAGGTATAGATAGACATAAATATAACTGTAGATGTATTTACAGAGATAGGTAGAGAGATGAACAAAATATGGCAAAATGTTAACAATGGTTAAATCCAGGTAGTAGATGTGTGGCTGTTCATTGCACCGTGTAGCCTTGCTTAAACTTTTGTATATTTAAAAAGTTTTATAATAAAAGAACAGAAAAAGAGTTTTTAAAAATCATTTAAGTTGACGATCTTTTGGCATTCTAACCCCCTGTCCTGCAATCCTCCCCAAACCTTCAACCCGTCAACATTTTTTTCTCGTTACTTTTTCTCGGTGACCTCATCCATTCCGTAACTTTAAATGCCAGCCACATATAGTTCACGCCCCCAAATCATCTCTGGCTCACACCTCACCACCAAACTCCTGTATAGATAATACAGCCAATTAAGCATTCCACCTAGATATCTCAAATGCCTGTCAAGTTAGACAGATCTAAAAGTGAAGTCCTGATTCCCACTGCCCAATAAATCTATTCACCTCCTCATGTTCTTCAACTAATTATTTAACACCTCTTTACAGCCAAAAACTTGAGTCAGAAATCTGGATATCATCCTTGATTCTCACATCACCCTCTCCCTCCATCCACTCCATTAATAAATTCTACCACTTTGACCTCCAAAATACAACTCAAGGTTCTGGATTTTTCCCCAGATTGTCACCACTACCCTGCTCCGGTCAACTTAATTATTCTTGCCTTGACTAGGACAATAGCCTCTTGGTCATTATCCGTCCTTCCTTTCTTTCCCCTTTGCAATCCATTCTCCACAGATTATCCAAGCTACTTTTTAAAAAAACATAAATCTAGTCTGTAAATTTTCTGATTAAAATAAAATGACTTCCTATCTCATTTACAACAAAATACATGTCCCTTATCAGGACCTTAAGGCCCGCGTTGGTCCCGCCCCTGGCCACCTCTCCCACTTCACCTTAAGCTTCTCTCCACCCTTACTCATTGTTCTGCTCACACCAGCTTCCTTCCTGTGTTCAGAAATTGTTGACCCATATTTCCTCAGAAGTTGTGTCCATACTCTTTCATCTGTTTGACGGGCACTTTATTTTTATTTATTTAACAAATCCTCAGATAGACCCTACTATGTGTCTGGGCTCTTTTTAAAAGAGCTTTAAGAATATTGACTCATTTAATACTCACAACAATTCTATGGTAAGTTCTGTTATTATCTTCCTATAATAGATGAGAAACAAAGAGCATAACCATGTGGAACGATTGAGCTATTTTATGTAGATTATGCTACGGAGAGTGAATTTTGTCGCCCCTTATTCATATGTTGAAGCCCTAATTCCAAATGTGATGGTATCTGGAATGGGGTTGTCAGAGGTAATAAGGTTAAGATGTGGTCATGAGTGTGGGTCCTCATGGTGGTATTAGTGGCTTTATGAGGTGGGGGGGGAGGGGTCAGTTCTCTCCCTGCCATGTGAGGACACAGCAAGAAGGCAGTGATCTGTAAGCCAGGAGTAGGGCCCTCTACAGAAGCCAGATCACCATGGACCCTGATCTTGGACTTCCCAGCTTCCATAACCATGAGAAATAAATGTCTGCTGTTTAAGCCACCCGGTCTATGGTATTTTGTTATAACAGACTGAGCAGAATAGTATATATCATAATTGATAGAACCAGGTTTTGAATCCAAACTGCCCTTTAAGCAACTGTACTATATCACCTTAGATTCTTTTCTTCTGCAGGCTCAGATTAGTCTTTTAGACAAGGTCTTCTCTGAGTACCCATTCTACTTCATCTGAGAATTTTAGTGTTTCCTTCATTGTACTTTTCTCAAAGTACAATGCATATTTTTTCATTGTTGTTGTTCGTTTACCTTTTTGCTTACCTGCTATATAACAGGCACTGCTAGGTAATGGGTGTACAATAATGCCTGAGATAGACCGTGTCCCTACTCACATAGAGCTTAGAGTCTAGATTAATCTCCTTTTTGCAATTTTATTTCAACATCAGAATCATAAACACTAGTAGAGAATGAATACAAAATGAAGAGTTAAGACCAGATGAAATCGGTTCAAACCAGAAGACAAGATGTAGGTGAGTATAAGGCAAGGAACTAGAAGTGCTGACCTAGGTGGGGTCACGGTAAGGCTGAAGAGGCAAAGTATGGAAATCAGAGGAGATGCTAATAGAGAGGATCTGATTAAAATTTTCCTCCCTACCTTAAAAAAGGGTTCTCACTTATTTAGGATCTGTACCTGTCAGGCAAGGCCTGAGGCAGCCCTCAAACAGAAATAGCATGATCTGATTGCTAAAAAGGTGGATGTCCCAGCAAGCAGAATGAACCATCTTTCAGAGACATGACATCAGTATTCTGTGATACACTGGGCCACTAGTCACTCCCCTGATTTAAGTAATGCAAGATAAATGGAATTAATCCAACAACCTAGATGTTGCTCGTTTGGGGAGTCCGCGATCAAACATTTCCAGCTCAAGATGGGGTCTGTCATTTCTAAGACAGACAAGGGCAAGAACTCAGTCAAATGCAGCTCAAGTTTGGCCCCCTGACTGCCCTGATGTGTGAGCTTCTCAGCTGATGTAAAAACAGGAGACACTGCTTATGAAAACCTGTAGCTTTCAGCTTTAGTAAGTGGTTCTCCTAGTCTCAGGAACCTCAAACCTTTATGAATACCTTCTACATGCCAAACATTGTTCTATGCACTAAAGATGCAGAAGTAACACAAAAATGGAACAGGGTTCTGCTGTTATAGATCTTATATGCTAATGAGTAAACAAGAAAAATGAATTAACCCATTAATTTAAAAATTATTTCTGATAATAATAATGCTTTGAAGAAAATAAAACAGGGTCATGTGACAACAGAGTGATTTAGTGGTGCAAGGACTACTAGTTCTCTAAGAGAACCCATCCAACTATAAAAGTAGAGTTGTACTGAGCACACGGATGCCCAGCTAAGTACACTTCCCAGCCTCCCTTGCAGCAAATGTGGTCATGTGATTATGTCCTCATCCATGAAATAGGGAAGGAAATAATGTATACCACTTTGGGTTCTAGACCTCCTCCATGCTCCCTTACCCCTTCTCATTGGTTAGAAACTGAATGCAACAACAACCCAGCTGTAATTATTCAGATGATGATAGTACTTTGAGTATAACAGACAGAATAAAATGAAAGAATCCTGGATACAAGAATGACTTCATGGAGTAGAATTTTCCTGTAACCTGGACCAAGCACGTCAATACTATTATGTAAAAAATAAGCACCATCATGAGTCCTTTTTAAGTAGCAGTTTAGCTTCCCCAAACTAGGCAATGAGGGCTTGGGACAGAAATATTGGGATGAGCACAGAAGATGGCATTTAGGACATGAGGCCTGCATAATGGGAAGGAGTTAGCCACATGACTACGTGAGAGTGAGGAAGAGCCAGCACTAATAGCATCCGGAAAGAGCCTGGCAAACGCGTAGCCATGATCTTGGTAAGATCCAGCTCCTACATTAACACCAGAACCATAGGTACTAGTAAACCTTTGGCAGAGGGCTAGGAGCTAGGTCATGGAGAGCTTGAAAAGCTGAAGATGAAGAATAAAAAGTAAGCCTAGGCACAGGCCAGGCCTAAGGCAAGAACCAGAATCTGATGACCTCAGCATCTCCTAGGAGAAGTATCCACCTTCTACAAGTCAAAAGGTCAAAAGCAAGTAGACAGTTGATGTTAGGACAAATAGAAGTATCAGGAGACATGGCAAGCAGCTGGTCAGACACTGAGTGGTAAGACAAACCAGAAATTTTTAGTAATTTACTCAGTCAACAAAGTGTTTCTTTTTTTCTTAAGATACTATATTCGTCGCTACGTGATGGTTTCTGTGAGAATACCCAGACCCTTTCTTGTTCCCCAAAAAGATAATGTATTGCTGTACTTTTGCCTTAACATGTGTTGAGAACTATTTCTTTGTTTTGTTGTTCAAGTAATATCCATCGACCGTAGTGGTTTGTATGTGCCTAAGATTTCAAGCAGATTCACAAAAACAAGTGCAGAAAGATAGCAGAAGGGAAAGAGCATTTTACTGCTCAAGAATGTTGTCTTCTAATGATTTTTCAAGCACCCTTAAAATAAACATGAAAATCATTTTCTGAAAAGTTCTAAGACCTTTAAAGAATGATGGATGAAAGCAGAAATGCAAAGTCCTATGAGAATAATTAAGAACCAAGTGATCCAGAGTTGCATTAAGGCAGAACAGAGCAAAAGAAAGCCACACCAGGGATGCCAGGTGAAAAAGTCTGTACCGGAGTCTAATTTTATATATTTCTCTTTGAGGCATAAGTCTAGGATAACTAATACGAAACCTACAGGCAGAAATAAGTAGAAACACTAGGCAGGCATGTATAACAAAGAAAGAGCTCACCGTATAAACTCATTTCTTTTTATTCTACCTTCAGTGAAGGTGGAGAAAATACTTGTTAATCACAGCACCATTTTTTTTTAAGCAAAGGCCAGTGGGCTTAATGCTCCCCATGTGTTATACAGGACTGTAAACATTGCTGCTCAGTTACCATTTTTCCTCTTCTATCAGAGTGAAAAAAACGTTTTTTCCAGGTAGTCAGAGAGTTTCATAAAACGCTAGGGGATCCAATTGGAAGTTGTTGTGACTGTTCTGCCTGTCACCACAGAGCCTCCAGATCTAGCATATGTGATGTCTGATCCTTCCCTTCCGCCATTGTCGGGAAAATGCAGCTGAAGGAGGAGGTGGAGGGAAACACTGTGGCTCTGTTCCCTGCTACAAAGTAAAAGCAGAAAGGCGGTTCCAGGCTGCTGCGAAGCACCATTACCTTCTATTGGGTTGACTGTCATGTCACCCCTCTAATGAAAACCCTTCAAAGCTTTCCCACTCCCCTCAGGATTTAGTAAAAACTCCAGAACATGGTTGAGAAAACCCTGTATCCCTACACTTCTCCCTCAGCCACATCTTTCCACATCCTTCCCCTACATTCTTGAGTTCTGGTCATTTGGAACCGCTCAGAAATTCTCAGAAAGCAACATATACGAGCTGCCCTTTCTCCCCTCTTCCTTGCACCTTGGGTTCCCCTTCTCTTGCCACAGCAAACTCTCATACTCATGCTTCAACTCTCAACCTAAGCCCCAATTCCTCTGAGAAGCAGCACCCCACCCCCGACAAGGCTCAATCTCAGGGAGTTCCCCTCCACCACCCAGATATTCATGACGCTGTGTCACCCCTGCTGTGACATGCACACGTCTGTACCAGGACCACCTCTTATGTCTGCTTCCTCTTCAGCACCGTGAGGGCAGGTTTGCCTCTCATGTCTCAGTGACCCATCAGCATGCAGCTCAATGCTTGGTAAACATCAGGCAACCAAATAAGTATTTGCTCAGAGAATTTTAAAATTTTAAAATTCTCTGTTTACTTTAAAAAAATAAAGTCAATAAAGATTATTTTTAGGTATCAAGAAATAAACTAAAGAATCTCAAATCAGGGCTTCCCTGGTGGCGCAGTGGTTGAGAGTCCGCCTGCCGATGCACGGCACGTGGGTTCGTGCCCCGGTCCGGGAAGATCCCACATGCCGTGGAGCAGCTGGGCCCGTGAGCCATGGCCGCTGGGCCTGCGCGTCCGGAGCCTGTGCTCCGCAACGGGAGAGGCCACAACAGTGAGAGGCCCGCGTACCGCAAAAAAAAAAAAAAAAAAAAAGAATCTCAAATCAAATTTCTCAGTGCTATCTCTCAGTATGCCCAGATTTTGTGGTTCCTGAGTCACACCTCACTTCTTCTTGCTTATTTTTACACTAGCTTTTTAAAGGCAACCTTTGGACCCCTGAAAAACTAAAATTTAAATTCCTTCTTATGCAACTTTGATTAAATCATTCACTTGACACAACTTTAAATAGCAGATACTAAGGCAAAAACTGCATAAGATATTGTCTGAGAAGACTATGAGAACATTACAAAAACACCTTTATATAACTCTGCTAAAGAGGAAATAGACATTTTTTCAAAAAGTCTTTTGACTCATAAAGTGTTAGCTCTGTTTTTAATTTAATTAATTAATTAATTTTGTTAGCTCTGTTTTTAATTAATTCCAGCTATTGACACAAAGCTGTAAGGTTAAATAACTAAAACACCAAGGGACATGTGCCTAGCATATTTTCTTTTAGGTAAACTTGGCCCAGTTCACTTATAAATATATTTTCTATATTGTATAGAAAAGAGAAGCTGATGGAAGAGGCCCCCAGCTGAGTCAAGATAGACGAGGCGCCACCACGACAATTTCCATCTTACACGCTTCCTCAGGAAATTTCTGTGGCTTATTCAGGTCCTTTCACATATTGTAGAAAGCAATTCATTTTAAAAGGAAGAAATAAGCATAAAATGAGAGAACTGGTTAGAAGTCCCTCTAAACTCAAGATGTGCTATTTGAAAATAATGATCTTTACATAGGAGGCTGCTGTCCTCGGTCCTCCTTCCATTCATTCAACAAGCACCCTCTCTGCTCAAGGTGCTGGGGATTCCAAACAACAAGGCGTGTCCTTGTGCTCCTTGAGATATTCAAAGAGCATCACGTACATTCTTAGAGATAATAATCGGTAGACGGTGAGAACTAGAAAAGGATTATGACTTTAATATTATCTACAGATGCATAGTTTGGCTTTGAATAACCTACTGCTGTGTATCTTGCCAACATTTATATATACATATATTCCCTTCCCACTGAAATCTAAGTTTCTAGATAGCAAGGAACTTATACTGCTTTTATATCACATACTGCTTCTTTAAATTTACCATGACTCACAGTAACAAATACATTTTGCATTGATTCAATGACACATATACACATATATACCTATATATACACCTACAACAAATGTTTCATAAAAATATACCTATCGTTACAACATTAGTATATTCTAGTGTTTTCTATTTTGTAATATTCTATTCTAGTCCATTTCATTTAAATAAACAAACACACATACATACACATATGCTGGTCATAACCTTCTAATGAGCTATAGCCCATGGTTTGAATAAAACTACTTCAAAAAAATTTTTTAAAGACCTACAAAGTATTAGCAAAATACGTGCAATGTTATTTGGTGAAGGATACTTGGTGAAGTATCATATCACCTGGCTGAAGGTAATACGGCATGAAGATTAGAATTCAGGGTCTGTAATAAGACACATCTGAATTTAAATTCAGGCTCCACCGTTCGTTGGCTATCTAATCCTGAACGAGTTATTCAACCTCTTTAAGCCTCAATGTCCCCATACTGAAAATGGTAAAAATGAGTTCCTACCTGTTGGGAGAGTAGAAGAGAGCATGCATGTTAACTTATTTACTACAGTGCAAAGCATATAGTAAGTACTTAGTAAATATTAAACTCTAAAAAATCTATCCAAAGGAATGAAAACAAGAATTGAGATGAAAATTAAAAGTAATTTGGCGTAGGCCAACTTCAACAAGATATTGGGGGAGGGAGGGGCAGCTGCAAGAGGAGTTTTCACAAACTATCGAAGCAAACATTTCATGGGCTAGGGGGATTTTAGAATGAGTTACCGAGGCAGGCCGTTTTCTGTTGAGCTGCAGAAAAGAAGAGCATCCCATTTTTTTAATGTGGTTTAAATATGGTCCAAAAAAGAGGAAGATGGGGGGAAAAATGGAATAGATAATATCTTTGAGGTTCCTCCGAGTCGTACAATCCTACAGATGAAGCCTGACAAACGAATCAAGAGCAGATACGCAGGACAGCATGCCTCCCTATGCCGCACCCAGACAGCTGAACCAAGTCCCGACACCTGCTGGTTGACCATAGGGCTTTTTTTGGTAGGGCTGATTTAAATAGCACAGGCATCACAGTGGCAGCTTGACCTGGATCGAGCTCACTGTCTACCCTGCCATCTGCGACACCTTGGCTGCACAGACTCATCCAAAACATAATATAGGGCAGTCTCTCTCTACCATGGCACCTTGTTTGGGGACCTGCCGCAGAGAGCATTCTCAGGCTCTTAGGCAAAGCGAGTTTAAAAGTTTCACTCTTATACTTTCTCAAAGAAGCTAGACCATTAATCTTATTTCATCATTTCCCTCACCCATAAAAGTTCTAGTAACCCCAGAATCAGTTGACAGGACTAAGAGACCTGATTTTTGCAGGACACTTTTTACAGTCTCCAAGAAGCAATGGTAGATCAACTTAAAAATCTTGTGTCCTCAAAGCAGCGGGGGTACAGTTGTAACGTGCATCCCCCAAATCCTAAGGCAGTTAAGTGATGAGGGAATATGGCTCACTCTCTGAATACACACAGCAACTTGGTACTAGAGCTGGTTACAGAGAAGCCCTGGTGAGGATGATTCCAGTGAAGTGCGACCCACTTACTCACAGGACTTTAATATGCAGGCACTGGCCTTTTGGACTTGCCACCAATGTTGGAGAAAAAATAAACGAATGCAAAGAATACAGTTCCACTACATTCGCTGAATTAACCAGGCAAATGGCAAGGATTTGGCGTAGAGCTATACGATGCATAAATAATCAGAGACAGAGACTACATGTCCGTCCAGCTGGAAACAGATTCTGCCTGCCACTTAAAATATCAACAATGTGTCTACCACATCACCAACATTTTTTTCAAAATGCTCAGGCAGACAGATAAATTGCTCTGTGGCTTTCCCCTGCTGCTTGTGGATTGACAGTGTTTATAAACAGCTGTGTTAACATCCTCAGACTCCAAGGAAATGTTCTTATTGCACTGAAGAGCTTTTATAGTTCATATATCTAGCAATGGACAGGCAGGTCTTTTTGTTCAGATGGCTGTGTTTCTATCATCTGGGTTATGACAAAAGCCAATAATTCCTTTTGTGTAGCCAGTGGTAGCAAGTGGCAGTAAGTCTAACCCAGCCATAACACAAAGGATCTCCAAACAGATTTTAGCTTCCCCCATCTGGGTATTTGCAACAGTAGAACAAAGAGCACACATCTTATGTCTCAAGACCCTTTACCGTCTGAGCCCTGACTGCCCTTCCACGACCCACTTCCTCACCCAGCACTTGACTCTAAGTGCACACTGAACCAGCCACTGTGCCCTGAGCGGACTGTGCTCTGTAGTTTCTTTGAACCTGAGCATGAGCCAGTGAGTGCTTTGCTAGAATGCCATCCATTCTTCTCTTATGCACCTGGAGAACGCTCACTTATTTTATTCCCCCAACTGTAAGGTTTCCTAGAAGTCTTACCCTTCTCCCCCAGGCAGAATTTACGTACTTTTAAAATCACATTCTAGACTGTAAGCCTCTTGAGGACAGGAAACACACCCCAAAAGCTTTGCATCTCCATTGTAGCCATCACAGTGTCTGGCATGGGGTAGGTACATAACAAAAGACCGTCAGACAAAGAATTTTTAGAGGAATGTTCCTATCTCTTCTTACCAAAAACACAGGCGGGGGAATTGCAGAATTTCTAAGAAGGAAAGCGGAGGTAGAGGAATAGCTATCTGACTGAACACCATCGGCATTTCAGGAAAGCTGAAGTTTTTCTTTTCTTTGGTTGCAGTTGAATTATGCTTGGAAGTGGCCACTATCAGGCAACATAGCAACATTCATCTTTTTAATTTTGGAGTCCCTGATTACAGCCCAAGAAGGGCTTCCACGGATCTCTTTCTGTCCCCATCCTGGATGTGCTTGCAAACACATAATCTGCAACATATTCTCAGAGACGCTCGAAGCGCAAAAAAGATTACGGACCGCTACCCAAATATTTTTTTTTTTAGATTTCAACATGCCAGGAAATGTATTCCATCATGTTGATGACATTTAAGAGAATCAAAGTGATAGTTGAAAATTATAACAATCACTTTAATGCACCACTTTACTCCATGTAAAGTCACATTCCTTATGTACTTATACACAGCTTTCATTAGAATAACGGAAATAGATGTCAGTCAGTGTCTGTTAAATGCTTGCTGTGTCCAACAGTGTCACATTGAGAAGCTTGCATCCTAATAAATCAACACAAAATGAACTATTTTAAAAATAGGGAATAAGAGAATGCACAACATTTGCCAAATTGGGTGGTTCACATAATGAATAGAGGAGCCAGACGTGGAGCTTCCTATGGTCAGGGAAGTTTTTGCAGAAGCCCCTGGGAAGGGTTCATTCTCCTGAGAGGATCCTATGGGGCAAGAAGTGTTTCAACGAGGAGGCAAAGTGCTAAATGGATATTGGACTTAAATCAGAAGAGCTAAGTTTTAGGCATAGTGTTGCCTCTTACTAGCCATGTGACTTTGGACCACTCCATTATTCCTATGCCCCAGTTTCTGCACCAGCCCCCTGGAGATAATATCTCTGCCTGGCCCCTATCCCTGACATATTTGCAAGACTCAAGTCAAGATAAAGTGGGTGAAGCATTTTCTAAATTATAAATCACTCTACTATCAGATGTGAAAACACTAGAGGAAGTGGTCGAGTCAGGTACCTATAATAGTCTGTGGCACGAAACATTATTTTGCTCAGTCTGTTTTGTTTTGTCTTCTTGGCTCGGAGCAATCCAATCCAAGGTCCCTTACGTTCATTTAATAACACTTCTTGTCAAACTCCTCATACATAAAGTTGTATATGCAACCAGCCCAGGAACTGCAGGCTGGCTGCTAGGATTATGTTCCAAAAGGGCAAACAAAGAATGGTAACTTCATTGTAGCCCAAAGCAGGCAGCCTTTCTTGTTAATGACTCTCCCGGAGGTGGAGAAGTTGAGCATTCGCATCATTTTTTCTTTGCAAGCCTCTCCCCTGAGCCCTGTGAGGCTTGTTCATGGTACACAATTCAGAATCACCCGACCACTTAGGGCACTGGGATCTGGAAGCTGTAGCAAATGTATTTCACATTCAAGAGGAGAAGCATTAGCGAGCACAACATTTAATATGCTCTGTGTCTCCAGGATCAGGAGCTTAGACTTTCCATTTCGGCTTCACCAGTTAGAATGCAGTCTGACAAGAGTGCGTAGCGATGCAGTGTGCCGGGCCCTCGTCTGCACAAGGCAGCAGTTTTATCATCAGTAAGGAAGCATTAAGTGAACCCCAGGGATAGCATATGTATTGTATTTAGAGGAAGGGGTGAAAAATCCATCAACGCTGTGTAACTTAAAAGGTTTTCATGCAGTTCGCAGGAAGCTATCAGCTTAGATTCCTTTGTCCCAGTTAAAGAGAAAATGTTCTAGGAAAGAAAGATGGATTTACCCAGGGAGTGAACTTAAGTGATAAAGGAAGACGGGATTAATGGACATCACCCAGCATGTTAGAGGAGCCGCACATTATTTTGTATTTGCAGAAGAGCACGCTTTGGGAATTCTCAGCTAGACACCCATTCAAATGAATCTTTTTATTGCCTTTGATTACACAGTCTTTTAGTCCCTCCTTGTCAGTTCCCAGTTGTCTCCTATTAGAGGAGAATTACAATCAGTCTTTATACCAGGAAAGCATAAACTTGAGGCGAGAGAAAGGACAAACAGAATGGGGTAGCTGAGAAGGAGGAGGAGATGAGTCAATATTTCATTCTGCAAATTAGATTTGCACTCCTGTGCCAGGAATAAATAAACGTAAACAAAGGTCCCAGGCTCTCCTCACATACAAACGATTGTAACTCCATTCAACCCTACAGTCTCGGTGCCGATATCTGCCCTGTGTTCCCTGAATTTGTTCAATTCCCTGCCACCGGACCTTTCTCTCAGCTGCCCCTTCTATCTACCAGATCCCCCTGTCATGAAAGCACCTACTGAAATCTCCTTCCTTCATCCGAGCAAAGGTGAACCCAAGTGCTACTTTCTCAGAGAGCTTTCTCATATTCTGCCACTTGGAATCCATCTCTCCAGGAAATTGCTTTTTAACTACTTAGCACAGCGTACGTGCTTTAGAATTGTTATTTGCGGAAATGTTCAGATGCGCCCCCCACCAAATTATGGGTTGTGAGGGCAGATGCCGGGCCTCACTCATCCCGAGCGCTGGGCGGTGAGCACGCTGGTGGAGCACAGTGCCTGTTGCTATGGTTACAAACCACACACACGATACCAAGGCAGGCAGCGCACGACTTGGAGCCCTGCAATGTTGACCAATGTACGCATGAGACTAGCCTGCAACTCTTCGCACTCCCTTTTCCAGGAAGGGCTGGTACTCTCTCAGCTCCTACCCAATCTCCATCCCCACAGCTACCTCTAGTAACCTGAGATGTTTAAATTCAATCTTGTGGGTTTGTCACTAACTTCTTTCAGAGAACTGCCAACCTAAAATCCATTCAAATATCAGACACGTAACTGACACTCTAGCCTTTAATTTGGGATTGTGGAGATGTCTACAACTTTTAAAATTTACCGAAAGGTTTTGCTTACTTAAATATTTATAAATAAAGTTTATTTGGTGCATGATTTGTTGTAAAAAATTTTACATACATTCACTTATCCTCATAAAAACCCTCTATGGTAATATTATTGCTCCCCCTTTAAAGATAATGCAAACTGAGGCCCAGAGAGTTTAATTTGCTAAAGTTCTCACTGCTCACAAGCAGTGGAGCCAAGCTTTGAACCTTGAATATCTGGCTTCCGAGTCTATGTTTTCATGGCACAGATGGAGGAGTCAAGTTTTCTGAACCTCAGATACCAGCACTGGAAAAACTAGTTTATTTGAAATTGTGAATGATGTCAAAGCTGAGGTCAGGACCTGGGAGTTCAAAATTAGAGACGGTAGACCCTGCTTTTTGCAGTATATCAACACCAAGCTTAATGGATAGAGATTTGATTCAGTTTCCAATTACTTCCAATTATTTATAAGATTGAGGGGGCCAGTTAATTATGAGAATGACATTTGTTTACTTGAATACCAACATGTATTTCTGAATAAAAATGAAACTTTAATTATACCGAAGAAATACATAAAGATCTTTTACTAACACTTAGAAATCAGTTGAATTAAAGATTTTGCCAGAATTCAAGATCTCCCCAGAATTGCTGCTCCTTGAAAAATACGAGTTTTCCTGGAAAATAGTGAATTCTCCTCAAGAATGATGTAACAGATCAATATGGGATGGATACATCATTCCGTTGGGAAAAGCAGTCCTCTGCTTGCAGTCTTTTGACCCCACTGGGCCAAATAAGTATAGATTTTGGGCCTGGGACCTTCCTCACCAAGAGATGAGTCCTCACAGCCTTGCTGAATTAGTCACCTTGTGTGGCAAGACCTTTCCCTGTGCTCTTTTGTTCTGCTTAAGCATGCACATCATATGGCACGTGGCCAACCCCACTGCTTTATCTGTCCCCTTCAGGAGGGGCCAGCTCCTAGTGCAGCAGCACGAGAGGAGTCCAGGCAGGCCAACCGCACTGCGCTGGCCACCCAGAGGGACCTGCTGGCTGCCGGAAACCAATGCACTGAAGTGGATTTTGCTCTGTCTCTTCTCTATGTGAGTAAAATATGTTCTACCCAGTGCTTGACTGCAGTGTGTTTTCTTTGCAGACTCTGATACTAAGATGCAGTGGGCAGCAGCGTTGAGCCTCCTACTCCTGATGATAGGCACCGACGCCACTTACTCCATACACATCCCCTCCCGGGACTGGTCTACACAGGTTTCCTGTGTAGTTCCTTCTAAGGGGCCTGCCACTCACCCACTGACACTCCCCTTCCAGGCCGTTTTCCTCATTAGACACCCCCCTTGTTCTTCAAAACTCGTCTCAAGCACCTTCTCCTGAGCCACCATTGCAGCGGAGACGTACCTCCTAGGAGCTTCTACAGAACTGGTTCACACCTGAGTCACAGCCACCAGCCTGTCCATGTCCAATAACCCACTGACTTACAGCGATCTCTCTAGACTCTGAGCTCACCAGAGCAGATCCCACGTCTTATTCAGGTTTCCTTACCGGGATCGGATACTGTGCCTGCCACATGGTAGGCATTTGTTTCTTCATCCAACACACGTGTGCTGAGTGTCTGAAGTGCTGTGAGCTATGCTAGACTGGGCATAACATGGTGAACAAAACCGTGCGTGAACCCTGCCTTCTTGGAGCTTATAAATTAGCGGGGAAAACACACATCAACCAAATAATCACAGCAAAGTGAGCCAATGTCGACATATAACAAAGATGACTTTCACAATAAGTAGTACTCAGGGTATATAATAGAGAAAAGTGAAATCAAATAAAGAGACACTTTTTTAGGGAAAAAAATCAGGGGGTTTCCCTGAAGAAGCAGCCACTGAGCTAAGTTCTGATGGAAGAATGAGGAAGCATGTTCCAGGCAGAAGAACATCTCCAGCATAGGGGTGGGAGAGAGGACGGCATGTGTCTTCCGCAAAGGCTGAGCGAGCAGAGCAGACCCAGCAAGGGGAGAACAGTATGAGCAGAGGACAGAGAGAGCAGAGACCAGGTCCTGCAAGAGGCCCTGCAGAACCAAGAATTTTATCCTTTACCTTAACATCACTAGGAACACATCATCAAATATCAAACTGATCTTTCAAGATGATTTCTCTGCTGCAGTGCAGACAGAGTAGGAGTGGCTGGGTGGGGAGGTGATACATTTGGATGTGGGGAGATCGATGAGGAGAAGACCGCAGCATCCAATAGAAGTGACTTGGACTGGAATGGCGACCATGGGATGGAGACTAATGCACTGATCCAAGAGACACATAAAAGGTAAATACCTGCGTATTTGGGACAGACTTGAATTCACTCAATAAATATGTGTCGAGCGAGTAAAGTGTTGGAAGAAGAAGAGTAATTGGGGTGATTACTAAAATCCCTGCACATCTGAGAACACTGCAACACTGCCAGGAAGTTAAGCTTAATGGAAGTGGACTCTCTTCCAGAAAGAGTGCACGTGAGAGCAGTGAACTCAGCAATAAGGTGTCCTTAATCTAACACAATTTTTGCTCTTTCAGGGGTGTTTCCATCCATGGTTTCCAGTGCATGCTCTTAAAAAGGCCTCCCTGAAGCGGCTGTTCTTGTGAGCAAGGGGACTGGAACAGGCAGTTCATGCTGGGTTTTTTTTGCTTCACAGGTAAAACCTCAGCTATAGCTGCAGTGAAATGTTTCTAATTTGTACCCCCATCTACTGGCAGTTGGTTCAACACCACCTTCCTGGACCTTCTAGGGCACAGCTGTGGTGCTCGGTTTTCTTTCTTTAAAAAATAAAATTTATTCTTAGAAACCATCACCACCATTGCTTTTAGGCACACCCTGTCTCCCATTATAAACAATATATGTTAACTGACTAGGGTAATACAGAAAAACATAAAAAAGAAAATAAAAACCATCTGTAACTTCCCCAATAGTGAAAAAAACACTATTATCTGGAGAAAAGTTAACAGTTCTAGTTAAGAGCTTAGGCTCTATAGTTACACAAGAATGTTGGTCTTTATCCTAAGAGTCCTGGGAAATCAAATAATCGGATTTCTGTTTCAAGGTGATTTGTCTGCTGCTTTATGGACAGAGAATGAATGAATAGGTGAGGAGGTAGTACACTTGGATGTAGAAAGATAAATTAGGAGTCCAAATTTCAACTCCAAATCTAGTATTAAGAATCAATGGGAGGCGGCCGGGTGCTGTGTTCGTTGTGTGCATGCAATGATTTTGGTTGCTTCTGCCTTCTTCCCACACTCTGGTCCTTCTGCCAGCCTCGAATCCTCATTACTCTCGGTATCTGTGGTTGTGTATCTTCAGGGAAAGATTCCTACAAGTGAGATTGCTAGATTAAAAGCCGTGTGGTTGACAGGGTCTTGTTGCTCCGAACTGGTGTCGGTCTGAGCCTCCAAGGTGGGAGAGCAGAGTTCAAGATACTGGACCACCACAGACCTCCCAGCCCCACGTAATATCAATCGGCGAGAGCTCTCCCAGATATCTCCGTCTCAACACTAAGACCCAGCTCCACCCAACAGCCATTAAGCTCCAAGGCTGGATGCCCCAAGCCAAACAACTAGGAAGATAGGAACACAATGCCACCCATTAGGAGAGGCTGCCTAAAGTCATAATAAGTTCACAGACACCCAAAAACATACCACCAGATGCAGCCCTGCCCACCAGAAAGGCAATATCCAGTCCCAAACACCAGAACACAGGCACCAGTCCCCTCCACCAGGGAGCGTACACAACCCACTGAACCAACTTGACCCACTGGGGGCAGACACCAAAAACAACGGAAATCACGAACCTGCAGCCTGCAAAAATGAGACCCCAAACACAGTAAGTTAAAAAAAATGAGAAGACAGAGAAACATGCAGCAGATGAAGGAACAAGGCAAAAGCCCACCAGACCAAGCCAATGAAGAGGAAATAGGCAGTCTACCTGAAAGAGAATTCAAAGTAATGACAGTAAAGATGATCCAACATCTTAGAAACAAAATGGAGAAAATACATGAAACATTTAACAAGGACCTAGAAGAACTAAGGAGCAAACAAACAGTGATGAACAACACAATAAATTAAATTTAAAATTCTCTAGAAGGAATCAGTAGCAGAAAAACTGAGGCAGAAGAACGGATAAGTGACCTGGAAGATAAAATACTGGAAAAAACTACTGCAGAGCAGAATAAAGATAAAAGAATGAAAAAAATTGAAGACGGTCTCAGAGATCTCTGCAACAACATTAAAGGCACCAACATTTGAATTATAGAGGGCTCAGAAGAAGAGAAAGAGAAAGGGTCTCAGAAATTACTGGAGAGATTATAGTTGAAAACTTCCCTAACATGGGAAAGGAAATAGTTAATCAAGCCCAGTAAACACAGAGAGTCCCATACAGGATAAATCCAAGGAGAAACAAGCCAAGACACATATTAATCAAACTATCAAAAATTAAATACAAAGAAAATAATATTAAAAGCAAGGGAAAAACAACAAAATACATACAAGGGAATCCCCATAAGGTTAATAGCTGATCTTTCAGCAGAAACTCGGCAAGCCAGATGGGAGTGGAAGGACATACTTAAAGTGATGAAAGGGAAAGCCTACAACCAAGATTACACTACCCAGCAAGGATCTCATTCAGATTCGACTAAGAAATTAAAACCTTCACAGAAAAGCAAAAGTTAAGAGAATTCAGCACCACCAAAGCAGCTTTACAACAAATGCTAAAGGAACTTCTCTAAGCAGAAAACACAAGAGAAAGAAAAGACCTACAAAAACAAACCCAAAACAATTAACAAATTGGTAACAGGAACATACATATCAATAATTACCTTAAATGTAAATGGATTAAATGTTCCAACCAAAAGACACAGACTGCCTGAATGGGTACAAAAACAAGACCCATATTTATGCTGTCTACAAGAGACCCACTTCAGACCTAGGGACACATACACACTGAAAGTGAGGGCATGCAAAAAGATATTCCATGCAAATGAAAAGCAAAAGAAAGATGGAGTGGCAATTCCCATACCAAACGAAACACTTTAAAATAAAGACTATTACAAGAGATAAAGAAGGACACTACATAATGATCAAGGGATCAATCCAAGAAGAAGATATAACAATTGTAAATATTTATGCAGCCAACAGAGGAGAAACAAAATACATAAGGCAAATGCTAACAGCCATAAAACAGGAAATCAACAGTAACACAATAATACAAGGGGAATATACACCCCACTTTCACCAATGGACAGATCATCCAAAATGAAAAGAAAAAAGGAAATGCAAGCTTTAAATGACACACTAAACAAGATGGATTTTAAGATATTTATAGGACATTCTATCCAAAAACAACAGAATACACTTTCCTCTGAAGTGCTCATGGAATATTCTCCAGGATAGATCATATCTTGGGTCACAAATCAAGCCATGGTAAATTTAAGAAAGTTAAATCATATCAAGTATCTTTTCTGACCACAATGCTATGAGACTAGATATCAATTACAGGAAAAAATCTGTAAAAAATACAAACACATGGAGGCTAAACAATACACTACTAAATAACCAAGAGATTACTGAAGAAATCAAAGAGGAAATCATAAAATACCTAGAAACAAATGACAATGAAAACACAACGACTCAAAACCTATGAGATGCAGCAAAAGCAGTTATGAGGGGTAAGTTTATAGTAATACAATCCTACCTAAAGCAACAAAAAAAGTCTCAAATAAATAACCTAACTTTACACCTAAAGCAATTAGAGAAAGAAGAAGAAAAAACCCCAAAGTTAGCAGAAGGAAAGAAATCATAAAAATCATATCAGAAATAAATGAAAAAGAAATGTTGGAAACAATAGCAAAGACCAATGAAACTAAAAGCTGGTTCTTTAAGACGATACACAAAATTGATAAACCATTAGCCACACTCATCAAGAAAAAAAGGGAGAAGACTCAAATCAATAGAATTGGAAATGAAAAAGGAAAAGTAACAACTGACACTACAGAAATACAAAGGATCATGAGAAATTACTACAAGCAACTATATGACAATAAAATGGACAACCTGGAAGAAATAGACAAATCCTTAGAAAAGCACAACCTTCGGAGACTAAACCAGGAAGAAATAGAAAATATAAACAGACTAATCATAAGTACTGAGATTGAAACTGTGATTAAAAATCTTCCAACAAACAAAAGTCCAGGACCAGCTGGCTTCACAGGCGAATTCTATCAAACATTTAGAGAAGAGCTAACACCTATCCTTCGCAAACTCTTCCAATATATAGCAGAGGGAGCAACACTCCCAAACTTATTCTACGAGGCCACCATCACCCTGATACAAAAACCAGACAAAGATGTCACAAAAAAAGAAAATTACAGCCCAATATCACTGATGAACATAGTCACAAAAAACCTCAACAAAATACTAGCAAACAGAATCCAACCACACTTTAAAAGGATCAAACACCACGATCAAGTGGGGTTTATCCCAGGAATGCAAGGATTCTTCAATATACAAAATCAATCAATGTGATACACCATGTTAACAAAGTGAAGGATAAAGACCATATGATAATCTCAATAGATGCAGAAAAAGCTTTTGACAAAATTCAACACCCATTTACGATAAAAACTGTCCAGAAAGTAGGCACAGAGGGAACCTACCTCAACATAATAAAGGCCATATATGACAAACCCACAGCCAACATCGTTCTCAATGGGGAAAAACTGAAACCATTTCCACTAAGATCACGAACAAGACAAGGCTGCCCACTCTCACCACTATTATTCAACATAGTTTTGGAAGTTTTAGCCACAGCAATCAGAGAAGAGAAGGAAATAAAAGGAATCCAAATCGGAAAAGAAGAAGTAAAGCTGTCACTGTTTGCAGATGACATGATACTATACATAGAGAATCCTGAAGATGCTACCAGAAAACTACTAGAGCTAATCAATGAATCTGGTAAAGTAGCAGAATACAAAATGAATGCACAGAAATCTCTTGCATTCCTATATACTGATGATGAAGAATCTGAAAGAGAAATTAAGGAAACACTCCCATTTACCATTGCAACAAAAAGAATAAAATACCTATGAATAAACCTACCTAAGGAGACAAAAGACCTGTATGCAGAACACTAGAAGACACTGATGAAAGAAATTAAAGATGATACAAAGAGATGGAGAGATATACCATGTTCTTGGATTGGAAGAATCAACACTGTGAAAATGACTATACTACCCAAAGCAATCTATAGATTCAGTGCAATCCCTATCAAACTACCAAGGGCATTTTTCATAGAACTAGAACAAAAAATTTCACAATTTATATAGAAACACAAAAGACTCCGAATATTCAAAGCAATCTTGAGAAAGAAAAACGGAGCTGGAGAAATCAGGCTTCCTGACTTCAGACTATACTACAAAGCTACAGTACAGTATGGTACGGGCACAAAAACAGAAATATAGATCAATGGAACAGGATAGAAAACCCAGAGATAAACCCACACACATATGGTCACCTTATCTTTAATAAAGGAGGAAGGTGTACACAATGGAGAAAGGACAGCCTCTTCAATAAGTGGTGCTGTGTAAACTGGACAGCTACAGGTAAAAGAATGAAATTAGAACACTCCCTAACAGCATACACAAAAATAAACTCAAAATGAGTTAACGACCTAAATGGAAGGGCAGACACTATAAAACTCTTAGAGGAAAACATAGGCAGAACACTCTATGACATAAATCACAGCAAGATGCTTTTTGACCCACCTCCTAGAGAAATGGAACTAAAAACAAAAATTAAAAAATGGGACCTAAAGAAACTTAAAAGCTTTTGCACAGCAAAGGAAACCATAAACAAGACGAAAAGACAACCCTCAGAAGAGGAGAAAATATTTGCCAACAAAGCAACTGACAAAGGATTAATCTCCAAAATATATAAGCAACTCATGCAGGTCAGTATCAAAAACACAAACAACCCAATCCAAAAATCGGGAGAAGACCTAAACAGACATTTATCCAAAGAAGATACACAGATTGCCAACAAACACATGAAAGGACGCTCAACATCACTAATCATTAGAGAAATGCAAAGCAAAACTACAGTGAGATATCACCTGACATCAGTCAGAATGGCCATCATCAAAAAATCTACAAACAGTAAATGCTGGAGAGGGTGTGGAGAAAAGGGAACCCTCTTGCACTGTTGGTGGGAATGTAAACTGATAGAGCCACTATGGAGAACAATATGGAGGTTCCTTAAAAAACTAAAAAAAGAACTACCATACGACACAGCAATCCCACTACTGGGCATATACCCAGAGAAAACCATAATTCAAAAAGAGACATGTACCACAGTGTTCATTGCAGCACTATTTACAACATCCAGGACATGGCAGCAACCTAAGTGTCCATCGACAGATGAATGGATAAAGAAGATGTGGCTCATATATACAATGGACTCTTACTCAGCCATAAAAAGAAACAAAATTGAGTTATTTGTAGTGAGGTTGATGGACCCAGAGTCTGTCACACAGAGTGAAGTAAGTCAGAAAGAGAAAAATAAATACTGTATGCTAACACATATATATGGAATCTAAAAACAAACAAACAAAAATGATTCTGAAGAACCTATGTGCAGGGCAGGAATAAAGACACAGACGTAGAGAATGGACTTGAGGACACAAGGAGGGAAAAGGGTTAGCTGGGACATAGTGAGAGAGTAGCATTGACATATATACACTACCAAATGTAAAACAGATAGCTAGTGGGAAGCAGCCGCATAGCACAGGGAGATCAGCTCAGTGCTTTGTGACCACCTAGAGGGGTGGGATAGAGACGGTGGGAGGGAGATGCAAGAGGGAGGGGATATGGGGATATATGTATACATATAGCTGATTCACTTTGTTATATAGCAGAAACTAGCACACCACTGTAAACCAATTATACTCTAATAAAGATGTTATAAAAAAAAAAAAGAATCGGGCTTCCCTGGTGGCGCAGTGGTTGAGAGTCCGCCTGCCAACGCAGGGGATGCGGGTTCGTGCCCTGGTTCGGGAAGATCCCACATGCCGCAGAGCGGCTAGGCCCGTGAGCCATGGCCGCTGAGCCTGCGCGTCCGGAGCCTGTGCTCCGCAACCGGAGAGGCCACAACAGTGCGAGGCCCGCATACCGCAAAAAAAAAAAAAAAAAAAAAAGCATCTATGGTAAAATTACTAATAAAGCTAACCCTTGAGTTCCTCACATGTACAGGTGAATGATAACAGTAGCTGTTTGGGGGCTAGTATGTATAAATCCTTTAGCACAATACCCAGCATATAATAAGTGTTTGATAAATGACTAGACAGTCTTAATATTTAGTATGTTACCTTGTATTTTTATAATAGAATTGGGATCATCACATATATAATTTTATGGTCCACACCTTTTAACATTATTACCATTACTTTCCCATGTTAGTAACAATCCCTCAAAAGCATTATTTGTAATCGTTGCATAATAGTCCATCCTGCAGATACACCACACATTATATCATCATTTTCTTATTTTGGATATTTAAATTGTTTCCAATTTATAATTGTAATAATGTGGTAATGAACATCAGCAAATACAAAATTTTTTCTACATTTTTAATTAAAATTAAGATGGATTGGCAGAGGTATAATCCTAGGGACCAATGGTATGAAAATTTTGAATTTCTTAGTATGTATTACAAAACTGCTATCCACAAAGGTGGTGTGTGTGTCATTTCTACCAGCAAGGTTCACGTTTATACCAAAATGGAGGTAACTTTACTGTCTTACCCTTTTAACAAACAGCTTTTTGAAGGAATTTGCCAGGCCAGCCATCTGAAGGAAATTAGGATTTAGTTGAGCACCTATTAAGTGCCATGCCTGAAACATCTTAACAAATTACATTCCCACAGTAGCCTTGTGAGACAATTAGCATTGGCCCTATTTTGCACCTGGCAGGCTGAGTTGAATTAGGAAAGCAGGTTATGTAGCACCCAGCACCACACTCCTGTCAGCCTACTACCTCCGTCCTTCCACTGCATCCCAAATGCCTTGAGATGTGTTCCCACACTTCCTGAGACTGACCTCCCAGTGTCCCAACTCTCCATAGAGAATATGACCACAAATTACTCTCTGTAGCTCATCCTGAAATAAGAACAAGTATACAAATATATGTTTTGATTCGTTCTCTATGGAAAATTATGATGTTTGAGATAGTGCAAAAGGGAGACCAATTCTGATGGGGAGACTAGAGAATACTTTCTGAAAAAGCGATATTTGTCCTGAACCTGCCTTTGTCCAGCAGGTTCAATGGCTCTGAGACCATTCAAGGAATAGAAAAAAGGCCAGTACAGAAAGGATCAAGTGAGCAGGTAGCAATTTATGAGTAGGTTGCAAAGTAAGAAAACACCAGGTCATACTGGGCTTTGCAGGTCATACTACAGAACTCGGATTTTACCTTATTTGCAAAAGAGTGATTACACTAGCTCCAATATATCTGTAGTCTCCTTGTTTGTTTCTAGAGAACAACAGGGGAAAAAATGAGAAATTCTGCAAGAAAATATCTGCATAATAATAATGTTTCCCCTAATCTTCACTCAATAGAGCAGTTCTTGACCTTGGAAAAAAATAAGGAGAAGTCACTATTTTACTGGTCCATCCTAT
Source organism: Aethalodelphis obliquidens (assembly GCF_003676395.1). Lineage (NCBI taxonomy): Eukaryota > Metazoa > Chordata > Mammalia > Artiodactyla > Delphinidae > Aethalodelphis > Aethalodelphis obliquidens. Next base: position 89,674,989 of record NW_020837945.1, on the reverse strand, counting down.
AGCAACATCCTGCCAGCACCCATTTAAAATGAGCTCATTTATGGATTCTCTAAAGAAAACGTCTCTCTACCAATTATTTCATGTGATGTCCCAAAGTGGCTTAGCTTCCCTGAATTTTTATTAATACCTGCAATAATTTTTAGACTGCATATGCCTGCTAACAAAATTCCTTCCCCAACCTGGCGCCAGAAAGCAACTAAATCATTAGTCAAGCAACATTTCCAGAATGCCTACTGTGTACAGAGCACTGAATTTCGCTCTTCAAGGCAGGTAAATAGGCTAACAAATTGCTAAACCTCAAGGCCACACATGCAGTGAGAGTAACAACAGAATTTTCCTGCCTTTGCCCACACCTGTTTGGAGGAAAATAAGACTGAATTGCCAAAGAGAGTTTACTTTTCATTCAGAGAAGCACCCTGTGGATCACAGAAAATATTTCACCACAGAATCAAGTTCCCAAGATCATTCAGTGGTTCTGATTGCAATAGTCCTCCTTGATACGTGCAGGAATTCCACGAGATTTCCCTTGGGAAGACCCCTCTAGGCAGCCACTGGCTCTCATACAGACGCAAAGGGAATCTTACTGTTGTTTTTACCAGCCGCGAAAACTTGACATAACCTTCCTACTTCAACTCTGCTCCAACAGTTGACAGGTTCATTAGCTGAACATGCCAAATTATCAGAACTTAGGCAGCATGAAATGTATGCCTAAATGAAGGCAAGGAAGACCAAAAATAGCTTTCTAATCAGCTTTTAGAGAGGGTGTGGGTCAGAAGATCAGCACACCTGCTAATGATTCGCACTTCAACATCTTGCCAACAAGACGCTTTAATTGACCAATTTCCAGCTGCTCTGCCCAGCAGACACCGCAGTCCTAAAGAGCAGAACTGGATCTCAGCCGCAAGTCCTGTATACATAGGATTAGGAGACAGCTCTGCATGCTCCTTCTCTGGATGCAGAAAAAAACGTAGACCCCCTACAGAATCCTATGTGGAAGGAAGAGTTGGAAATAAAAATGTATTTGCAGCCTGACAAGCGGGTAGCAAAATATTGATTCTAGCTTCTTAAAACAAGTAAAACATGTGGACTTGGGAAAGAACCATGTGTGGGAGGGAATCTTATCTCACAAGATGAAAGAAGATAAAAGAAAGCAGGTGGAGAGGGAGAAAAGCCAGCAGCATCCTCATCACCAGCTCCGAGGCTGTTAGGTGTAGCTGAGCTGGGTGGGAAGCCCTGGGAGCACCCGCTAGGAATCCCATGGCAGGGAACCATCCTGCTCTCCGGGGATGCACATTAGATGCAAACAGAGAGGTCACATGGCCCAGTGGAGCTCCCCAGGCACCTGGGATTTCCAGGAGGAAATATTCTAATGTTGGTCTTCATATTCTCCGTGTCTCAGATCATACAAAACAGGCACAAAACCTGCCTCTCTCATAAGAAAAGGGGTTTTATAAGCCTCAGAAAGGAAAACGCAGCCCTAGTGGCAGCCTGTGCTCTCTGTAAAAGCGTGGCAGCCTAGAGGCGGGAGGAGGCCGGGACTTGGGGGCAGAGATCCAGGGACTTCCCATCAATTCTTCAGCTGCCGCCACCTTCAGAGACGTCACTGTTAGCTCTCAGCCTAGGGGCAACGGCCTTCTCTGCCTCCTGCTCTGGGCTACTGTGAAAATCGGAAAGTATAAAGGTGCATCATTAATGTGATGTCCATAAAGGGAAACCAAGATGAACATGAGCTTGGTGCTGTGTACTTGGTGCTACTTTGAGGAAGACAGTGTAACCAGAGGCAGTCTTGGCATGTCTTCACTGAGGTGGCAGACAGACGTGACAGCCTTCCCCTAGGGCCTCTAGCTGCTTAGAGGACAAACAGTACTGGGACATACTGAATATTGGGCAGGGGCAGCGGGACACACTCAAAATTTTTCCCACAGCCCCAAGATCCTATAATACAGAAGAGACCTCAGGATAGGTAAATCCCTAAGATCTTTTGACTGGTTGGTTGGTGTTTGTTTCACTGTGTTTAACCTAAAACAAGTTAATCACAGACTTCCCATAGAGCAGCTTCTGAAACTACAATGGGCAGAGGGATCAGGCAGCCAACTCGGTAAAAGTACATCTGGGACAGGACCTGACAGTCAACCTTTCTGACAAGCTCCGAGGTGATGACTTCTGCTGGTTCAAGGATGACATTTGAGGTAGCTAGGCTGTCCATGACTTTTGAGGGCAGCCTGGGAAGGATTTAAGATGTAATGTACTTTTATAGTAGAAAGGACCCAAATTTAAAACCCTAAACCTGTGTATGAGGACAGTGACGCCAAGAGTTCACTGACTTGTTCTGCATCACCAGGAGGCAGAATTTCCATTGCCCACCTACCCTCTCCCCCATTCTTCCCTCCACCAGCCTGACTTTTACACATTTGGCCATATTGGCTTTGGGTTTCTCTTCCTGTCTCTCTTCCTGCTCCTTTTGCAAGTACAGGAGAGAAGACTATGACTGTGGAACATGAAATGTAGCTCTGAATCATGGAATGTCTTACCAAAAGAAGATAAGGAAAGCAGTGAGGATGAGTTTCCAGAGAGAAAAAGGCTAACCACATCCCAGCTCTTTAAGTCCCACAATGGCTTCAACTTCAAGTGATTAGTTCTTTGTTTCCAAGGATGGGCCGTGGTGCCTGTGCATGCACCAGTAGACAAGGCTAGGCCCATTTCTACCTGCGTTACATCAAGGGGAGGCCATGTTTACTAAAGCATTAGATACCTAACTTACTCATCTTACTAAGACCCTCAGAACAAAAATGTCTAGATCTAAGGAGGGGAAAAGATTTTCAAGAAAAAATTTTGAAACCGAAGGTAATCCCCAACACACCTTCTACTCATGGGCTACGTTCCAGAAGGGAAAAGGAGGAGAGATACAATTTGCATTGAATGAACTTAAGCTCTGCTCCCAATCACACAGATTTATGAAAGTCATGTTTTAAAAGCTACATTGAAGTTTCAGTTCTTTTTGATGCCAATTATCCAACCAAAAGCATAACATCGTTAACCGTTTCTTTGTTCCATCTTTTCTGTCCACCTAAGGATATGAAGTAAACAGGGGGAAAGGAGGCTGAAAAAGTAAAAAAAATTGCTCTTGGGGGGTAAATAAAAAAACACTGAAACTCAGCAAATACTTTTAAATAAACGCAGAATTTGCCCTTTTAGAGAATTACTGCATTTCTACCTACAATTTCACAAATAGAGGATCTGAAGAAAGGTTTGGCTCTAAATGAGGTTTAACACATACAAGGGAATATGTGTTCCCAAGTGCTTCCATTAGGCCAGTAAATATTGAACAGCAATGGGTATACCTCACCCACTGAGAACTTCCTTCTTCAGTCAGCCCTGTACTCAGCGCCTCTCCCGGTATAAGCATTAAAGTTTCACAAGAAAAGTTGCCCACAGTGACTATGCTGCTAGAACTCCATAGGATTCTCCCTAGGTTATTTGGATTTCATTATTAACATGTACTTTTAACCACCCTTGTTAAGATCAGAGTCCTTGCAAAATTAAGATTAAAATACCCTAGCTTTGTGTGCATAGAGACCCCTTTCATTGGGGACTTCTTATATATAATAAACAATGAGACAGACTTAAGGGTTCAAAAAGTTTTTTGCTAAGTTCTAAATGGCTTCCTTCAATTCAATGAGCTGCCATTAACTAAATAACCCCTACAGGGACCTACAGGATACCTAAGAGCTTACAGCATTAATGTCACCTTAAGGATTTAGCCCCCCTCCTCCAAAGCTGGGTTTCTTATTTATTAAATCTCATAATAAATAAGAAAGTTCACTGATCATACTTAGGTCCACGGATTAAAGAACAATGTTAGGTCATTTACATAAAGTGAAACCAAAAGAAATGTGCTTTCATATTGCAGAACAGGTATGTGCTCACTCAGTCTTTGTTTCTGCATGGGTTACCAGGCACTTGAGGACAAGGGTCCCCAACCCCCGGGGCGTGGACCGGTACTGGTCCACAGCCTGTTAGGAACCAGGCTGCACAGCAGGAGGTGAGCGGCGGGCGAGCGAAGCTTCATCTGCCGCTCCCCATCATTCGTTCGCATTCCTGCCTGAACCATCCTGCACCCCCCTGTCCATGGAAAAATTGTCTTCCACAAAACCGGTCCTTGGTGCCAGAAACATTGGGAATCGCTGCTCTAGGAGACTGAAGAGGTGAGAGCTGAAGAATGGGAAGTATGGTTAAGTATGAGCTCCAAGGATAAAAGACATTTAGGTTTTGCACCCAAATGAATCTTCCCGGCAGGAGTCACTGGCTTAGAGCTCATCAACCAAATAGCTCTCGTTACCCCTTCACCCATATGTCCAGCCCTTTGCAACATACCTCTCCCTTCCCCTAACCTCTACCCAACTCTTCCTCTAGGCAGATCTGACAAAATATCTTTTAAACCCCCAGTAATCTGAAGAGGTGAGAAGGGTTGGGGTCAGTAGATACAATAAGCAAAAAGCTGAAGTGATCTCAGGGTATTTTCGGGATGTAAAGGGCTATAAAAATAGAAAATTAAGGATGACAGGAATTCTCCAAGAACTGCAGGTTACCACATGACAAAATACAAATGGGGGCAATACTTCTTTCTAATTTAGGAAACTAGGACAGGCAAAAGACTAAAGTTGCAAACAATTTCTTCCAAGATTAAGTGGCTGACATTAAAAGAAAGCTAAGCTAGCCAAGTACTGTCCTGAGGGAACTAACAGAAAAGTCACCAGATCTGTGAAACGAAAGGACAGGTCAATGGACATATTGCCATATTTAAGAATCCAGTGTTTGAGAACAGGAAGATAAAATAATCTTAAAGACGTCAGCTCTTCCAATATTGATCTATACATTCAGTGCAACTCCAATCAAAGCAACAACAAGGTTTCTCATGGAATATTACAGATTATTCTAAAATGTATATAGAAGTACAGTGATCCAAGAATAGCTAAGGATCTCATAAAGAAGAATGAAGAGGGGAAATCATCCTAGATATAAAAAAGTTATAAAGCTATAGTAATAAAAAAACAATGTGATATTGCTATAGGAATGAAAAATAGACCAGTAAAATGAAGAGCTCATAAATATCCAGCATATATGGGAACAATATCTAATAATTATAGTCAATATTAAAGTATAGCTTACCTGATAGCATGATGGTTTAGAGTATGAACTTTAGAGACAGAATGCCTGCCTTCAAATCGCAGTTCTACCACTTATTACTTGTGCCACAGTTTACTTATCTATAAAGCAGGATGATAATAATTTATATCTCATAGACATAAAAACCTCCTAGTATTAATACCCTGGTACAGTGCCCTCCCCCATGGAATCATGCCCTGTGTAACCAATAGAATACTGAGGAAGTGACAACATATGGTGTTCAATGCTAGGCATAACAAACACTGCAGCTTCTGTCTTGACCTCTTGGATCACTCTCTCTGGGGGTAGCCACCTGCCACATTGTAAGGCCATTCAGGTAGCCCCATGGAGAGGCCCAGCAGACAGGAACAGAGGTCTTTGCCCAGTAACAGGCCAAATCTGCCAGACATGCTAGTGAATCACCTTGGAAGTAGAACCTCCATCTTGAATCCTGGCTTCAGATAACTACAGCAGTAATGTCGGCAAAGGTCTATTAGAGTTGCTGGTATATGTATTTTTTAATATTTATTTGGTTGCACCAGGTCTTAGTTGTGGCAGGTGGGCTCCTTAGTTGTGGCATGAGAACTCTTAGTTGTGGCATGCATGAGGGATCTAGTTCCCTGGCCAGTGATCGAACCTGGACCCCTATATTGGAAGCTCAGAGTCTTAACCACTGCATCACCGAGGAAGCCCTGAGTTGCCAGTATATTGCAGGCAATGAATAAACTAGAAATTTCATTAGTAGTATCATTGTACAATACTAGAGATTTCGCAGAAAGTCATGGTACAGGGAGGTTAATTCTGTGCCCACAAGGATAGTGTGTGAATTATCTTTGCAGTCTCATGGCCCAGTATGGACTCCATAAATTGTGTGTTTATGAAACGCCAACTATGGGCCAAGTGGTGTTATTGGAAGTGAAAGATGAATAAATGCCTAAAAACCTCTCCAACTCTTCCATCACAGCAATGCAAAGCACAGTGAATAACATCCTTGCAAAAGGAAAGAAGGAAGGGAGGAAGAAGGAAATGAAAACTCAAGGACTTAGACAAATGAGCTGTTAGACCAGTTCAAATTCCCCCTCCTTCAAGGAACCTAGCTCACCTAGTCTGCCTGAGCACTTTGTCCATTTTATTCATGGAGAAAAAACATCATGGGAAGAAGGCTACAGTAGAACAGATCTTAAATACTCAAATGTTAACATAGTCCTCATATATTCCATCCAACCTTTAAATGATCTCTACAGGTTGATGTAAGTTACACTGAATTTTTAAAAAAACACGAAGTTTATAGATCTCTCTCTTTCTCCCTCTCTCTCTCCCTCTCTCTAATACATTATATATTTAAACAACATTAGAATGTGTCTGTCAGTTTTTCTTAATTTAATCAGTTGTTCTGGAGGCCAAAGAAAGAAAGTTGTTTCTTTAAACAACTTAGAAAATATTGGGGGGTACTATTTTACAATGGATGGCTTCAAAATTATACACATATTTTTCATCCAGTATGCAGATAAACTTTTTCTACTTCAGGTAATTCTCACATTGCACAGTTCCAATAAGCATGCAATTTATTTACCATGGTTTAGTTAAATAATATTAATAGCATGGCTCAAATTTCAAACACAGTGTATTAACAGTGAGCATAGTAATTGCATAAAGTCCAAACTCCACTGCTAGCTTTTCAGTCCACAAATCATTGCATAGAAACCAATGCACATCATGATCAATGACTCACTGCATCACTTTTTCCACATTCTGTCAATTATTCGTCAAGCCACATCTGTTATTCAGGTCTCGCACAGACAGAAAAGCGTGTGGTTGTGTTGCCTCCTTGTTGACAAGCCATAAACCCACATGACATTTTGCAAAAATGGATACTCAGAAGAAGGAATTGGCAGACAAAGATGAAAGTGCAGCAAACAAAAAGTAAAGTAAAATTGTACATGATTAGGAAATGTTGATGAAGACATACTGAGACCTAGGTCTGCAAGAAGATAAAGTATAAGGTACATTGAAATGGTCCAATGAATATAAAAAACAAGGTAAACTCACATCAACATCTTTTAGTTAAATTGCATTAGGAACAGAAAGCCGCTTATATCATTGAAGTGGGGCATCTACTTCTATTTTGGATTGAAGACTGTAATCAAAAACAAATCCCAATTAGTCTGGCTACCATTCAGGCCAAAGCAATGAACTTAGCTGCCACACAGAAAGAAAACTATAACTAACTACTAGCAGCCTGAAGCAGGACCTTTAGCTGCCAGTAAAGGCTGGTTTCACTGTTTCATAAATTGGCATGAACTGATTAATCTTAAATCATCTGGTGAAGCTGTAGCTCAGATAAAGATGCTTTTGTGAAATTTACACCGAGATTCCAAAGAGATATAGAAGAAATAGCTGACCATGGGAATGTTGACACTGTCACCATTTAAAAGACTCTAGCTATGCAGCCAGAGAAAGTTAATGAAGGAGAATTTATCAATATAAACGAGGAAATGGTTGAGATGAAAGGATGAAGATACCCCATGAGAAAGTAACACCAGCAAAAAACTTCACATTAAAAGGGCTCTCAGAGTTATTTTACAATGTCAAAAGCACCAAGGATAAAATGTTGGAAACTGATCCAAACTTAGAAAGGAATATGATGATTTTCCAAGGCATAGAAAAGATGTACACTCCATACCAAGTTATATGATGAGGACTGTTCAAACTATGCCTGATAAGTTACCTACAAAGAAATAAAACAATTCTCAATTGAATAATTCTAAGACTTTCTAATGATCCAAGTTGCAATGTATTAAATGAATATTAGTCATTTTTTGTGTACATAAGATTTTATTTATTCTTTTATACAGTAGGTTCTTATTTGTTATCTATTTTATACATATTAGTGTATAAACATGTCAATCCCAATCTCCCAATTCATCCCACCGCCACCACCCTCGCTTCTCCCCTTTTGAATGTTAGTCATATTTTAAGTTTTCTTATACATTTATACATTCATAACTGATAGTAAGAGAATACTTAATGTTTTGACATGTAACCTTCCCCACTGATCATTACAATCACTTTTAATGGTTTCAGCTTGAACAAACATTTCTACTGTCCTGAAATACTATGCCAAGCACTTCATAAAGCCGTCACAATGAAAGAGAAAAGAATAAACGTTTAAGACATGACTGATCTGTTGTACATCAGTGGTTAACAGTATAGTTCAAAACAAATTTTAACCACATCGGCTAGTTAGCTTTGTAAACCCGGGATTTCAAGATAAAACAGAAAAACTAATACCTTTTCTCAAGTATGAAAGTAAATTTGCTTTTCGACTTATATACCCAAAAGTAGAAAAGCACTAGACTGAGATTTAAGGAGTCCAGGTTCAAAACTGAGCTCTACCATGAACTCCCTTTGTGACTCCAGAGTCATCCTTCTATTCATTCTACAAACATTTATTCCCAGACCCCTGCTATGTTTTTGAGGATAGAAAATTGAGTATGATATGGAATCTGGCCTCAAAGAACTCACAGCCTATTAGAAAAGAAAAACTAGAAATGGTTACAGTACAGTCCTCATCTATAAATCAGATCTAATAACGCCTACCTCCCAGGGCTACCAGAGGATAAAATGAGACTATATGAGAAAGCATTTACTATCAAGTACTATATAAGTACTAGCTAGTACTAGTGCCATTGTAGCACCTGACAAAAACCAGACTGGATTCCTCTTATCCAATGGTTCTCACAGTATCGACCAGCAGCATCAACATCACCTGTAAACTGGTTCAAAATGCACATCCTTGCCCACTCACCTGCAGATCTAGTGAATTAGAAACTCTGGAGGATGGGGCCCAGAAATCTGTGTTTTAACAAGCTTTCCAGATGATTATGATGCAATTGAAGTTTGACAACAACTGCTTAGTGTTATCTATATAAGATTAAAACACAGGTAATATGAATCCTAGTAGGTCCTAGATAGTTATTTCCCAATTATCAATGAGAAAACTAAAGCAGAATATAACCAGTTCTTCTAATTGGCCAGGAAAGTTAGCAAAAGTCCTAAATGAGCTATTAATCACATTTTTATTTCGTCCAAAGTCATCTGCTTCTCAAATCCTTTCACTAAGATAAAAATCGGAGTAGAGTCCCTGTCTATAGCAATTTCACCGATGGTATAAGCTGTGCGTTTGTGTATGAGTTTTAAAAAAACAGCACAGATTATAGAAATATAACACAAATTATAGAAAAATTTTGCTCAAAATAACAAGTAAAAGGCTATTATTTCAATAAGAGGGTCATGACTAATCTAACTTGAGAATTCATCTTGGAGAACTCTAGTATCCATGGCATGTTCAGGCCAATATCCCCAGTATTAATAAAGGTTGATTCTTTGAAGATGAAAGTCATTTTATACACTTCCAAGCATCCTTTGGGATAATGAATTATAGGAGTCTCCAAACATGGTAATATTTGCCATATTTTGAAAACTTTTACCAATTCCACTGGTTTCATAAAATAATATCTTCCTGGACTAAATATTAAAACCATTTTCATATATGTTCATTGATTATCACTTAGAGGACAAAGTAGTATAGAATAGATGTTTATGACAAAGCCATCCAGAACACATACAGAGCCTAGCATATAATGAGCACTGAAAAAAATGTTTGTTGAGTGAATGAATCCCCAAAATTAGATAATATGAATAATAATGGCTATAATTTTTAGTACCTTCCATATATCATAATCAATCCTCACAATAGCTCTGTAAAATGAGCATGAATATATTTTTTAACATAAAAATGACGAAGGAGCTGAGGCTTAGATAAGTTTTAAAAAAGAGTCAATAGAGAGTGATAAGGGCATCAAAGTGGAATGAAATGCTTCCACTGTCTCTCCCCTTCAATCTACAGCCAGTAAAACATCCACAACTCAACAAAGGTGTCCCTGCCAAAGACACCACAATGCCAGAGAATTCCACACATCTGTACCTCTAAAGGTGGATGGACTAGACCACACAGAGGAGGCAGAAGGGGGCAAAAATTGGAGGCAGTACTTGCAATCCCAGCCCTCCAGCTATAGCAGCTGAGCCCCCAACCCCAGAGAAGACAGTAGCAGCAGGGGAGGTGGCACACGTGACTCTGGCTTCCCAGCCACAGCAGCATATGTGGACAAAGGTAACTGGGCAGCAGGTACAGTGGGACCTGTGACCCCGTACCTCTAACCAAGGAGGCACCAATGTCTCTGGCTCCTCCCACCTCCCACCCACAGCAGCAGGAAATACTGGATGCAGCAGAAGTGCCCACCCTTCAGTACCTCAGGCCATGATGTCAGGGACACCAAGTACAAGCAACAATGAGAGCACCCAATAGACACTTCTGCAGAAGCAGTGGAGTGTGGAAATATATATATATAGTTCTCAAATATAACCAGAGGCTCAGGTAAGAGAAACCAAAAACTTGTGCTATAGGGTCACCTACTAGAAAACAAAACAAAACAAAACAAAACAAAACAAAAGACCTCTAATTTCTAACCTGTTGAATCATTAGAATCAATTAAAAAAAAATTTGCCTAAAAAAGAAAGGTGTTTGCTACTTCAAATGCACCAGCAGAGGAACAAGTCATCAAGCACCATGAAGAACTAGAGTGATACCATATCTTAAAAAGAAAACGACAGTTCTCCAGAAACCAAATGTAAAGTCACGGAATATTGCAATCTAACTAACAGAGAATACAAAATAACTGTCATAAGATAACTTAATGAGCTATAAGAAAACTCAGAAAGGCAATTCAATGAGCTCAGGAATAAAATTAATGAACAGAAATGATACTTTACCAAAGAGATTGAAACTCTAAAGAAGAATCAAACAGAAATACTCAATAAACAAGATGAAGAATGAATGAGAACGCATTGAAAATAGAGCAGACCATATGGAAGAAAGAATCCGTGAGCTTGAAGATAGAAAAACAGAAAAGATAGTGGTAGAAGAGGAGAGAGAATTAAGATCTTAAAAAACTGAGAGAATTCTACAAGAACTATCTGTTTCTTTTAGGAAGGGCAACATTAGGATAATGGGTATCACAGAAGGAGAAGAGAGGGAGGTTGAGTGGAAGGTTTATTTAAAGAAAATAGTAGCTAAAAACTTCCCAAACCTGTGGAATAAACTAGATATTTAAATCCATGAAACTAAGAGAACACCTAATTAGCTCAGTGCAAAAAAGACCTTCTCCAAGACACATATTAAAACCATCAAACATCAGTGATAAAGAAAGAATTTTAAAGGCAGCCAGAGAAAAAGGATGGTAACTTACAAAGGATCCCCCATTAGGCTATCAGCAGATTTATTTTCTTTTGTTTTTGAAATTTATTTATTTTTTATACAGCAGGTTCTTATTAGTTATCTATTTTATACATATTAGTGTATATATGTCAATCCCAATCTCCCAATTCATCACACCACCGCCACCACCCCTGCCACTTTCCCCCCTTGGTGTCCATACGTTTGTTCTCTACATCTGTGCCTCTATTTCCATCTTGCAAACCAGTTCATCGGTACCATTTTTCCAGATTCCATATATATGCATTAATATATGATATTTGTTTTTCTGTTTCTGACTTACTTCACTCTGTATGACAGTCTCTAGGTCCATCCATGTCTCTACAAATGACCCAATTTCATTCCTTTTTATGGCTAATATTCCATTGTATATATGTACCACCTCTTCTTTATCCATTCATCTGTTGATGGACATTTAGGTTGCTTCCATGACCTGGCTATTGTAAACAGTGCTGCAAAGAACATTGGTGTGCATGTGTCTTTTTGCATTATGGTTTTCTCAAAAAACTAAAAATAGAACTACCATATGATCCAGTGATTCCACTTCTGGTTATATATCCAAAAGGAACAAAAACACTAATTTGAAAAGATACGTGCACCCCAATGTTCATAGCAGCATTATTTACAATTGCCAAGATATGGAAGCAACCCAAGTGTCCATCAACAGATGAATGAATAAAGATGTGGTACATATATACAATGGACTACTCCTTAGCCATAAAAAATAAAGTTTTGCCATTTGCAGAAATATGTATAGACTTGGAGGGTATTATGCTAAGTGAAGTAAGTCAGAGAAAGGCAAACACTGTATGATATCACTTATATGTGGAATCTAAAAACACAACAAACTAGTTAATATAACAAAAAAGAAACAGACACAGATACAGAGAACGAACTAGTGGTTACATGTAAGGAGAGGGAAGGGGGTAGGGGCAATATAGGGAGAGGGGATTAAGAAGTATAAACTATTATGCATAAAGTAAGTTACAAGGAAATATTGTACTACACAGGGAATATAGCCAATATTTTATAGTAACTATTTACAGTATAACCTTTAGAAACTGTGAATCATATTGTACACCTGTAACTTACATAACATTGTACATCAACGATACTTCAATGAAAAAAAGATTGCCTGGATAATTTGTATCAGGCATAAATATGCTGAGTATATAAATAATAGTTATATTTAAGTCATAATAAAGAATCAGTGTAATATGAAGCATTTCTAGAATAAAGTATTAAATGTTAAATAATAAAGAAAAAATGAAAGCTGAAAAATTAAAGTTTACTATTATTCAAAACAAAAATAAATTAAAAAAAATTTTAAGAGTCAGTATCATTCATTTACTGAGTGGCAAATTAAAAATTTGAACAGAGGAGCCTCTGACTCACAAGTCCTTTCAATGAAACTACTCTGAAGTGACAGGCCAGTGTCACCCTCTTTAATCACGAAAGACAGTACATTATTTGTACCAGCATAGATTCTTTTACAAGACAATAGAGATATCCAAATTGATAGAGAATACCTGCTATTCATTTACATTACTACCCAAAAATCTGGTAGCTTTCTTCACTTTCTGAGCTATTTTTCTTTGTGATTTCACTTGAGATATTCATTTCTCTGTTAATAGAACTTGCCCTTGTTTTGATTTTGTTTATTTAGAGGAGCAGGATTCCTGGAGCACATGAAGGCGTTTTGCCATTGAAAATTACCTGGCCCAAGGCCACATATTGGTTCCTTTATTTTATTTTTAACAGAACCACAGGTGCTAATTAGGTGCTCTTTCAGGCTGCCAAAGTAAGATTCTGAGGTCCCAAACTGCTGTCGGTCTCATCATCATCATCGTTAGCCCTGTAGTGCTCCTCTATGAGTCACTTTTCACAATTGACATGTCCCTGCTCTTTGCAAATTATTTTAAATGACTTCTTAATTAGAAGTACTGCCTTTCGCATTGCTAATGAAGCAGGCCAGAGCTGCAGAGCAGTCAGAAAATAGAAATGGTTCTGATACCCCTTTTTCCTTTCTCAGGACCCCTGTTTCTAACGGAAGTAATTGTGTTTACTCTTTAGCCGGTGTTGTGTCTCTTTACAATAAAATGTGAATTCTTTAACTCTGGGTTGCAGATTTTTGCAGTCACCATAAAACTCAGATTTAGTTAACCTTATTTTAATGTTTTTCCCCTTCCACCAGTGACTTCTGAAGGACATAGAGAAAACATATTTCTTTCAGGAAGAAGTATCTATGTAGTGTACATCTCTAACCCAGGCAGTGATTCCTGTATTTTTGCAAAGGTATTGAGCAGTCTGTCAAAGGAAATGTTCTCTCATTAGGAAGACTTGCCAGAGAGATCTCAATAAGGTATCACCAAATTCAAAGAATTCCTTTTTCCCCATACCAGTTAGGAAAATATACAGTGGTCCCTTGGTATCTGCAGGGGGATTTGTTCCAGGACCGGCCAAGGATACCAAAATCCACAGATGCTTAAGTCCCATTGTCTGCCCTCCTTTAACCTTGGTTTCATATCCACAGACCAGGAATTGTCAGTACATTGACCCTTGAACAACTCAGTGGTCAGGGGCAATGACCTCTGCACAGTCGAAACTCTGTAACTGTACAGTCAACCCTCCATATTGGCAGTTCTGCATCCGTGGATTCAACCAACCGTGGATTGCGTAGTACTGTAGTATTTATTTATTGAAAACAATCTGCATATACGTGAAACAACACAAACCTGTTCAAGGGTGTTGAACAGGGTGTTTGTTGTTCAAGGGTCAGTTGTATAACACTGCTTAGCTTTGTTAAGAATTTGTTTTGCTCTTTTATTCCCAATGACTGTTCATATTTTTGGTTAATAAATTGCTTAAACAAATAAAAGGAGAAGGATTATCCTTCAATTTTATTTTAAAAACATTTAGTTGGTTATACAACCCTTAGACAGTGAAAATCATAACAGATTATGAAACGTACTACAACTTAGAATTTATAAAGGAACTACTGAAAGCTCCCCAGTATGCCCTTTTTTTACAACCCTGCACCAGGGTTTATTCAGACCTGAGAGGATTCATCAGACCTGGTTTGGAATTGAGTCTAGACAGTCCCAGAATCAAGGATGCTGAATTCTTCCTTCCCTTTCACATAGTTTCCAAGCCCTCATCTTAGCCAAAGTCCTACCAAAGCTAACCCGTACATCCTTTTTAGGTCATCTTCATATTCACCTCTTCTTTTCATGTAACATAATCCTGCCACATCAGAGTACTTTGTTCATAGCACACAAATAAGTGCAGGGAGAAAGGCATGCATCACATCCCCAGTGCAGCTTCTTTCCCCAGCCACACTTTGAGGAAAAGAGTTTGGCTTACTGCATTTATATTCAAGCCCTTTATTTTATAAGTGGGGAAACAAAAATGGAGATAAATTAAATGATTTCCCCAAAATCAGACTTGAAGGCAAGCTTCTTAATTCTCAGCCTTGGCTTTTTCTCAAACTCAACTAGAATCATTAGAAGTAAACAGTGCACTACTATTAGATCACACTTTGCAAAGTGTCTGGAAAGATGTATAGTAGACCAGCTGATCAGATAGGGTAGGTCCTGAGAAATACAGAGAAAATAACCATTGAAATAAATTTAAGGAGATGGGCAATAATTCTATAATATTTTCCACTCTATACACATAAATTTATTAAAACAATAAAAGGTAGAATTATGTCACCTTTTATTGCAAAGTCCTATATTTATTTTTTTATGGTGCAATATGGGGCACAAATTATTTCATGGTTTCTTTTGTTTTAACAACAGCACATAAAAATTCTGCCGATATTTTGTTTTCGTTTTTGTTTGTAAAGAAAAGTCCACTACAAGTAACCCTTAACGTATGCTACTGCTCAGGACACACTTTTTACCCAGATTCACCTTGGATGATGAAATGTTAGGTTTTACCTTTCCAAATTCCTTAAAATCTTTTTATTCAAGATATAGAAAAAAAAGTCTTGAAGTAGTTGACTATAAAGAAATTTTCAATAATAATCTTTCTCTCATTTGAAAAATTATCAACAAGTTACATTCACTGGGGCTTCCCTGGTGGCGCAGTAGTTGAGAGTCCTCCTGCTGATGCAGGGGACACGGGTTCGTGCCCCGGTCCAGGAGGATCCTACATGCCGTGGAGCGGCTGGGCCCGTGAGCCATGGCCGCTGAGCCTGCGCGTCCGGAGCCTGTGCTCCGCAACGAGAGAGGCCACAGCAGTGAGAGGCCTGCGTACCGCAAAGAAAAGGAAAAAAAAAAATTACATTCACTGAAGTAACAGAGTTGCCTCTTCAGAACAAAGCCAGCAAATTGAATCCTTAGAAAAAAATAAATATGTTTTACAAATCCAGATATAGTAACTCAGACATAGAAAAAAATAAAAAACATAAATCTAAAGTACTACTCTCATTCCTATCCAATGACTTGAATCCATGGTTAGCCATGGTGGTTTGAGGAAGACAGCAAAAGTTTCCAAATATCCTGAGATCTTTCTTCTATGCTTATACAATGGCTTTTAATGTTTCCAACATGAAAGTCTCACCAAAAGTACCAATTCCAAAAACTCAGCTGTGACCTGGGAAGCCCCTTTATGAGCCAGGCTCAGGTCTTCAAGCACCTCCTATCGAAAAGCAGAGAGCAGAACAGGACGGCTACCCCAGATCCACCAGCAAATCCACGGGTAGTTTTAGGGCACCTGGCATCATGACTGGGGAAACAAGGAAGGGACTGCTTAGATCCCTAAAGTTTGAGGAGCCTCAAGACCCTCCATGAAGGCTGAATTCCATCCACCTAACAACCCCAAAGCTACGGTAAGACCTATTGCGCTCTGTACCATGGAAGTTCTTCTCTGACAAAAATGACCAAATGATTTTGTCCTCTAATCCTTGTTTGGAAAGATGTGAGCATGGAGAAAATGGTGGATAGAGAGCACAGCAGGCTAGTAATTTTGTCCAAGGCTACAACCTTGGACAAATGCCAAAGAGGACCAAGAAGATCCAAAGCAAAGCTAAGTCCATGTAAGCATTCAGCTTGCAAAAAAGTCAGAGATAAAAGTATTAGTGTCAGTACCAGTCACTGAGAAGCCAAAGGTATTAACAAATTAATCCGCAGAGTGTTTGAAATAGAATTTGGTCATTTCCATTGGGCGGGCTAAGTTTGACCTCTTGAGAGGTCAAAATAAATGGACCCAAGGAAAAAAAGAAAATTCCCTCTTTTTTACCATATCACAAGGGGAAAATCTTGTACTGGCCACATGACCACACAGACTGTGGTCTTCAGTAAAGAGTAGTAATCAACCAAGCATACAAATGTCCATGCCTACACCTGTGTCTATACCTGTGTCTGTCTATATTTCCATCTATATCTCCTGATCACGGGTAGGTTTTCAAAGAGACACATGACAAAGTAGGGTTCTTAAACTGAGCAGAAAATGGAGCAATGATAAAGAGTGCAGAGACAAATACTACAAGAAACAGCAGATGACAGCAGCTCTGGGCATGGTAAAAGATGCTAACAGAAAGAAAGGGTAGAAAAGTAAAACTCAACATGGATACTCCAGCCTCCCAGAGTTAAAATTCTCAAAATTCCCCATGTTAAAAAAAAAAAAAAAATAGAACTCACATACAGGACCAAAAGTCTAGCTATGTAAAGGATTCAAATACTAGACTGGATATTATTTCCATAGACATAGTCACGTCATGACTCCACCTTTGTTACCTGTCCCTTGACCCCAGGAACACACAATTGTGTACACAAAATGCCTTGTCTCCAAAAGACAAACATTAAACTCATAGTCAAACATGCATCTCCCTTCTGCTACTTTTGTGACAAGCAACATATCTCACAATAACTTCTCTTATGACCGATTTCCTTATCTATAAAAATGGAAATTATTGTTTCTCCCCTATCTATCTCACTGGATTGTTTTTCAGATGAAATTACATCTCATAAAGGAAAACCTTTTATAAGGCATAAAGCACAGTGTACACAGAAAATATTGTTATTGATACTGATGAACATTTACACAAGTCATTCAGGCAATACCAAACAAGCGATGCTTCAGTGAATAGAAGCTTAGGATAGTGGAGAGTTGACAGTTGTCACTGGAACAGTTAGTCCTCTGTCCCACTTTGGTTTTTGTTTTTGCTCACTATGCCTGTACAATCTATTATCTATTCAGCCACTCCTTTTGGGGGGTGCTTTGCACTAAGCTGCTAATGTGTCACAATAAATTCAGTCTTTTTTTCTTAACCATTGTGTTCACAAAGCATGGGTCTTTCAAGAATCAGAATTAGATTGTGAATTGGCCCATGGGCTGAACACATAAACATTTTCTTTACCCAAGAATGACTTCAAATTTCTATTCCTTTCCAAAAATTGCATGGCAGTCTGAGGCTATAGATTATTAGACTATGATGAACCATATTTTTTAATAAAAATTAAATTCTAATCATCTGTCAGGCAACACAAGTGAAATACACAGTGTAATAAATTCCAGAACGTATTCTCTCTCTCCATCCATAACAAAATGGCACTAAGTTCCTTCATACCACATTTCTACAGCTATGCAAAAATGCTTTTTAAAACCTCATTATTCAGGGAACTACAAATATATACAAATATATACAAATGTTTATATATTTTCAAATTAACTCATGGAAGAAGAGGATAAAGAATCTCATAGATTCTTTGGGAATGTTTTATGTGTTAATAAACGTAATTTGCACACCAGTGGTCCAATTTGGTCAGTATTTTTTTTTTCACCAGTAGCAGCAACGCTGTCAAACCAAACTGATGAGGTAGAAAAAGCACAGGCCTGGAGGTCAAATAAACTGGTTTCTAGACTTTCTGTGCCACCAACTTGTGTGTAACCTTAGCTAATGTACGTAGTCTGGAACTTAGAATGCTCACTAAAATGAGACAGGTAGATTCTAGTATACGAAAAGTCTGACAGTCCTTAATTTACTTCCAAAAACCATTCTTCCCTTTTATTCATAATAATAGAACCCCCAAGATTTATCGATTCTCATAGCTATTCAGAATAACACTTCATTTTCCATCTTCCTTTGCAACTAGGCATGATCATATGGGTAAGTTCAAGTCAATGGCATATGAGTAAAAGTGACTGTGCTCTTCCAGGGAAGCAGCAAGCCCTCCCTCCCCTCCTCCCCGCCTCCATCTCCCCAACCGCTTCACCCTAAGGCTAAGGGCAGACATGGTCATGAGTCCTCTTGAACCATATAGACAAACAACATATCCCTGTAATGGCAGAGCAACTCGACAGAAAGAACGTAAGTCCGCAATACCGTGGAGTTGCCATACAGATCCTGGCATGTCAATCTGGACTATGACAAAAAAGAGAAATAAACACTAATCACTATAGCTTGGGGTGTTTTGGAATAGCTGAACTTAACTATTATATTTCCACTCAGTTTAGAAGGCAATGTGAGGTAGTGAAACATCATGAGATTTTGAAAAACTGTAGACCTGGATTCAATCCTGACTCTACTGTATGACTTTGGGAAAATTCCTAAAAATCTCTGAGCATCTGTTTTCTCATCAGCAGATAATGTAAGTAAATTGAGGATAGTAGAATATCTAGTAGTTGGTCAATAAATGGTAACGTTGTGATGGGTTTCTATTAACTGGTAACATGGTAATCATTCTGGGAAGAATCTGGGGTCGTTCAGTTATATGGCTTTGGGATGACTTACAGTTCCCAAGGTATCAAACTATTACCGTGTAATGGGCTGGACATTTAATCAGCTTAAAACTCTAAGACTCCTTAGCGTGTTTTATACATAAAGCCTATATTCCAGGCTCTAACCTTCAATCAGGAAAAAGTGCTGTGGCCCAGTACAGACTGGAAAATTAAAGTCTCTAAGTCCTAATGCCCTGGTCAGCCTACAACATTTTGAAGAGCCACTGAGTTTGCACATGTCCTATGAGTATATAAAGAAACTAGGTATTATGCACAATATAATAATATAATTTGATGAACAATATGACATATAAATAAATATTTCCTTTGTGGAGATTTTTTTTTAAATATGCATTCCTGACATCATAACTGTCAAGAAACAGTTGAAACCATCTTATTCCTTCATATGCCATGTTCTACTCTCACAAACTCAGCCAAGTCAGGTGGTAAGAAAGGTAATCTAAACCTTCCCTCAGGGGAGAATGCCTTTTGTCCCCAACAGGCAAATTATAAAACCAATTTACTGAACACCGTGGAGATCTTCTTCACCTTTCTCCTGAAATTACAGACACTGGCTCAGAACAGAATTAAATTACAAAACTGATGGCTTTCACCTGGGAAAAATTTTTTTAATTTGTTCTGAAATGCTATCCTTCCTCAGTAGGAATAGAGGTTTATCATCATTACAAGCCTTCATCAAGAGGAGTTGCGAGGACTTCCCTGGTGGCGCAGTGGTTAAGAATCTGCCTGCCAATGCAGGGGACGTGGGTTCGAGCCCTGGTCCAGGAAGATCCCACATGCCACAGAGCAACTAAGCCTGTGTGCCACAACTACTGAGCCTGCACTCTAGAGCCCATGAGCCACAACTACTGAGCCCGTGTGCCGCAACTACTAAAGCCCACGTGCCTAGCGCCCACGCTCCACAACAAGAGAAGCCACCACAATGAGAAACCTGTGCACTGCAACAAAGCGTAGCCCCCTCTCGCCGCAACTAGAGAAAGCCCGCATGCAACAGCAAAGACCCAACGCAGCCAACAATTAATTAATTAATTTTTTAAAAAGTCACTGCACAAAAACATTTCCTCAGAAAGTCTCCAACTATACATCTCTTCCATATTATGACTTACGTGGTTGAAAATCTGTAATCTTTTTCATTTTTTAATAAATACCTGCCTTAACCTTCAGAGGATTGATATGGAGTTTTGAATTATACTTCAAGCAGAAAAAAATTAATGGATAAATGTTAAAATCATTAAATAGATTCTGTCTAAGAAATGAAAAGAAAATGACTCAACCCAGGCCATTGTTATATGATGTATCTTTTTTTGGTAGTTTTTTTCTTCAGCTAGCATGCATAAGTCTTTTCTGTCTACCTGCCTGTCATCTTTCTGTCAAAAGATTTCTCACATCATATTCTTTTTAGCTCTCAAAACACTTCACTTTAAAATTTTATCACAGGATTTTCTAAGTTTTTCTTAGGTTATGTCACATAGCACAAAATATAAAAAGCTCCTATTTTCAAACAGTCAGCTTTAATAATAAGAAAAAAAGATATAACTGACTATCCAGAGTACCTTTTTTGAATTGAATCTATAATCATTCTCCTTAAAATTTCTCATAGGGTTCTAAAGCTTGATAGACATTTTGCCTCATTAAAGTTAATGTGACATAACTATAAAAACAGAGAATAAAATTGTAGATGAGGGCTTCTTTTGCAGTCCTAAATCCTTTCCCTGAGGCTCTCCTGCTCTTTACCAAGAGAATTTCAGCTGGAAAAGTCAGTTTATACTGGAGTTAAAAGTTCATTCATTTTGACGTACCTGTGCCATTGTAAAAAAGAATCACATCTTCGCAGTAAGTTCCACCCTTCTTTCTGAATACTCTTTACTGACCCCTTATTGGTTTTCTTACAATTTAAATCAAGAATTAAATGCATGTCACATATGACCAAAAACCATCTACAGAAAAAGGTTTTCGTGTCTTCGTTCCTTTCCTACTGCCATAATCCCTCTCTAAGGTCTCACAGCACTCCATCATCAGATGGCGGAGACCAAGATGATCAAGTTAACCTGCCTGGAACTCTGTAGATAGCAGGTGATGAGCGTTAACACAGAGGTTGCTTCCCAGAAACCAGGCCAACTGTTTGGGCGAAGGAAGGACAGAGGAGAAAGTAAAGCATCCCATATAGTTTTAGTCTCATGATCTGCAATAGCTAGAAATCAGATCTGCATCTCATCCTACAAAATCTGATAGGAAAAGAACTCTTTGTCTCCCATCTGTGAGGACTCCGTCCCACATCTTTCACTGTGGATATGTTTTCTTTTTCAAATCACTCAGATTTTACCATATCCCTGAACACTTTCTCTGGAGCTCAATGTTCAGTAGAAATGGAATGGGTAATAAAGTTTACACATAAAAACACTTATCTCAGATTGAAAATAGAATCGTTTTTCCGAATGTAAATAACAAAAGTGTGTGTGTATATGTGTTTTAGCAAATCTAAGAGAGTTGGGGTTAAATCACCATGTTACATTTCTGCATCTTATAGCCTCATCAGGTCAAAGGTGAAGTAGATTATATATCCAGCTCAGTTGAAATCATCAAGCACTGAAAAACTCATTTTTTAAAAAAATATAATTAACCTCTTGAGCCTAAAGAGGGAAAAACAGTGATGTGGAAGACTTGACTGTCTGAGAATACTAATGAGTTAGTACCTCTGGGTCTCTTTCTCACCAACTGACTTTAATACAACCCCGGCACCCCAGTAATCAGAGCCTAGAACTGGAATTGAGGTAGTCGGTTAGTGCAGCTCAGTGCAGAGTTATACTGACAAATCTGTACTAATTCTGGGCACTGGGCTTTCATGTCTTCATTCACCACCAGTGATTAATTTAATTCTGTTTATACGACTTAGGCATGAGGAAACCAAAAGAACTAGAGAATAAGGGAAGAACTCCAAACTGTTTTTGAATGCCTGCTATATATGTTTCATTTGTACTAACCCATAAAACTTAAATTAACCCAATTTTACAAATAAGTAAACTGAGTCAGCTAAGCTGTGTAACCAGCCAAGACTGCCTAATTAGCAAGTGACAAAGTGAAGATTAGAACGCAGATCTTTCTTATTTTAAGACCAATGTTCTTTTCATGACACCGGGACCCTTCCCAGAGGTTGCCTTTGTATTTGACTGCTGTCTTGCTTAGAACTTAAAACCAACAGTCCTAACTGGCTCTGAACACAAATAAGTGATGACCGTTTTCAATGTCCTGCAACAAAACCTTGAAGTAAACTTAGCTTTTCCATAAGAATCACAGAATTCACTTTCTGGTCTGACAAATGGGTTAGGGTAGAGGGTATGGTCTCACTATAAATGACCTAGGAGTGTGAAAAAGACAGACTGAAAAAATGCCAGCCCACACTCTGGTGTACTGGCTACCAAACAGGAATCAAGAATACAGTCACAAAGGCCTGGAGGGGGACTTTCATGGACCAGGGCTTCTTTCCAATGACAGGCAAAACAATTTCTGTATATTCATACTTGTCAGATCAGAACATGTCCAGCCAGCGTGACAACAAGAAACTACTAGCTAAATTTTCTAATTCATATTTCTTAACAGCTTACCAAAAATGGCTTTTTTCTTTTCTTCCCTACCGCTACAAGTACCTTAATTCTGCAATGTTTACTCAGTGTTTGCCAATGGAAAAAAAAAAATTGCCTGAAGGGACAGATCCTTCTTAATTATTTTCCCCAAACCTGCAGTTTCTGTGCTTTTATTGCATGCCCAGAATGGACCTATCATTCATCGAGTGCAGTGTGTAAGAGCTCAGGGAAGGCTATGACTCAGGGGCAGCTCCACAGTGCAAGAACTACAGACTCCTGCTTGACTGTCTGCACCCATTCTTCAAAACTGATTCCTATACACAGTGCTCTCTCAACTTTCCAATTAACACCCTAATTATGTTTCAGCTTCTATCAAAAACTGACAAATTGTCCCTAAAGCCCAACTTTCAGCAATTTGGGCTACTTGTCACTGGGAAACCAGCAGAAAAATATTAAACCACCTGATTCTGCTGCTTTAACTGGCAATTCTGTGCTCATTAAAATGTATACAAGCAAGTAGGAATATTTGGGTCTACGTTAATAATAACCTGAACTATTTCAGTGTCAGACAACAGCGATTCTGAAAAATGGTAGCTGGGAATAATTTTTCATATCATGGTTGATAGCTACATGAAGTGGGGACAATGGAATCAGTAGATTATTTATTTCACATTGTCAGCTAGCTGATTAACAGTGACATTTTCATTTCATCCTTAACTTGCTTTCTCTTGGTTATTTCCTAGATGTCTGTTCTCCTTCAAATTTTGGTATACGGTATATAAGCATCATAAAAGTTAGCCTAAGGAAAACATTAGGAAAATAAATGGCTACAACCATAAAAAAAATTTTTTTACTGTATATTTCAAAGTCAAATTTAATCAGTTTTGAAGTAATCTCTAATTTGGGTGTATTATACTCATTTATCTAAGCTATCTTTCATTCAGTAAACACATATACCTTCTCTATGCTAAGTATTGGGGAAGAGAAAGGATGAATCTTACATAATCTTTACTCTCAGAAAACTCACTAATCTAATGGAGGAAACAGAAGGGATATTATTTATTTTGACAAAATAGCTACCTGACATCTAACCCCAAACCCAGTGTCATAAAGTGATAAGCATGTATTTAGTAAAACAATAAGCATGTATTTAGTAAAGCAATGAGCTGCAGGTCAGTCTGGACTGTATATGAGGCAGTTATTCTGTACTTGGTTGGGCTTGCTCAAATGTCTGGGAATCAGCTGGTGTGCGCTGATCTAGGCTGGCTTTGGCTGGTATAATTGGGCCAAACTGGCATGCTCCACGTGTTGCTCGTCCTCCAAGGAGCTAGCCAGGGCATATCCTCAAAGCCATGGAAGAAGCATAAGAACACAACGAGAAATACTCAAGTACTCTTTCTAGACTCTGCATCCTTTGCTAACATCCCCTTGGCCAAAGCAAGTCATACAACCAAATTCAGAATCAAAGAGCAAGGACATAAGCTCTGCCTCTTGGTGGGAAGACCCTTAAAGTCACATGGTAAAGGGCACAGATATAAGAGGAAGTAAAGAATCAAAGCCATCATTACAATCCACCAGAGAAGAATGAACAAACGAAGATATTCTTATTCTAAAGCACTAAATCTAAAGGGATAAGCGCTATAATGGAGGTATAAAAGAATACAATGGGAACTCAGTGGAAGGTCTGAATATCTGTTTCCAGAAAAGCAACAAAGTTTTAACCAAAGAAGTGATTTTGGACTGGTTCTTAGAGGTTGCCTGTCTGAAAAGGCAGAAAAGGGGTCACTTATGGAAGAAAACACACATATAAGGATACAGGGATGTTATTAGGCACAGTGTGTTAAGAGCATATGAAGACAGTGTGGCTGGAACCGAGAAGAAAAAATGAGAAATGGTGTTGGTGACTTAGGTTGAACCAGATAGAGAGGCACCTTGTATGTCGATGATTTTATCTCGTTTACTTGATTGTAAACCTCTGAGGGACAAGAGCTCTGTCTTCAGTGATGTCGGTATTACCCATAATGCCTTACACATAGAAAGTGCTCAATAAATGTTAGCTAGATTGACTTCCACTGCACTGGTGGAAAAAAGTTACAAACTGACCACATCGTGGTGATGAAGTGTGATGTACAAAGACGTCTCTACAAGCAAGTACAAGTCTAGAAGTCATCTCTATGTCAAGTTCAAAACTGTCAAATCTTATCTACTGAAGTCCTTAAGCAAATTTTTAGTCTTCAGCGAATTTGAACTTTATTTTAAAAACAATAGAATTTTATTTTTGTGCTTTTATTTCTCCCTAGGAACTCAGTAGTGAAAATAGGATTGTATTCAAATTGGGGGCATCTCCGTATGTCAGTTTTGTTTGTTTGGGTTTATGTCACAACCTTGGACAAGATGATACAATGCAATTTAAGAAGAGATATAAAATACGAAGCACATTTTAGCCTAAGTCCCTACTCTAACCCACTTCGAAGGCCATTTAATAACCCAGACTAAACTTTCTGTCAGTGGTCTCAGGAAGATACCCAAAATGAAATAGGAACTAGTACTGGGGGAGTTGCATGGCAAAGGCTAGAGCATGGATTCCCTGCTGTACTGATGATCTCTTCTGCTGAGAGGGACAAATACACTGTCATTTTACCATAAACTTAGAGATTAAGCCCATGAGTTAGGGAAAAAAAGCTGGAAAATATTAAGTGGAGATCTGTATTCCCCAACCTCAAAAGTTCCATGAGATTCCTTCCACTGACGTAACACTCTGGGTCTCACTCCACAGTGCTCCTATTCATATCTCCTAATGAAAGAAGACATAAGTTATCTGATTATTAGGGGCTATGAATCTTACAAAGTAGAGCTAATCAATTAAAAAGCTACCAGTTTTGGCCCAAAAGGCAAGATGGGCTGGACAATAATGATTCTACATCAGTGTTTCCACTCTGCCAATGCAAACTCTTCTTAGAGTGGGCTGTCCTAAGGCCTACCATTGGCAAGTCCATTTGTCCAGGTCCTCCAATCAGTTTTATCAATAATAAAGCTACTATTCTGATTGCCAGATGACGGGTATCTTATTTTCAATTGGTTTCAAAGATAAACAGGGAAGAAAAGAGTGTTATTTTTTGTTCTTCTAAACACAAAAGCAGATACTCTCTTATCCACCTTAGTGTTCCTTACAATGCTAGAATGATGCCAACCACATAGCGGATGCTCAAAAAAAACTGTTCCATGAATGAGAACAGGAATTATATAACATCAAAATCTAGTCTGCTCTTTAATCTGAGATCTCTCGAGTTCCTTTTGAGAAAAGTAGAGTCCCTCCTAGGGTCACTAGTCAACATTTCTCTTCTCTACACAGTTGTTCAATTTCTCAAGTGCTAATGGTCGGTGCAATTCTTTTATCTCCCAACTGGACACTGTGTAGCATGGTAACCACAATGACTTTGTCAAGTGCTTCCTCATCCTTTGTAATGACAAGGTCTGTATGGATTTAAAATACTACCATCTGTGCTCAGTTTGGGAATTTCACAGAAATAACCAAAGCCCATTTCAATGAAACACTAAAACTTTATCACTCTGTTGTCTCTGGTAGCTCACTGGAAGCTTCCTGAATGCTGCTCTTTTCTCTCAAAAAATTCTGATATTGCAGGCCTACGATTTCTCCAACTCTCCCTAGAATTTCTGGTAGTTCTCAATTCCTGAAATGATAACCTCAAAATAACCAGAGTTCTCAAGTCCTTGCAGGGTTTTCTAACTGTACATACAGGAGAAAATGTAGTATGTTGGAAAGAGCTCTTTGTAATAAAGATCGAGGCCAACGATACGGAATAGAGAGTTGGGACTTCCCTGGTGGCTCAATGATAATCTGCCTGCCAATGCAGGGGACATGGGTTCGAGCCCTGGTCTGGGAGGATCTCACATGCCACGGAGCAACTAAGCCCGTGAGCCACAACTACTGAGCCTGAGCTCTAGAGCCCGCGAGCCACAACTACTGAAGCCTGTGCGCCTAGAGCCTGTGCTCCGCAACAAGAGAAGCCACCACAATGAGAAGCCCGCACACCGTAACAGAGTAGCCCCTGCTCGCCGCAACTAGAGAAAGCCCATGCACAGCAACAAAGACCCAACGCAGCCATAAATACATACATACATACATACATAAATATATGAAAATATTTTTTTAAAAATGGAGAGTTAACAAAGCTAGGTGATGGTTAAATTCGATGTGTAATAAAAAGGAAGCTATTGAAGGATTTGGAGCAAGGAAAGATGAGGATAAGAGGAAGGACAGGAAGCATGATACCCATGCCTTACCTGCCAAAAGTATAGATTCAGGGTTGGCCTCTGCTGAGAAATTCTGAGTGAGAATCGTGCGTGTTCTACGTGGCCCATCCCTTGCTATCAGCCCATTGTAATGTTTGGGAAGTTAGTCCATACGCATAAATTAGAGTTGATAGAAACATAAACATTTAGGGAAATGCTAAAAACCACTTCTTTATTAGTCCAAGCAAGTCTATAGCTCTGGCAACTACACATGTAAAAAAACTGAAAAAGTCAATCAGTTGATACACATCGAGTAATTGCTGGGTGTTAAGAATTCTGTTCTGCCATAAAAGTGAGTGAAATACCGACAACTGCCTTCAAGTTATACAACATGCATTTGTGGTGAGACAAATACATGTTGTCAAGCAAGTTTATAGCCATACACAAACTTATCTGAAATATGCAGATATTAGATTGAATATATCCTTTTCATGTTTATCTGCATAGAATCCTTATATTTTATTCTCGGGAAAATGTCAGAGCCATAGAAAAGAGTTCCCTTTGAAGTATTTCAAGTAGTAACAACCAAAATTCTTGTGGTTGTAGGGTTAAAGTAATCAGTTATAGACACATGGAACATTTGGGTTGGAATGAATTTCAGAGAAATTCTGGTCCAAGTTCTTCCTTCTTTCCAATTAAGAAACGAAGAGCTTGAGAAATGAGGTGACTTGCCCAAAATCACACACCAATTTGTGGAACTAAAACTTCAGTCACCAGTCCACAGGTTGAGGGGAACTGACAACCTACAGGGGAATTTACAGCCTACTGTGAATCGACTGATAGCCTACTGTGAATCAATTGAATTTATTTTCCTTGAATTTTTAATATACCCTTCAAAGGTCATTGTAATAGACATTAAATTCTGCATTTTACACCTGAGGAAATAGGTTCAGGGAGGTTCGTTCACTTTTCCAAGGTCATACAGCTTGTGGGTGGCAGAGCTAGTATGGGAACCCAAGTCTTTCCAACTTTCACATCACAGGCAGTCCCACTCTGCACAATGCAGTAAGTTAACTCAGTGGTATGCAACTTCATCTCCAGGCAGGATTCCAATATAAATCTATTTCTTTTCCCTGGAGTCTGAAGAGGCAAACAATTCTCAAAATTTAAATCGAAATGTAACAGCTACTTTTCCTACCCATGGGACTAAGAAGCCAGATTTCCTTTCATGTGTCTCATTTGATCTTCTTAAAAGGTTGTTTCCTTTGGGCCATTAAAACGAGTGCTGTCTGCAGGGGCAGAGCACTCCTAAGGCTGCAGCAGCAGACTGATCAAGTGCAATGTCCTTGTAAACACCGTGCTTCAGTTTACTTCACAAGGCCTATAAAAGAAAGGCTTTTATCGCCATGCTTCGTGATAAAACAATGGAAAAACACAAGTGCGTTCTGCAACGGCGAGTCTAAACATCCAGAGTTAGGATCTGACTGGGCCAAGGCACTGCGACTGCAACCCAGCATCTCTGCCTGAGACACCAGGTCAGCCATTCTCCAATGTGCTATCCATCCTGTAGGTGAATAATGCCACAGGCCTGCCAATGGCAAATGAGACCCCTGGGTTCTTCTGAGAGGTGGGACAGCCACCCACTCAAGAGCAGGGGTCTAGTCCTCAGAAGAAACTGGATTCAAATCAACTCTTTTTTCTTACCAGGTGGCCACGTGGCCAACTGAGTAACCTGATCCTCAAATTCTGTCTGTAAAATTAATGACACACACTTCACAGAGTTGTTGTAGGAATTATAGGCACAATGTGTAAAGCACCTTTACACAGAGCCTTGAACATGGAAGAGAAGCTTCACAGTAGATCTTCACCAGCCAGCTTGTTTCTTTTTTATTCACCCTAATAAATAATGTTACGGAATTTCTGAATAATCACCTATTAAAACTAGAGTTCACAAAATCCTTTCTTCTGCATTACAATATACGATATAATATACACTCTTTATGACGACCTCGTAAGGTAGGCAGGGCAGCTGTGGCAACGCCACTCATCACATAAGAGGGGGGCTTCAGACAGCAAACAACTTGCCTAAAGACAAAGAGGAGTAAGTGACACAACCAGGATGTGACCCCAGATCTTTTGTCTCCTAGTTTAGTGCTCTTTTCTCAGAAGTATCTCAATGTGGCATGTGTTAGGACAGAACCCAAATCAGTATTACATTGTACTCTAAATAAATCAAGAATTAGCCAGCTCAGTCTGCCGATCTAAAGAGACCACATTTCCTCTTTAGGGTGTCCGCATGTCCCAGCTATTATTATTAGCAAAGCAAGTAGCTATGTGGCTGTCTGTTTTATAAATAATTATGAGCCTCTAGGATGAAATAACTTACTGTGAAAGTTTTCTGGCTACTGAGGAGAACCACAGATTTTCTCACACACCCACTCAGCAGTATTGTTATTTGTTGTTATTGTTGTTGATTGTAGTTAATAACAAAGGATATTGCAGTGTGTCTTGCGCTACCTCATCAATGGTGGGAGACTGCATGCTGACATGGAGGCCCCTGAGTTAGGAGATAAGATGTCTGGGTTCCTGCACTGGTTCTGTCTCAAACCAGCCTTCGGGCCATCGTCAGGTCACGTCATCTCCTAGGCTCCACCTTCCTCATCTCTAACCTGAGAAACATGCAGATGATCTCCTTGGTTCCTTTCAAATCTAACATTCTCAGATCACAGCGATATTTTAGAGACCATAGGAGATGTTCCCTGAGGGGCGATGACTCTGATAACACAGGACTTTTTTTTTTCTCACATTTAAAAGCACTCCGTTTTACTGCAATGTGCTATATTAGCATCAGCCCCATGTGAAAGAAAAAACTTGGATCTAGAGTCAGGCATTGTGGGTCCCAGGCCTCAGCTTGTACTTACTACCTATGTGACTCTGGGAAAGTAACTCGACTTCTCTGAGTTTCTCTTCCCTCAACCTTAAGATGGGACAAAAGCCCTCCTGGCTCTTTGTGAATCATGACTATAACATGTGAATATTCTTAGTAAAATAACTTTGCTATATTTATCTGTAGTGTGTATAATTTCCACAAATCTAGATGTAAAAAACGTCTATTCCTTTAGGTCCCTAAATCACGTTTAATCTCTAAACTCTAACCTGCAAAGCGGAGAGAAAATGTGATGACTCCGGTCATTACTGGAGCTCCATCACTTTCAAACTCCTTCTAGAACCCTACAATATCAAGGGTCACTAACAGTTTGGAATAGTCATAGAAGGACTCTCGGCACTCCACCAGTTACTCCAGAAATGACCATTGCTCTGGTCTGTATGGCCTCCAGAGGACAGGCAGCTCCTTGACCCCTTACCAGTTCAGGTGTAAGGCGTTCATGTCAGTTCCCCGCCAGCCCCTCTCCTCCACCTTCGTTCGGAAACAAGCAAGCCCCCATCACATGTGTTTTCATGCACAGACTGGCTTTTGTCTACAGAAAGGCATCTATGAACACCCCTGGGAACATATGTGCCCTCAACATGACCTCCCTACTCTAGTTTATCTTCCTGCAGTTCCTCATCCCTGAAGATTTCCTAGCAACAATGCCTCCTTGACAAGCCTAGGTTTCACCAGCAAGAGCCATGAGCGAATGGCAAATTCCGCCATACCACACAAGGGCTCCTGGTGCCGAGGAAGACAATTGGCCAGGGGTGTCTTCTTGAGATAGGGAAGGGAAAATATCCATGATGCTACAACAAATCACAAATTTATTGTATATATGCATATATGATATGTATGAATAAATTATCCCTACACCTATTTTCTTATTTATTTTTTGTCGTACATATACAGCATTTGGGAAGTTTAAATCATAAAAAGCCACTCTCAACATCGATGGTTTTGCAAATATGAGAGAACTTCCTGAAAGATTTGGGCCATTTTATTAGAGATCCATATACCCCAAATGCCTAGTATTTTGCTTTTAAGTTGATATATTTCTGTTACAAGCATTGTAAAATGAGCCTTTTTTCTTCAGGGTAAGTCGACAGAAGTGCCTCTGTGCCATGCTCATAGCCCAACTTCCCAACTTCACAGAGGCCTATCGGTTGGCCTGTCCCTGCCATGGCCACATCAGGACCATAACAAGGGACAAAATTTTGCAATTATGGTCAAAGATCAATCATCCATGTGGATTATTCTGGCAAATTTTAACACCACCCCACCCCGCTACGTCCTGGCAAGCCCTGGGCAGCCTCCTCCAGTTTTTCTTCGGGGTGTGCTTGGGGGTTGTGCGTGTTCTTTGTGTCTTTTGGAGCCAGTCTTCCTTAGAAGGGAAGGGTTTCTGTAATGAGTGCTCAGAGAGCCTCACCCTACACTAGGCCCACAAAGGGACCCACTTCACTTTGGAAAACAGGCACCGTGTAGCCAGATCAACATATGTACGCAGCCGACTTGTCAAAGAAAAGCCTGAGAACTGGCCATCAGCTGTGCTGCATGAAAGTTAGTGGACACTTGTCACGCCCCTTGCCCTTTTTTTTCTTTTAGAGGAGGGGAGTGGGACAGAGAATAGAGTATTAAAAAATTTATAAAAGTGGCTCAAGGCATACTCTGACGATCTGAACTTCTTGAGGTGAGCTGAGAGAGACCTTTGTTGCTTTCTCAGCCCTCAGCACAGACTTAAGAGTACTGCAGAGTCCCTGTCACTCTTTAGGTTGTGCATAGATTAAGCCTCACATGGTTGAGATGTGGAAAGTTGCACAGTTGGCCTAAATGTACAAGCTCCAGGATGGACACCCTGATATTCAGGTCACTGAGCCATTGCCTCTGACCCCCAAGACAGGATCACTCTTTGGCAGGTTTCAAGTATGAAACAGGCCCTCTCTGCCAAAGGTAATGAACTTTCTCCAAATAGGAATGTGGGCGCCAGGAGGGAGCACTGTGGTAATGGCGCCAGACTTTGAGATAACAAGGGAAGCCATTAGGTCACATTTTCAGTGATCTCCAAGAGGGAGATGACATACAGTTCACAGAGGAAGATGAAGTTTGTAGGACATTTCAAGGATTATATCCTCCCTACCTCAAAGCTACAACCAGCTGAAGTCCCCAAATTCAAGACGGCCACTGTGGCAGATACTGTCTCCCAAACAGCAAAGAGTGGAGGGTCACAGGCTCACAGAACCCCATTGCGATGCCAGCTGGGTCCCTCTACAGATTCACAGGCCAATTTGCCCTGCCCACCATTTCCATCTGATGGCCCAAGCAATTGAAAAATTACCTCATTGAATTTGCAAATTAATACAATCATACCTATTCAGGCTGTGCTGTAAAGAGTCAAAACTGAAATCATTAAATACACATTACAAAGAGGATCTACAATATGTTTATTGGCGACATCCAGAATAACAACTGAAACATATAAGTAAGACATTGAATTTGTATTGTTTTTTTAAAGTTCCCTAAAATCTTATACGTATATTTATAGGAGAAAAAAGCAATCAGTTTAACAACTGTATTATCGACTGTTTGAAAGTCATGGTGGTAACTTTGGAAACTTTTTGGGTTTTCATGTATGTGATGTCTTACACACTTCACTCCCCTACTTCAAAAACTTCAATGGCTTCCAGTTACCAGAGGAACAAAGTTGATGCATTACTCAAGTTTCTCGGTGTTTTGGCACCGACCATTCTCCTAGTTTTCTCTCTCACAGCTCCTGCTACACTGCAAATAAAGAGTGCACTGTCTGTTGCCCAAAATACCTTTCCTCTCCCACCACTCTGCCATTCCGTCTCACACACACCCTAAGCTTGAGCTATGTCAAACTACTCTCCTTTCCCCAAAGGAGTCACATCACTTCATTTGGACCAGCAATTTTCAACCTTTATCAGGCTCAGAAATATCCTTAGAAGGTAAATTCTGGCTTCCATTCAGAGAGATTGCAATTCAGTAGATCTGGGGAGGGGCTAGGAATATGTATACATAAGCATACTAGTTGATTTTGATACAGGAGCTTCAAAGAATCACATTATGAGAAACCCTGGCTTAGACAATTTGCATATAATCTTTCTTCTCTTTGAAATACCATTCTCCCTCTCCTCCACCATAAAATTCCTACTTATTCCCCAAGGCCCCAGTCAAATGTAATCTCCTTCCCCTTCTAGTCAGAATAAATTGCTTCTTTCTCTGTGTTCCCATTATACTCAGTACATACCACTTTGCCCAAATTTATCACATCCCATTGTGTTTATTAGGTAAATGCCTTCCTTCTCAGCTGATCGCAAGTTACTTGTGGACTGCAAATATGCACTGTAGTGCTCAATAAATGTTTGATTAATAAAGAAACAAATGACCTTTGATCATAAGGTTTACCCTACCTTGAATTGCCTCCACTCTTATTTCTAACTGAATAAACCCTAAAAAGTCTCAGTTTCAAGACCAGTATTTCTTCTTTCGTAAATCCTTCTCTGATAAATCCCAAAATATATCTCCTTTCCACCATGTGACAACAGGTATTGTTTTTTCCTTCTCTGAAAGCATTTATCACCTTGTCTTGTATTATGGGTATCTATACACATTCTTATTCCCCCTATTTAACTGTTTCCTGTCTTGTCCATTTTTGTATTCCTCAGAGAACACAGCAGAGTGCCTTGTCCATAAGAGAATGTCAAAAAATATTTGAGAATTGGAATGTACATAGTCAACTTGCCTGTTAAAAGTATAAACCCTTTGGACAATTGAAAGACACTATTTCCTCCTCCTACGTTATAGTAGAACAAAATCAGAATATAAAAATCATAAAGATGTCAAGAACAATGCTTTGCTTTTCTAGATACATCCTAAGTAAGAATTTGACGTTTGCAGCAGACAGGCAAGTGACAGCTTCAACTTTCTAAAGGTAAAAGTTAACAGCTCTGAAAACAGTGTTTACTTGTACAGGTCTCTGTCTTGTAAGACTATTTCTACCATTTATTGTTGCTGTTGTTATTATTTCTGATTCTGTGGATGGATAAACTCAGATGACGATATAATGTAGAAGTTGCTACCATCTTATGTAGAAGCTCTGATACGCTTATGCTAAAAGAATATTCAACATTTCTCCTCCCCCAATATTCAAACTCTTGATTACCAGAAAGCAAAAGAAAAAAAGAGTTATTCATTCATTCATCCGTTTATTCCATGAACACTGAGGTATGCTTAAATGCAAAGACCACGACTTCCTCTTCTCTGCAGGCTAAGACAGGCAGAGTTCCTGCCTCGTGCATTTCCATTTAGAACTTGTAGACTGATGAATGAATGAATGAATGAATGAACAAATGAGCAATAAGGAAGATGGTTTTATCTTTTCCCTATAACCAAAAGGACATGCTGACAGGGTCTTCCAAGCTGTTAGGATAAATTAAAATTGAATTATTACTGATTTGTAAACAGGGTAAACTATTTTTAAACTCTGAAATAGTTTTTATTCCCTCATATGCTTAACTTGTAAAGAGAAGGGATAGAGTTTTGTCACCCAAGGAACCCCTTTTCTATACAAAGGATACATTTAACCTTGTAATATTTTATTTCAAAAGAACCGTTTACTTCTCCTCTACACATGATCTTAAATTGGAAAGACCACACACATGTTTCACGCACCTTCCACAAGTGTGAGATTTTCAAATAAGGTGACAGTGGGTAAGCTGACGGAAATGTATCTGAAATTAACAGTTATCTTTGGCAATCAACATTCAGTCAGTAGGTCATGGTCATGAAGTGTAGTCAGACTTTTAGTAGAAAGAAGACAGAAAACTAAAAGACTAACCATGAAGTCACGTACTGTCAAAATAGTGTTGCGAGTACTCTACTGACAGTAGGACAGACAGACGCCCATCAGCATGGCAGCTACTGGAAACAGCACCAGAGGCAGCCACACCACGGTGCAGTGTTCAATGATGACTGCAGATTGCTTGGAGTAAAGTCTTCACGCAGCTCTCTAAATGTCTGAGCTCCAAATAGCAAAACTGTGTTAACTACAGGCACCATGGCCACTGCAGCTAAGCAGATGGCTGTGTTGCCTCAGGGAGCCTGGCTATACTGCTTGAAAAGACTTCCGGTTTCACCATAGCCAGTTAAGTATTCTCACATGCAGGAAACTCGCCCAGTTACAGGTCTATATTCATAACCTGTGACAAAACACACTCCAGGAACTAGCTAAACCAGGACTAGTGAAATGTTTTCTCTTGGGCTTTTATTCTACTGCTATAATGGCAGGAAATTAGGCTTGCAGGTGAACATTTACAAGAACTGTCCAGAGTCCTTTTATGTTCTGTAAAAGGAGTCTGCATTATCATCCCATTCTCGAAAACATAGGGAAATAGCTAACAGCTAAGTCAGGAATTGTCAAACCCAAGCAATTGTCAGGAATCAAATAGTGGTTCTGAATACAAGTCTGTAACTGAAATGCACAAAACTCTGTTAAGCAATGTGGAAAACTTCATGACATTGCAGAGTTATCCCGAGCCCTCTGTATGGCAGTAGGATTGAAGAGAATGTGCCAAAAATGTCAATTATAAAGTTTGTCTTGTACCTCATTACCTGGAAATACCATTGGGGTTTTTACACTCTTCTGAATAACTATTTACAACTCACATTGAGCATTACTGTTGCGTTAGTGCAAACCATTCAGGGAAACAGGAATAACAAAATATGAGGTTAGAATAAGCACAAAATGCATTGGAGGAAAACACAAAGGAGGAAACATACAGGGAAAACTTCTGGTATGTTTAAAACTGAAGATGAGCTATCTGTTCACATTAAACCAGGAAGTTACTCCCAGAGACAGCAATAATGGTTTTGCTTATCCGAGCATCATCTTAGGAAAGAGCCTAATCTTTCCTAAGATCTCTAGGATTTTAATAAGATTCCATACTATGTCAAGTTCTAGAAAGCAAAGAATATTTTAAAAATACTTTAGGAGATACACCAAAATACTAAAAATGCAAAGCACTAATGAATAAATATTGGAAAACAAAACTCTGCAAGAGCTAACTAATGAAGATATGAGGTGGGCAGACGAAGAAAGGGATATGAACAGAGCAAGGTCAAAGGACTAAGTTAAGTGTGTTCCTGAAACATCTCTCTTCTGGAACTAAGTCACTTCTTGAAAAACATGGGCTTTGGACTCAGATATACTTCAGTTTACATCCCATCTTTAGCACCCATAACTTTTGCAAGTTTTAACCTATCTGAGCTTCATTTTCCTCATCTGTATGTGAGGCTATAAAATTTTTTTTAATTTTTTTGCAGGGTTAGGGATGTCTGAGCAAATTTTACTGAACTTAGAACCTAGGCTAAAAGCAAGCATTGGAAGGTAATTTATGCTTGATTAACTAGAGAAAACTCCAGAGAGACTTACCTCTCAGAGGTATGCGTTTACGCTTCAAGAGAAGCCAAGATCTGGGACCAGGGAGACATCCTTTGTTGTAAAGTTGGAAACAATAGTTAACTTTTCCTCAGAGATTTCTTTACATTCTGAAGAAGGGAAGAACTCAGAGTCCTTCTAGAGAAGCATAGGTTTTTTCTGCTTCATTTTGGGAAGAGAGGAAGACAGCATGTATGTAAGCACCCAGATTCATTTGGGGGGGATTCCTCACCTACAATACAGACTGTGTATATAGGTTTGTGTATCCAGCTCTCATCGTGTTGCTCCAGGGGTAAGAACTGGAACACCCGGGAACCACAGGGGTATTATTATTTACTTTACAGCAAATCACAATCTGCTCTGCTCCAGAAACTTCATGTGTGCATTCAGGATCCATAAAATAAAGATAAATATTAAAAAACAACACTGTTCTCTTTGTTGGAGTGGGTAGTTACAAACATGCAAGGAGAACAGGCTAGAGCTGTCTATGTGGTATTAAATTAACCACATGGTTAACAGATAGTACCTATAAAAATATTGATAGACACGTGTGATAAACTGGCTAGTAAACACAAATTTTATTTTTTGATTTTATGTCATCTTAGAAGGCCTAAAAGAAATAAAACCCCTGTAGAAATAAGCACACCTAACACCCAGATCTTGGTTTCCTATACCAGTCTCCATGAAACAGGACCAGGGCTGATATTAGGACCGAGGCAAGATATTAGGACCGAGGCAAGAATTAGGACCAGGGCTGATATTAGGACCGAGGCAAGATATTAGGACCGAGGCTGATATTAGGACCGAGGCTCATAAAAGATGAGCCCATAGCAACTTGTACCGTCATAAAGTAAGTGTTTAAACACACACACACACAAAATGAAATTATACCAAAGGAGAACTGAAAGAGTTCCCAATGGCCAAAGCTTGAGCATTTGAACATCAAAATAAATAAAGCAGTACTGAATCATAAACCAACATATAAATATTCATGAGCCCATACTGATTATAAAGAAATGATTTAATAAATAAATGATGGGGAGCAGACAAATCTCTCATGCAGAAAAAAATCCCAATAAACAATGTAGATACTCCATCTTAAAGGATGGGGATAACACCTCTCTCCTTAAGTGCAGGCTACCCATACTGACTTTCTTCCAAAGAGTATGACATGGAAAAAGGGAAAAAAGAGGTGATCAAGGGCAACATCAATACTGATAAATCTTGTTAATAATGTGTATGTACCCTTGATATGATGTGATGAAAATGCACTTCACCTCAGCGATCTCCTTCCCAGAGATCTATAACCCCAGCCTAGCTGTGAAAAAAATATCAAGTTCCAACAGAGGGCATCCTACAAATACAACTGAATAGTATTATTCAAAAGCTGAAACCTTTAAACTCTTAGGAAGAAAAAATAGAAGGAAAATCTTCATGCGTTTGTAATAGGCAATAATTTTTTAGCTAGAACATAAAAAGCACAAACCATAAAAGAAAACATTTATAAACTGCCCTCTATGAAAATAATTTATGTTCTTCAAAGGGTGCTGTTAAGAGAACGAAAAGGCAAACGAAAAGATTTGGAGAAATCATACATGATACACATATCTGACAAAGAACTTATATCCAGAGTAAAAAGATCTTTTACAATGCAATAATCACAAGATAAACTTCCCATTTTAAAAAATGTATGAACTGAACACACAATTCATACATCATTGCTTATAAGGGAAATGCACATTAAGGCCAAAATTAAATACCAATATACACATACATGCTAGGATGACTAAAATGATAAGACCAACAATATCTAGTTTCTTTTTTGTTTTTTGTGGGTTTTTTTGTGGTACGCAGGCCTCTCACAGTTGTGGCCTCTCCCGTTGCATAGCACAGGCTCTGGACGCGCAGGCTCATCGGCCATGGCTCACGGGCCCAGCCGCTGCGCGGCACGCGGGATCTTCCCGGACCAGGGCACAAACCCGTGTCCCCTGCATCGGCAGGCAGACTCTCAACCACTGCGCCACAAGGGAAGCCCCAATAATATCTAGTTTTGGCAAAGATACGGAGCAACTGGAGTGCTCAAACATCACTGGTGGGAATGTAAAATAGTATTCCACTTTGGAAATCAGTCTGGCTACATCTTATAAAGCTAAACATAAACTTACTATACAACACAGAAAATGCACTCCTGGGTATTCACTCAGGAAAAATGAAAATACATGTCTACCCAAATAAACGTGCACAGATGTTCAAAAGAGCTTTAGTCATAATAGCCAAAAACTAGAAACAACCCAAAGTTGATTAGGTAAACAAATTATGGCATAGTCATTAAGTGGCATACTATTCAGCAACAAAAAGTAATAAATTACTGAAACATGCAAAAGAACAATGAATTTCAAAAACATTATGTGGAGCAAAAGAAGCAGACACAAAAGACAAAACTATGACTCCATTTATAGAAACTCCAGAAAAGAGAAATCTTTGCAGAATAAAATTTAAAAAGAGATGGATGAAGATAAGAGAAAATCATTTCTGTTTAAGAGCCTGATCAGGGAGTAATCCAACTTGGAAGAGCAAACACCGGGATGGCACGGAGGCATTAAGAACAAAGGGTGAAGGAGAGACCAAGGGAAGTTGACTAAAGACGCCTTAGAAACATCCAGGGAGCAAAACACCTCTACTTCAAACAGTGGCTAGGTTGTAGTCCTCTAAATATTAAATGGATAATTATTGCTTTAAAACCCCAAAATGTAGAGGGTGACTCTCATCCTCCTTTATCCAACCCCCCAAAGGCTTTAGCTGAGTGTTTCTCCAAATGCCTGAATACCAATATATTGTTAGCGATCATGAGTTCTACGCAAAAACATTTTAATCTAATGTTTTCAATTTGCTCAGCAACTTTTATATACAAACACACACACTCACACACACAGACTCATGCATGTATTCTGGATCATCTGAAGGTCATCTTTCAACTATGGGCTTTCTGTCTTGTGATTTCACTATCCACCTATGCATTTATGTTGACAATCACATCAGTGTGAAGTAGTGTTAATTTAATTGCCTTAGGCAAATATGAAACAAATCAATGATGCAATTTGCCAAGTGAAAGTCAAATGACTTCACAATTTACCATATAAACAAAGGATTCAGTCTGTTTAGAATAGAAATGTAAAATAACTGAGTCATCAAATAACATAAACACACCAAACTCAAAAGAAAAGAATCTGTGCTTGAATGGTCAGGTAAGATTCATATTAGGAGAGAAGAGTAAGTTTCAGCCAAATATTATCTGTCATATTAAATTAATGGTGCTTTGAACTTTATCAACTTTGGAATTTGTATTTATTTTGCAAATATATTTTTGGTTTTTGGTTTCATAGGAGCTATAAGTACAAAACACAACTAGTTTTAGGCAGTTACATATTTAATCAAGGAAATTTAAATCCACACTAGTGGGGGGGGACACAAAAATTATTTTTACACTACTTTAAATTTTATTTAATTAACATACATTAAAATTGACTTCTTTTGCATACAGTTCTATAAATTTAACACATGTATAAATTTGTTCAGCCATCACTACAACCAAGATACAACTGTTCCATCATCTCAGAGAACTCCCTTGTGATATAATTCTGTAGTCCCTCTCTCCCCAACCTTTAACTCCCAGCAACCATGGATTTTTTTCCATCACTACAGCTTTGTCTTTTTGAGATCATCATACTAACGGAATCATAAAGTATATAACTTTTTGAGACTGACTTCTTTCCCTCAGAAAAACGCCAAGTTGTTTCATGTTAATAATCTATTCCCTTTTATTGCAAAATAGTTTTCTATTGTAGAGTTGGACCTCAGTTTGTTGATCACATTAGGTTACTCCCTTTTTTTGGAGATCATAAGTAGAGAAGATATGAATATTGATGTCCAGGTTGTTGTATGAAGATGAATTATCATAGCCTAAGCAGGAGTGGCATGCCTGAGCCATACGGCAAATTTATTTTTTAAATTGATTTTTTTTAAAATCTGCCAAATTGTTTTCAGATTGTCTATACTCTTTTGCATTTATACCAGTAATGTATGGGATTTCCAGTCTCTCTGAATACTCAGCAGCATTTGATATTTTTATTTTAGCCATTCTAACAGGTTGTAAAATGGTACCTTGTGGCTTTAATTTCCATTTCGCTGATGGCTAATGATGATGAACATCTTTTTATGTGATTATTTGTCACCCATATATTTTCTTTGGTTAAACATTTGTTCAATCCTTTTGCCTTCTTTTTGATTGAATTATTTGTTTTCTTATTGAGTTTTGAGAGTTCTTATATATTCCGAATATAAGTACACTGTGAGATAAGTGGTTTGTAAATATTCTTGCAGCCTATAGCTTGCCTCTTCATTCTCTTAATATCATTCACAAATTAAATATTTTAATTTTGATAAAGTCCAATTTATTATTTTTATTTGTATTTTATGCTTTTGGTGTCACATCTGAAAACTCTTTTCTATCTCAGGTCACGAATATTTTCTCCTACATTTTCCTCTAAAAGTTTTACGGCCTTAACATTTCATGTCTACATCTCGATCTACTTTGAATTAATTTTTGTTTGAGGTGTGAGGTTTGGGTCAGGTTTCAGTCTTCTGCATATGGATGTTCAGGTGTATCAACACCATTTTTCTTGTGTTTTTCCCAGCTTTATTCAAATATAATGGCTAAATTACAACTGTACATATTTAAGGTATATAATGTGATGTTATGACATACATATACATTGTGAAATGATTACTATAATCAAGTTATTTAAATTATCTGTGACATAGTTTTCTCTTTTTTTGTGGTGTGAACACTTAAAATACATTCTCTTAT
The DNA here is from genome assembly GCF_003676395.1 of Aethalodelphis obliquidens. Taxonomy (NCBI): domain Eukaryota; kingdom Metazoa; phylum Chordata; class Mammalia; order Artiodactyla; family Delphinidae; genus Aethalodelphis; species Aethalodelphis obliquidens. The sequence continues at coordinate 89,633,655 of NW_020837945.1, read as the reverse complement.
AAAACTTCAAATATACAATACAGTATTATTTGCTATAGTCTCCACGATGTACATTAGACCCCCAAAACTTATTCATTTTATAACTGAAAGTACGTACCCTTTCACATCTCAATTTTCCTACCCTCTCAGTCTCTGGCAACCACCATTCTACTCTTTGCTTCTGTGAGTTCAACTTTTTTATGTTCCACATATAAGTGAGATCATACAGTATTTTTCTTTGTCTGATTTATCACCTAGCACAGTGACCTCAAGGTCTATTTATACTGTTAAAAAGGCAGGATTTTCATATTTCTATGGCTGAATAATTTTACATTTATGCCACATTTTCTTTACCCTTCCATCCATCTATAGACACTTAGATTACTTCTTTATCTTAGTTATATCGTGAATAGTGTTGCAATGACATGTGAGTGCAACTCTCTCTACGAGATAACTGATTTCCTTTGGATATATAGCCAAAAGTGAAAGAACTGTATCATACGGCAGTTCTAATTTTAATTATCTGACAAAAGTTCATACTGTTTTCCATAGTAAACTGCACTAATTAACATTACCACCAACAGTACACAAGAGATCCCTTTTCTTCATATCTTTTTTTTTTAAATTAACTAAAGTCCATGTTTTATTCACATATACTCAGTTTTACTAATGTCCCTTTTCTGTTCTAAGATTCCATCCAGGATACCATATTACATTTAGTTATCATGTCTCCTTAGGCTTTCTTTTTTTTTTTTTTTTTTTTTTTT
>NW_020837945.1:89630041-89632809 GCF_003676395.1 Aethalodelphis obliquidens | reverse complement strand
TTTTTTTTTTTTTTTTTTTTACAACTTTATTGGAGTATAATTGCTTTACAATGGTGTGTTAGTTTCTGCTTTATAACAAAGTGAATCAGTTATATATATACATATGTTCCCGTATCTCTTCCCTCTTACATATCCCTCCCTCCCATCCTCCCTATCCCTCCCCTCTAGGTGGTCACAAAGCACCCAGCTGATCTCCCTGGGCTATGCGGCTGCTTCCCACTAGCTATCTATTTTACATTTGGTAGTGTATATAAGTCCATGCCACTCTCTCACTTTGTCACAGCTTACCCTTCCCCCTCCCCATATCCTCAAGTCCATGCTCTAGTAGGTCTGTGTCTTTATTCCTGTCTTACCCCTAGGTTCTTCTTCACATTTTTGTTTCATAAATTCCATATATATGTGTTAGCATACGGTATTTGTCTTTCTCTCTCTGACTTACTTCACTCTGTATGACAGATTCTAGGTCCATCCACCTCATTACAAATAGCTCAATTTCGTTTCTTTTTATGGCTGAGTAATATTCCATTGTATATATGTGCCACATCTTCTTTATCCATTCATCCAATGATGGACACTTAGGTTGTTTCGATCTCCGGGCTATTGTAAATAGAGCTGCAATGAACATTTTGGTACATGACTCTTTTTGAATGACGGTTTTCTCAGGGTATACCCCCAGTAGTGGGATTGCTGGGTCATATGGTAGTTCTATTTGTAGTTTTTTAAGGAACCTCCATACTACGCTCCATGGTGGCTGTACCAATTCACATTCCCACCAGCAGTGCAAGAGTGTTCCCTTTTCTCCACACCCTCTCCAGCATTTATTGTTTCTAGATTTTTTTGATGATGGCCATTCTGACTGGTGTGAGATGATATCTCATTGTAGTTTTGATGTGCATTTCTCTAAAGATTAATGATGTTGAGCATTCTTTCATGTGTTTGTTGGCAGTCTGTATATCTTCTTTGGAGAAATGTCTATTTAGGTCTTCTGCCCGTTTTCGGATTGGGTTGTTTGTCTTTTTGTTATTGAGCTGCATAAGCTGCTTATAAATTTTGGAGATTAATCCTTTGTCATTTGCTTTATTTGCAAATATTTTCTCCCATTCTGAGGGTTGTCTTTTGGTCTTGTTTATGGTTTCCTTTGCTATGCAAAAGCTTTTAAGTTTCATTAGGTCCCATTTGTTTATTTTTGTTTTTATTTCGATTTCTCTAGGAGGTGGGTCAAAAAGGATCCTGCTGTGATTTATGCCATAGAGTGTTCTACCTATGTTTTCCTCTAAGAGTTTGATAGTTTCTGGCCTTACATTTAGGTCTTTAATCCATTTTGAGCTTATTTTTGTGTATGGTGTTAGGGAGTGATATAATCTCATACTTTTACATGTACCTGTCCAGCTTTCCCAGCACCACTTATTGAAGAGGCTGTCCTTTCTCCACTGTACATTCCTGCCTCCTTTATCAAAGATAAGGCGACAATATGTGCATGGGTTTATCCCTGGGCTTTCTATCCTGTTCCACTGATCTATATTTCTGTTTTTGTGCCAGTACCATACTGTCTTCATTACTGTAGCTTTGTACTGTAGCCTGAAGTCAAGTAGCCTGATTCCTCCAGCTCCATTTTTCATTCTCAAGATTGCTTTGGCTATTTGGGGTCTTTTGTGTTTCCATACAAATTGTGAAAATTTTTGTTCTAGTTCTGTGAAAAATGCCAGTGGTAGTTTGATAGGGATTGCATTGAATCTGTAGATTGCTTTGGGTAGTAGAGTCATTTTCACAATGTTAATTCCTCCAATCCAAGAACATGGTATATCTCTCCATCTATTTGTATCATCTTTAATTTTTTTTTCTTTTTTTTTTTCTTTTTTGCGGTACGCGGGCCTCTCACTGCTGCAGCCTCTCCCGTTGTGGAGCACAGGTTCCGGACGTGCAGGCTCAGTGGCCACGGCTCACGGGCCACTATTATTCAACATAGTTTTGGAAGTCCTAGCCACAGCAATCAGAGAAGAAAAAGAAATAAAAGGAATACAAATCGGAAAAGAAGAAGTAAAACTGTCACTGTTTGCAGATGAAATGATACTATACATAGAGAAGCTTAAAGATGCCACCAGAAAACTACTAGAGCTAATCAATGAATTTGGTAAAGTTGCAGGATACAAAATTACTGCACAGAAATCTCTTGCATTCCTACACACTAATGATGAAAAATCTGAAAGAGAAATTAAGGAAACACTCCCATTTACCATTGCAACAAAAAGAATAAAATACCTAGGAATAAACCTACCTAGGGAGACAAAAGACCTGTATGCAGAAAACTATAAGACACTGATGAAAGAAATTAAAGATGATACCAACAGATGGAGAGATATACCATGTTCTTGGATTGGAAGCATCAATATTGTGAAAATGACTATACTACCCAAAGCAATCTACAGATTCAATGCAATCGCTATCAAATTACCAATGGCATTTTTTACAGAACTAGAACAAAGAATCTTAAAATTTGTATGGAAAACACAAAAGACCCCGAATAGCCAAAGCAGTCTTGAGGGAAAAACCTGGAGCTGGAGGAATCAGACTCCCTGACTTCAGACTATACTATAAAGCTACAGTAATCAAGACAATATGGTATTCACACAAAAACATAAACACAGATCAATGGAACAAGATAGAAAGCCCAGAAATAAACCCACGCACCTATAGTCAACTAATCTATGACAAAGGAGGCAAGGACATACAATGGAGAAAAGACAGCCTCTTCAATAAGTGGTGCTGGG
>NW_020837945.1:89628997-89629641 GCF_003676395.1 Aethalodelphis obliquidens | reverse complement strand
GGATTGACATGTATACACTGATGTGTATAAAATTGATGACTAATAAGCTGCTGTATAAAAAAATTAATAAAATAAAAATTAAAAACAAACCATAGAAGTTTATAAAATGTCAGCTATTTTAATAATATTAAAATAAAAATAACACATTTATGGGATTAAATGGTAAAAAGTAAAATTCTAAATAATAATAAAGTTGCAGGAGGATGCTCAATGCATACTTAAAGTATACTAATACCTTTGTCATGTTTAGGGAAAAGAATAGAAATACTAAATAATGGAAGGCCCATTTAGAAAAAAAATGTATCTTAACATTTTAAGAGTAACACTAGAACAATAAAAATACAAGTTATAGCTTTCAAATAACAGAATAAGGAAAAATTATCAATCTAACAGAAAGCAAGGAGGGTAAAAAGAAAAAGAATGTAACCACAAAATACAAAGATAGCAGAAATAAGTCCAAACATACAAACTGCCACAAAAAGAATTGCAAAGTTCTAATTATAGCAATTATCTGTGGATTTTTCTTTAATTCCAACCTATACTTTGCTTTCAAAAAAGCTTAATAAAAATGAAGTCAAATTGAAAATAAAAGGAAAGGAACAGAGATATTATCAAAATACTAGACCTGTAAAAAGCTTAACAGT
>NW_020837945.1:89619014-89628897 GCF_003676395.1 Aethalodelphis obliquidens | reverse complement strand
CCAAAAAAAAATTACATCATCTCGGTGTGTAGTACTATATTAGAGATAATAGTTCCCACGTTATTAAATATCGCTAGTGACGTAGCTAACATTAAAAATTCTAACAATGTGATCATAGGCTTCCTCAGTGAAGAATTCAGGCTGGGATATAAATTCACTGAAATTATGATATGCTCGGGTAGGAGATTTTGCAAGCAAATGAGGCAACAGCTTTTGGAATCATCTTCAAAAGATAGTACAAAAGGCCATTGGTGAGAAAGAACACTTACAGTTCAACCCTCTTTTAATCCTGTGTACTAAAATTTTTAAATTAAAATGTATCTTAATGTCAGCATAAAAGAAAAAAAAACTTCTATATTGAAACTCTAACCTTTAATGTGATGCTATTAGGAGGTGGGGCTTTTGAGAGGTAATTAGATTTAGGTAAATTCATGAGGGTGGAGCCCCCATGATCAGATTAGTGTCTCTAGAAGAAAAGAAAGAAACTAGAACTCTCTTTCTCTCTCAGTCATAGAAGGATCAGCAACACGGCAGGCAGCCATCTGTAAACCAGATGCCCTCATCAGACACCAAATCTATCAACATCTTGATCTTAGACTTTACCGTCTCCAGAACTATGAGAAATAAATATTGTTTAAGCCACCCAGTCGATGGTAGTTTGTGATAGTAGCTTGAACTAAGACACTACCTTTAGTATTATATTTTGGCTTCTGTAGGTTTCTGTTGGCTTTACCATGCCAGTACCACAGGATTACTTGAAGGCTAAGGACCAAAAAGTGGAGAAAAGGTAGACAAATAAATAAATACATATATAAATAAGAGGGAGAGGTTCCAGCACTCTTTATTAGTTTTAGAAAAACCCTTTACTTCTTCTTTAGCCAGAACTAGAGGGCTTCTCCTAGAGTTCTCTCTGCCCGTACTAATGCTCATTTCTAGATTTTTGGCTGCATTAAGTTCCACTCAGGAGATACTTAAACTAAATGGTAAATGTACTGCCGATTTGGTGGTATATTGAATTCTGGTATTCTTCCCAGTTCTTATTTTTCTCAATGCTATTTACTTTTTATAGCCTCCAAATAGCTGCTCTATGAATCCTGTCCATATCTCATAGCTGCCTTTCATTGGGAGAGACACAGTAGCATGTGCTTTCTCCATCTTGCCCAGAACCAGACTACCCCATACAATTATTCATAATTTAGGGACCTATACATTCCTCAAACTTGATGTGCCTGAAAAAAGTTGGACTTCTAAAAGTCTGGCATTCAGGACTTCCCTGGTGGCGCAGTGGTTAAGAATCCACCTGCCAATGCAGGGGACATGGGTTCGAGCCCTGGTCTGGGAAGATCCCACATGCCGCGGAGCAACTAAGCCCGTGCACCACAACTACTGAGCCTGCGCTCTAGAGACTGCGAGACACAACTACTGAGCCCGAGTGCCACAACTACTGAAGCCTGCGTGCCTAGAGCCCGTGCTCCACAACAAGAGAAGCCACTGCAATGAGAAGCTCGCGCACCGCAATGCAGAGTGGTCCCCACTCGCAGCAACTAGAGAAAGCCCACGCACAGCAACCGAGACCCAACGCAGCCAAAAAATAAACAAATAAATTTATAAAAATAAATAAATAAAAGTCTGGCATTCATTCCCACAAAATTGAGCCCCTGGGGCTTCCCTGGTGGCACAGCCGATGGAGCGGACATGGGTTCGTGCCCCGGTTCGGGAAGATCCCACATGCCACGGAGCAGCTGGGCCCGTGAGCCATGGCTGCTGAGCCTGCGCGTCCGGAGCCTGTACTCCACAACGGGAGAGGCCACAGTGAGAGGCCCGCGTACCGCAAAAAAAAAAAAAAAAATTGAGCCCCTTGAGAATTGCTTTTATGCCATATTACAGTTATTAATATTCTCTTGGCTCCTATCAAAGGTTACTGCCAGAAGCATACATGTGATATTTGTAACTGCAGTCAATATAAAAATGTTAAAGCCATCATGCACTATATTACTCAATGACCATTTATAAAGTTCCATATGAGGTTTTGTTTTTTTAATTAATACAGTGATAGGAAAACTTTTTTGTTTTCCTTAAGAAACTAAAATGCTTTCCAATAACAAGAGCTCTATCAGTGATTATATACCTCATTTGTTTCTGGCTACCAGGAAGCTCAGAGACAAATCAGAAGCCTTATGATCGTTGTCATAATTTTCTCTGCTCCTAATTTTCTATTTCTCCCTTCTACTTTTTATTATTTCATTGCATGTGCATTTGTTATGTGCCCCATCAAATTCTTTGCAGAATGAGGCAGAGAATGAATGAATGAATATATATATATAAATATAATAAGTAACTAAAGATTTAATTGGTACTTTTCTAGGACTTTATATCCACTGAATGGAAACTAATTATTTTCTTCTTAATTTTTTTTTTTTTTTTACAAGCAGCAAGGTATCCAGGGTCTTGCCTGATTATTTCATGTCCTAAAGCATTTTCCTCCTACATTTACAGTGACATCTACAAATGCTAATGGAGTTTCTCTCTGGGATGGGGATCATTAAGTCAAAGAACTGAAGGAAAATGGGTAATGAAAGGTAGAATTTGCTCATACCCATAACAATAGGCAGGGATGCTAACGTACATGGCAATTTTATCGAATTTATGCAGCACATTGCAGCATCTGGAAACACTTTGCTTGATTTGGGGATGCAATCAGTTCAAAACCTTAAATGTACCCCTCAGGGCTTATTCTCCTATTGATTCAAATTAAAAGAAGTTGCCCACATGAAGGCCTGGGGCACTGATAGGAAGTTAGGGACACCAAGTATTTTCCTCCATGATGAAAATAAAAAGCAATTACAGTAATACTGACTTCCCAAGAGAAGTTAAAAGGAAAGCCTCCATTTGCGCACTTCCAGCACAATGTCACAAAATTGGAAGAGAAGATTTTTCTAGAAAATTAGGTTAATGTCAGCATCAGATTGGAATGGAGTTCTAGTTATTTCCTCACTGTGACCCTCACTCCAGATAGTGTCCCAGTCTCCAGGGCTGAAGCCCTGAAGCAGTGTCTCCGCAACCCTGCCAGCACCCTCTGCCTCCTTCTAGGATCTCTCTGTAAATAAACTATCCTTTCTGCACGACGAACATTGCTGTCCTGCCTCCCAATCAACCCTGCTCCTGTCCTCCGGTCAATTCCCTCTGTCCTCCATTTTCTCTTCCCAGACAGCCACCAGAAAGAAACCTCCCTACAACTCATTTATGTTCTCTCTTGTCCTCCCATCTATTTCCTTTTCAAAGCTTATTCTCACTTTCAGTAGCTGCCATGGTCCTCCTTATTTTGAGGTCTGGATACGCTGACCGTATCCAGCAATGTCCTGACAGGCTCCCTGCATCCATCTCTCCTTCAGAGGCTCTGTATCTTCCCAATGTTGCCAGGTTGGACAGGTATCCTTATCATTATATGTCACACTGGGGATCAATGTCGGAATCAAGCAAAAAACCCATACAGGTCAATAAGTCTAGTAATAAAGGAAAAGTCTCAAGGCTTGGAATCGTCAGTTGGTATGAGACTGATTCTCACAGTGGGCAGCCCACACACCAAGGTACTGTATCCTCTGCTGCTGTGATTGGATAAAAACATCAACTGCCGGTGCCTTACCCTCAACTCAGGAGTCATCCCCCATCTATCGTCTCTGGCTTCCTTCCAGTATCCAAAATATAGAACAGCTGAAGAAATGGGCCTAGTCTCCACAGTGACGAACTGGAAGGGATGTTAAAGCTCCTCTGGCCCAAAACCCACATTTTTTCTAACAATTGTAGAAGCTGAGACCCTGAAAGGTGACTTGACCAAGGTCAAAGCAGGAATTCAAAGCCAGGATTCCAAGTCACAGCCACCATTTTTCTGTGAGACCATCCTGCTTGTTTTCTAACTGAGAAAACTTCCTCCCTAAACATCCTTACTACTGATTCCTCTATTGCTACAAATATCCCCAGTCCCTCATGACATTTTCAATATTTGTCTTTCTCTTGTTTCTCCTTTAAAATAGTTTTCAATTCTATAGGTAAAGCATGTTACATTTCTTTACATTCCTCACTTTCCTTCATATTCCTCACTTCTTCTGCCGTAATTCAGGCCCTTTTAACCACCTAGCATGACTCCATTTCAGCCTCCGAATTGCTGGCATACTAATATTTCTAAATTACACTCCAGTATTGTCACTTCCTTGTGCAAAATCCTTTTGTAATGCCTCATTCCCTACAAACTAAGTGTGAGCTTAATGTTCTCCCTAGCACGGCCCCAGTCTCCCTTGATGGTTTTATCTCACACTACTCTCCCTCAGATCATCAGGCAGAAACTTATTTCTTGCACAACTAAAATAATAAACCATGTATCAAAGGTGAAATACTTAATTTACCATGAATCAAGAAACTCAGTATCTTTGAGGAGTTTTCTCTGGGGAAGATTAGAGTTCTGAGGCAGAACTGGCCATCAGCAAAATTAATGTTTTTCTCCTAATGCAGCACTGAATACCTAAAATATCTCTATGTACTCTACCAAGTACTGGGAATAAAGGTGATAGAGACATTGTGCCTGACCTCAAGGAATTCATCATTCTATAAAGAACATAAAACCATGCCCAGCTAATGTGAACTCAATGAGATGCATGCCATACCAGAGGCAGGAGTAGAGTGTTATGGTAGCTCTTTGACGTAGGTTCCCCCACCTGCCCTTTTGAACTTCCATTTCTCTGTTATCCTCCGCCTCTTTTCCAGTATCCTTTCCTCTCTCTCATTGTATCACCCTCAAGAAGTTCCCTCATGGATCCTACTTAGATCTGCCATACCAGATCACTTTCTAACAGACCTTCTCCCATCACCTCTCCTTGCCACCCTCTGAAAGCACATTTTCTGCACATCCTCTTTCCTCACTCTTCTTCAAGATGCTGGCTGGATAATCCAGCATAATTCTGGCTCAAGTGTTGAAACCTGATGATGGTTTCATGAATCACTCCTTTCAGATAACACTGCATTTTAAAGGGGGCACAGAGCAATGAGGGAATTGCAGTCAGGAAGATACTGGGGGAAATGTTCTGGTCCTCTGTCACTGAGACTGGAGCTAAGGCAGAATCCAAGAGGTCATGAAGGCCTGGGCCAAGCAGTGCCTTAAGTGCCTGGAAGGTAGATGTATCTAAGGGATAAGTTCATATGGTAGCTGAGGAGCAGTGCTAATTAGAATGGTGCCATAATAGCATTAGGGACCATGAGTCACCCTAGTGCACTCATTAACATGAAGGCCAAGCTAGAGGTCAGGAGACAAGACTGGCAAATACGATGCAAAGCAGAGTGAGGCATCAAGCTTCAGACTGTGAGCACCAGTAGCCTGATGATCCCAGCTGTTCAACAAAAGGTTAGACAGACTCTGGCTTTAAGTGTGGAATCAGGATGAACAAGGAAAGAGATAATGTCTTCATATTTAATGTCTTCAAATAATGTCTTCATTATTAATCATAACAACCTCTGATACTTGTTTAGGATTTAAAGTGTAAACGGTATTTTGCACATGTGAAGTCCTCCACAGTCCTCACATGTCCTCCACATGTGAAATCCCTGGCCGGGGAAGATCCCACATGCCACGGAGCAACTAAGCCCGTGTGCCACAACTACTGAGGCTGCACTCTAGAGCCCACGAGCCACAACTACTGAGCCCACGTGCCACAACTACTGAAGCCCAAGCGCCTAGAGCCTGTGCTCCGCAACAAGAGAAGCCACCACAATTAGAAGCCTGCCCACCCTAATAAAGAGTAGCCCCCGCTCACCGCAACTAGAGAAAGCCGGCATGCAGCCACCAAGACCCAATGCAGCCAAAAATAAATAAATAAATATAAATTTATCTTTAAAAAAAAAGATAAGCAGAGAAGAAACACATTATTCCTGGTTCATTAATAACACACAAGAGATGCCTTATAAATATCTGTGGGGTGGTTAACTTGTTGACTGAGTGATTAACTGTTTCATTGATTGATCAATCCATAAGAAGAATGACAGTTCTTCCTTCCCAATAAGGTGGGGCAGGGGAAGCTGTAACCATTTTTTTTTTTTAAGATTTTCTTGATGTGGACCATTTTTAAAGTCTTTATTGAATTTGTTACAATATAGCTTCTGTTTTATGTTTTGGTTTTTTTGGCCGCGAGGCATGTGGGATCTTAGCTCCCAGACCAGGGATCAAACCCGCAGCCCCTGCATTGGAAAGCGAAGTCTTAACCACTGGACTGTCAGGGAAATCCCTGTAACCATTTTATCAATGAGGAACTAAAACTTAGAGAGATGAGGTGGCTAGATCTCTAACACATAACTTGTAAGTCAGCCTAGAGTTTGAACTTGAGTTTTCTGACATGTTAAGGATTATTTTTATTATACTCTGTTTATTTACAGGTCAGCCTTTCTGGACCCTTGATGGTACCATGTGATACCATCATCAATTTCCTGAATATTAACCTAGCTCTACACCTGATAACATAGGGTCCCAAATATCTACCTCGGCTGCAAGGGTATATCTAAGCAGGACTCTACCAGCCTCAAGAGCAAGAAAAACCATGTCTTGTGACTTATTCCTTTCTGAACCACCAGATTCTGGTTATGATATACACATATATATACATATGTACAAACTATAAAGAGTGGTAAGGGTCATATTAAATAATAAGGTAGAAAAAAATGATTTAAATTTCTCTCCAGAACTGTGAAGCCGAAGTTCTAAATTCTTTCATCTTCCTCGGTATTTATTCTGGAGTAGTTTACTCATTCTCTTTTTTTGTTTTATTTTTGGTACGCGGGCCTCTCACCACCGTGGCCCTCTCCCCGCCGCGGATGGCTCACGGGCCCAGCCGCTCCGCGGCACGCGGGATCCTCCTGGACCTGGGCACGAACCCGCGACCCCGCATCGGCAGGCAGACCCCCAACCACTGCACCACCAGGGAAGCCCACTCATTCTCTTTCAATATCAATCTTTTGTAATCTAGGTGCACGTTCATAGAAATTTTATTTCTTCTTTTATGTTTTTTCTTGTCAGTGAATGGGACAGCTGGGTGAAAAATAATTCTGAGAATACATGAAAGGAAAGCAGTTTTTTCACCCACACTAGACCTTAAAAGTTAGCTAAGCAATTTGTATAACATGGGCATTAAACAGGATCCAAAAACAGTGTGGAAGGAGAAATCTCTCATTTGCAGGTGGGTGTCAGGATTTTGGAAGTAATGGAATATATAATTCAGCGTAAACAGGCACCAATTGCTAAAATGATCTGCTTGATGAGTATAAATGAAGTTGATAGAAAAGATGTTTTAAATGACAGTGGGGGTGGATCTGTAGGTGGTCCTAAAATTCAGAATGAGAAGGCTGAATCAGATGCAAAAAAAAAAAAAGAAAACAATGATATTTAAATGAATCACATTTAAACACCTATTCTATGAGAAAATACTTGGAAACAGAATTTTAAATTCAGTTAATGACACCAATTTAAAATAACTTAAAATGCTCTATGTCAACAGAATTGCTGATATATGGAATAAAATGTCATCTATCATCACCTTCAAAAAATCTACTTGCATAAAACAACTATACCACAAGAAAAAAAAAATGTATTTGCTAAAGCTTCGCACATGCATAGGACCAATATCCAGCAAGTCACTGGGTCTTTTCTTTGATCTTACAATTTTTTAAGTATTAATGTGAGAAAATAAGTTTTTAAAAATCCTTTTTTTAAAAAATAACAAGCAAATCTATGATAAACATATGATTAATATATACATATATATGTATATATATAGTGGCAGAAATATGAAGCAACTTTTTTTTTTTAACATCTTTATTGGGGTATAATTACTTTACAATGGTGTGTTAATTTCTGCTTTATAACAAAGTGAATCAGTTATACATATACATATGTTCCCATATCTCTTCCCTCTTGCGTCTCCCTCCCTCCCACCCTCCCTATCCCACCCCTCCAGGCTGTCACAAAGCACCGAGCCAATATCCCTGTGCCATGCGGCTGCTTCCCACTAGCTATCTACCTTACTTCGTTTGTTAGTGTGTACATGTCCATGACTCTCTCTCGCCCCGTCACAGCTCACCCTTCCCCCTCCCCATAACCTCAAGTCCGTTCTCTAGGAGGTCTGCGTCTTTATTCCTGCCTTACCCCTAGGTTCTTCATGACATTTTTTTTTCTTAAATTCCATATATATGTGTTAGCATACTGTATTTGTCTTTTTCTTTCTGACTTACTTCACTGTGTATGACAGACTCTAGGTCTATCCACCTCATTACAAATAGCTCAATTTCGTTTCTTTTTATGGCTGAGTAATATTCCATTGTATATATGTGCCACATCTTCTTTATCCATTCATCTGTCATCGGACACTTAGGTTGCTTCCATGTCCTGGCTACTGTAAATAGTGCTGTAATGAACATTGTGGTACATGACTCTTCTTGAATTGTGGCTTTCTCAGGGTATATGCCCAGTAGCGGGATTGCTGGGTCATATGGTAGTTCTATTTTTAGCTTTTTAAGGAACCTCCATACTGTTCTCCATAGTGGCTGTATCAATTTACATTCCCACCAACAGTGCAGGAGGGTTCCCTTTTCTCCATACCCTCTCCATCATTTACTGTTTGTAGACTTTTTGATGATGTCCATTCTGACCAGTGTGAGGTGATACCTCATTGTAGTTTTGATTTGCATTTCTCTAATGATTAGTGATGTTTAGCATCCTTTCATGTGTTTGTTGGCAATCTGTATATCTTCTTTGGAGAAATGTCTGTTTAGGTCTTCTGCCCATTTTTGGATTAGGTTGTTTTTTTGATATTGAGCTGCATGAGCTGCTTGTATATTTTGGAGATTAATCCTTTGTTGGTTGCTTGTTTTATCCAATAAACCTCTTGCAAGTCTAATCTCATCTTAGTGTTTACTCTTTAAAGGACCTGAACGGACAAAAATGCACATTCACATGCATAGCAATGCCCTGGGTAGATCCAGATTTTTAGAGTCAGGCTGCAGCCTAGATCAGACAGGGTATGGATTTATGTACAATTCTCAGCACATTCACTGTAATCTCCAGGAAGAAAGATGGTAGACCATAAAACTCTCTCCCAACACCACTGCTACCGATGATTAATCAAAACCACCAGAAGATGTCATGCTCCCCATTGGGAAACCATGATTCCAACTAGAATTGAAGGCACACAGGACTCTGCTTAGTATGAGTTAGGCTCTGAAGACATACAGTGCATGAAGTTCATTCAAGTCAGTCTAGATCAGAGGTTTTGAATCAGAATGAGCTGCTTAAGAGGTAATTAAAAAAAAAAAAACTACCCCCCTTTAGAGTATCACTGTCACTCCTAAGTTTCTTTAAAATCAATGTCTAATTCACTTATGCATGCATCTTGGAGGAGTGAATGTATCTTAAGTTAGAGACAGGAAAGGACAGAAAATCACAATGTTCTAATAATAATCACCAGGGAACTCACTGTTTTCACAGCACTTTTCTTATTACTTGTATAAGATTGACAAAGTAATATCACAGGCACAAGAATAAAATAAACACAATACAATGAAATGTCCATATCCTATATTAGAATGTGGATGAATCAAATACTGTACACCGTAAACACAGAAAGGTGACTGATTAGAATTTCAAAACTTTTCCCTGTACTTTTTTAGACAAATCAAATATACTGACCACATTTGTATGTGGATTTGGTCAGATCACTCTATGCCTCAGTTATTACTATCTCCTAACATACGGTCTCCACCTGCATCTAAAAATTTTTTTCTACCTTCTTCCCCTACACACACATACACACACACACACACACACACACACACACACACACACACACACACA
>NW_020837945.1:89447725-89619004 GCF_003676395.1 Aethalodelphis obliquidens | reverse complement strand
CACACACACACACACACACACACACACACACACACACACACACACACCCTTTTCCACAAAAGGCAATCATGTAACAAAAAAAGGTGGTGGAGAGGAGTCAGGGGAGCCATTCTCCTTTCAAAACCCAGCTTGATACTTTGAAGGCTGGTGATGAGGACATGCTGTACTTGGAGCCCCAGAAAAGAAAGTAAAAAACAACTTAGGCCAAGCCTGTATACCCTCAAAAGTCCTTCGTGAGATAAGCAGAGGATGGAACTCCATTCCAGAAATAAGGAAGTTTAGGCACTGCTCAACAGATTCCCTGTTCCAAATCACACAGTAAGTAGAATTTGAGGGAACCAGGCTCTTAATTCTGAAGTCTACTTTTTAATTTGAAGAAGTCCCACATGTCAAAGACAAATAACTAGCACAGATCTGAAATATAAACAATTAGTTGAAGTTTTAGTCAGTATTGTACGCCGAAAACAAAATCTTTAAACTGAATTTAGGCCAAAATCTTTAATGTTAACAATCATCATTTTGCAATAGTAACTATAGATTTTCTTTTTTAAAAATAACTTAAAAAAATAAAAATACATAAATAAATTTTGTATGGCTGAAATTACTTCACTCCGTTGAAGCTCTTGAAATGAATCCCCAAGGACTAAAGTAGAAGTCACTTTTACATTCAACTTGGCATTTTCCATTTATTGCTTTCAGCTTTAAATGGCAAAGCATTATTTTTATTAGTAGTAACAGCACTGAGCTACAGAAACTTTAAGTAATGTACAGATATTGGTTACAAGAATTCTGGCTCACTGTAAGAAAACATAATATATTTTATAAAAACTTATTTATAAAGAATTGACACTGCATATTAATATTACCAAAGCATTCCTTGCCTTCAGAAACTATTTACTACAGAGTATTTTAAATTGTATTATGTAACTTATTTAATATTAAGCAGTAACTGATTAAATAGTGATCTTTGGGCTACTGTTACCTGGAGAACATTTAGTAGCGTTGGGTAGGAAGTGTCACTGGGCAGTACAAATGGGAGATTCTTTTCTAATAAGATCTTTAGACATAAAAGTCTTTACCTACCAAATGGCCATAGAAATCTTCCCATAAGCACAGCACACAAAGGGAATGGATTCACAAGGAAAAACGAATGATGTGCTACTATAGAGCCATTAAAAAGTCAACTTGTAGAAGAAAATTAAATGTCACAGGAAATATTTTACTACTAGTGAATGAAAAAAGAAGTAGATCACAGAAGAATATTTAGAGCATAAGCCTTATTTTTAAAAGTTATGCAAACAAGCACATACATAAACTTATAAAATTCCAGGGGATATAGACTAAGACACTAGGATAATAGTTGACATATTTTTCATTTTTACATAATTCTGTGTTTTCCAATTTTTTTAATGACCACATTTAACTTTCATAATCCATTATATCAGTCAGCACAGACTACATTATACTGTGGTAACAAATAGTCCCATGATCTTAGTGGCGTTACCCAAGACAAGTTTACTCTCACCTATTGATTTACATAGGCAGGGATGCGCTGCCCATGGAATCAATCAGGGGCCCATACTGATAGCAGTCTTGTTTCATACACCCTCCCAGATCAACGAGACCACAGAGAAGACTTCGACGAGTCCTGCCCAGCTCTGCAAACTTCTGCCTGGAAGTGACACATGTCCCTACCACTCACGATTCGTTGGAAATGCAAATCACGTGGCCAAACTAACTTCAAAGAGGGGAGGCAAGTGGAATCCTGCCATATGCCCAGGACTGGCTAAAAATCCTAGATAGATACTAAATCACAAGGATAATAGTTAATATTTTTTAACGTATTTTTAGGTTTTTCAAATTTTCTAAAATATCACGTATTCTTGCAATGCCTCTGAAAAAACTCACAACAAATACTATTCTTAAAAGAGAAAAACTTATCACAACATGCAGAGGAAAATAAATGTTATCTTCCAAATAGAGAAGATAATACCAGCAGAGGAGGGTATTCATTCTACCAATGACGAAATAAAGTAAGCTTATATTAGAGAGAAAATAAAATTCAACATGATGTCAGTGATCCTAGAGTCAAAGTAAAGACTGCTTAGTACAAAAACATGAGCAAGGGCTAGGATTTAGTGGCATGGCCCTGAAGAAGCAGCCCCCTCCGTCCTGACGAAATTACTGATTAAAGGCTGTCGCCCAGTGGGAAGGAGTCAGAGTAACATGAGAACACGCTCTGCAGCCAGGATGCCCCATCGTTCACAGTAAATTCTAGCTGTTAGTCAGTCATTACAGAGCCTGAGGGAGGTCATAATGTCATTCTTAGCTAACCCTGTTGTTTATTCATTCATCATATATTTTTTCTGTACTTAACTGTACGCTAGACACCATTATAGGTCCTGAGACCAAGCAATGAACAAAACAAGTGTATTCTCTGCTCTCATGGAGCTTACAGTCTAATGTGGGGGAGGGAGACAGACCATAAGCAGAATATGTGCAGATGACAGTAAGTGCATCCTCATACACAGAGTGAGGGGACAGAGAGGGACAGGGTGCTGCTTGAGATAGAGTGGCCAGGTAAGACCTCTAGATCAAAGTGACACTGAAGCAGAAACCTGAAGGAACTGGGAGAAAAAACCATGCAGTTGTCTGGGAAAAGAGCATTCCAGGCAGAATAGCATTGTCAAGGCCCAGAGGGTGGAACAGAAATTGTGTGTTCAGGGAGCAGCCAGGGAGCTGGTGGGGCTGGAGCAGAGTAAGCAAGGGGAGAGTTGTAAGAAATGGGATCAGGGAGGTAGCCAGGTGTGAAATGATGGTGCCTTGGGGTCATGATAGGAAAAGACTCTGAATTTTATTCTTTGTGCAAACGAAAGCCATTGGCAAGTTTTGAGCAGAGAAGTGACATAATCTTACTAACATTTTAAATGAATTATTCCAGTTACTGCGGAATATGGACAGTCTAGGGCAGAACAAGGCTGATCTGTAAGGAGGCTGCTGAAATAATCTAGATGATAGCTTGAGTACAGTGAGACTGGTGGAGGTGATGAAAAGATTGAGGATATCATTTCAAGGAGAACCAACAGTATCTGCTGATGGATTGGATTTTGTATGTGAGAGAGAGGAGTCAAAGAATATTCTGATAGCATTTCATGATGAAGTACACATTCTAAGGACCCCCTTCTAGGTATTATTCTATAAGAATACCTAGAATGGATGAGCCCTACATAACAACTATATACTAGTTGTTATATAGAAGGGGTTAAAAAATTATGACGTATACTGCCACCTCATATAGAATTTTTCTTAAAAACAAAGCATACTTCTGTCTAGTTGAGTTACATGTTACAATTTCAAAATGGGCTCTACTTTATTAAAAAACCTGATATGCATACACTTTTCATATCTAAGTTTAAGTACTATACCCCCGTTAAGTGATTATTACATGGAGTGTACAAAGGATCCTTTCTGGTTCATCTGTGGATTTAAAGGGTAGGTCTTGAGGAGCAGTGTAAATAAAACAAGGACAGAATTGAATATATCATAGCTGCAGAACCCTCTTTCAAAAGTATCCTTGTCTGCTCATTTCTTCCCAACACTTTTATTTAATACATAGAAGAGGATCAACCTTTTTTCCTCAACAACTCACTATATCCTGGACAGAGTTTTCCCACGGTATAATTTGAGCTATCTGTCCAATACCAGTATGACTTAAGGCTGAGGGGTATATTAAAATAAATATGACATTTTTAAAAATTTAAATGTCTTAGGGGGAAAAGTGGGGAAAAAAAGTACATATCTAAATTTTGTGAAACACAGATTTGAACATGAATCCTGGGAAGACTTAACACCAAAAGTAAAACATACAAGAACTACGGAAACTTTTGACAGCAAAGAAGGCCTGGAGGAAAAAGCAGCTTTAGTAATGGAACCACGGAAAAGAATACAGAGATTACATTAAGTTGATAAATCATCACCAAAAAATTCCTACGCGAGAAGAGAGGGTGGTCAAGAGTTGCTATGCGTAGCATCCCTTAGAGAGAAACACAGGGTGACATAGAGTTATAATGTAGATTGTTTCCTCCTTCCTTTCACCATCATCCCGTTCCAACTGAGGAATCCTCTCAGCCCTCCCTCCCCAGTTATCCACTTGTTAAAACTAAAATCTTATCTAGTATATAAAGCCTTTCTAGACTTACCTATGAGGATGGTATTTTTTATATCAAGTTGGAAAAATATAACTTCCACAATAGACAGAAAGAAACATTTTTAAACAAAGTTTAGTGAGCATTTTATAAGGTAAAACCAACTCCCATGTTGAAAAAGAAAAACCAAAAATCCTCATGCCAAAGCTCTATGAAAAACATTCCTAAAATAACCCAGGAGTGATTTGTACAAATCCCGTCTTACTCTTTAATTTCTCTGGCATAATCGTGTGCCCATCTGGGGCTAGAGCCAAATATGCTTTGTTCCCTCTGTATAAAAATAAGTCTACAGACAAAGGTATGGACTCCACCATAATCAATAAAAGACCACTTCCATCATCACAAAGTTTTCCTATGTTCCTTTATAGTCAATCTCCCCCTTGTCCACCCATGGCGCTAGACATTGATGTCGTTTCTATTACTATAATTTTACCTTCTTAAGAATTTGACATGTGTGAAATAATATTGTATGTATTCTTTTCGTCCAGATTCTTACTCTCAGCATAATGTTTTTGAGATTCATCCATTTGTTAGTATCTCTTTATAGTAGTTGAATATTATTCCATTTTATGGATATATTACTGTTTATCTATCCACTTATTGATAGACATCTGGGCTGTTTCCAAGTCTGGGGCTATTATTAATAAATCTATAACATTCATGTAAAAAAACAGTCTACAGAAGGTGAAGGAAAAGCACTATTTTTTAAATATAATGACTAAATTGAGTGGGGAAAAAAGGCAAATGTCACACACATCCGACATGACATCTTTGCCTTAATTATTTGCATGTTTAAAAACAAGTATTTACTCCTTAATTCATAGATAATGGCCTCCGTTCTGTCATTCATTTTATTAGGTAGAACAAGTATCTAGACTAGTGGTTCTCACCTCTGGTTTGAGGGAGAGGGAGGAAGAAATAAACTGATTATTAGAATCTTCATGGGGGAATAATTTAAAACCTTCCCAACAGGTGAATCAAATGCCAAGACTCCCTCTCCTTAACCTTTTACCCGCAGTTGAGAACTATTATACTAGTCTATACATAAATTGTTTGAAGAAAAACAGTTCTATCCCCTTCTAAACATCCCACACCAGATAGGGATAATTCCCCTATTTTCAGTCAAATACAACCACCTCAGGCCTACCTAAGGAACACCATCAATACAGTTAGGCTGCATTACCATATATGGTAAATACCTTTTATGGTATTTACCTAGCTTACCTATTGACTTCCTAAAGGACCTCCATGAAACCTATTGATCAAAAAATGCTAAGTGTATTAGGTAGACCTACTTTAGTAATACCATCTTTTTTAGTGGCTATTCTTTCTTTATTTCCTTCACATTCAGTGCTTTTACTAGCACATTATTAGGAATATAATAGGTGCTCACAGTAACGCTATCTTGACAAAGGCTGAGTAGCGTCTCAGAAAAGAGTGGAATGGGATGGATATTTACCGATCTTGGGGTCTGGGCTCAAATGAGTTAAGAAAGGTGTTCAAGGCACAAAGCAGAAAGGGATTAGACAAATCTGTGACCTGATTTCTGATCGGTGGACACAGTGAAGGCAAGTGCCTAGAAGGCAGTCCCGGTAAGCAGGCCGGTGCTGGAGGCGCAGGCTGCTTGCTGTGCTGAGCAGCGTGTTACCCAGAAGGGAGAGCTGTTTACCCAGATGAGCAAATTATTTTGCCTGAACAAATCAGTCTTTGAAATTTCCTGAAATAAACAGTGAGATTATTTATTGGCTTACAGTCTTATCTTCCTGAATAAGAACTTCCTGCCACAAACAGTGAAGCCTTGCTGACACAGGTGGCCTTGGGTATTAGTCCTGAGAGTTTGGATACATAGATACAGGTGGTCTCCTTCTCACTAAAAAGGCCAGCAGATTATTAGAAGTTGAATTCATAATACATAAGGGAGGCAAATATTTAATAGGGTTAAAAGCAAACAAAAATTTAGCTGGAGCTGTTGGCAGAAAAACTGTGTCACAAGATCAGAACCTGGGAAGACAGGGACTAGGTGGGGAAGCAGAATGAGAGGTCGTGTTAAGTCATTACAGAGACCAGGAAAATTGAGAAGCATCTGTTTGTTTGCATGTGGTGGCTACATCATGCAACAGGTATGGATCTGATCATTTAAGGCACCAGACAGGTTGGAGTGGTCAACCACACCCTTCTTCCTCACTTCATTCCCTGTCTAGAGAAGGACCAGGACCAGAAGGTGGAACCTCTAAGTAGGGTGGCTAAAAGTGAACACCAGAGGGAAAATGGATGAGATTCAAAAAGATCTGTAGTGCAGTTAACACTATTACTGTATACCAATGTTAAGTTCCCGACTGTGATCATTATACTGTGATTATATAAAACATTAACATTAGGGGAAACTCAGTAAAGGATATACAAGAAGGTTTTGTTTTACAACTTTTCTGTTAAGTCTAAAAATATTTCCAAAAAATTTTTAAATTTATTTACAGGTTTTTATACTTATTGTTTGGTAATAGGTAAGGGTCTAACCGGAGGTTATCTGGTCTACCTCTCTGGATGCATCCTAACTGAGACAACCAAGTAAGGAGGTGTATTTAGGAGGAGAGTGCCTTTTGTTTGGGTTATCTTGACTCTGGAGAACCACATAGCAAACCAACCACGGAGGAAGAGAGGCGGACAGAGAAAGCCTCCCCAAAGAGGAGATGAGTTGTGTGCTGAAGAGCCCAGGGCTTAAGAATGCAGAGAGGTGGCTGCCTTGGGCTATTCCTGGCAAAGAATCATAAATTCAGATCCTACAGGTGCCAGGCTAGCAATCTAAATATAAGCCCCTGAAAGACAATAGGAAATGAGAGGACCTGAGAAGAAAATAGCACACATCCATCTAAAGGTTGGTTGGTTGGTTTTTTTAACTGGAAAGCACCTGGAGTTAGTCTTTGGGCCACTAGTTTTCAATCCATGATAGGCTCAGGAGTTTAAGAGGGAAAAGTAAAAGGATGTTGAGGTGTCCGTCTAGCCCAGCATCAGATGGAAAAGTAGACCAGAGTTTATGACAAAAGCCCTATGGACTAAAGAGCTAGTGTTCGATGTACTTTGGAAACAAGACCATAGGCCTAGAATATTTTCAAATACAGTTTTTCCATGTAAATGGAAGTTTGGACGCAGGGACAAAAGAGGGTAGCAACTATCAGACTGCCAGGGAATGTCTCACCCCAAACCTTAATACATCACTGTGTGTGCTATCTTTTATGCATAAGCACATCCCACAATTCTCTCCATTCCACAGCTTTCCAGGAATTATTCCTGGAACAGGGGAGGGAGCCTCAAAAGTAAATAAATTTCAAAAAGCTAAAGTATTCATTTGAGAAGTGGTTTGAGTACCTAGTGTGAAAACAAGAAGAGTAAAAATAAAGAGGTCAAATACATTTTTGACAAGAGACTCAGATATGCACATTGAAAATAAGGGCATTACTGTAAACAAAGTACACTATACATCTGAAAAAAGATTTCAATAAACATTTAGAATGCTGTGTCTCTCCTTCATTACATCAGTAAAACAAAATTTGATATTGAGTATCTACCAAAGATTCCAGGTTTGTTCCAGAGAATACAGCATTACAATTCCTTTTGGGTCGGGGGGTGGGGGTGGATTTAAGCAAATATGTGGTTTGGGGCTTCCTCTCTCTTTGGTCAGTCTCTGTTATTTCTCTCTCAGGAACCTGACTGCTGTAGTAATAGCCAAGAGAGGAAGCCCCAAACACTCATAATTTTTCATAATAAAAGTATTTTGCAGAGAAAAACAAAATTATTCTTTTATATTAAAATACCACAAAAGGTTTCATAAACTCAAATACCAAAAGGTATAAGAGCTTAGAAGTGGAACCATTATGCTAACGTGATTTCAGCAGTTTACTTCAATTGTTCAAGTCTAACAACATCCCCCCCCCCCAAAAAGAAGGAAAAAAGGTATGTTTCTGAATAATGTAAATACATTGAAAATAATGATACTTTCTGTCGCAAAGGTCCTCCATTCTCTCTTACTCGTAAGAACGTGTATATTATACTTTCATCATCTCTAAAGTAAGATAATGAAAACCAGAGTCTATATCTGTGAAAAAACATTTCCTGACCAACTCATTCCACACTTACTTGTCTTTGTTTGCTGCCCATGAGATATCATTTGAACAAACTTAAACATCTTCACAGAGGAAAAAATCAGGCTGCACAGCCTATTATAAGGGATGCTTGTGTGTTACAAGAACTGGCATAATGACATCCTGCTTCGTAATGACTATTCCCAGGTATAGAAATTACAGGCGTCTTTTAAAACCAGGCAGATTTCTGACCATCTTGGCTGCATCTATTTTCTGTCTTTCAAGCTTGATAGTTATTCCTTTCATAAGGATAATGAGTGTCACACTGGATTATACAACCCAGCTACATCTGTTCTCCCTTGTTTTCTAGATATTACTTTCATTGTATTTCACAGCATGAGCCTCCAGTCAAGATCCTGAATACTGCTTCATGATAAATGTCACAGATGAAAAAATGGTCCAGTGCCGAAGTCATTATCACAGCTCTGGCCCATCTCCTTGAACGATGCCTCTCATTGCTCACATTTTTTCTTGGACAAGGGTACTGTAGACCCTGCCTTTTCAAACTCAGAAACTTTCTGTCCAATATTTGTGTAAATATGTCCGTTGAGAATTGGCTGGTGCGTCTTCCCTGTGTACTTCACTATTTGAATTCATTCTGTTATTCTACTTAGCCATCATAGTACTCACCATCCGACAGCACCTCACCCTTTAGGGTAAGAAAACACGTGAGACAGGGCACGTGGGACTGGGTTGCAATGACAGAGCAGGGTCTAGGAGATTCACAACACCAGCTGGAAAAGAGATTTCTGAGAGAGCCTGAAATCTCGATTAACCAGAATGCCCAGGATATGGTGTATTCCAGAATCAGACCTTTTAAAAAGTGTCAGGGACCTTAGAGTTCACCTAATTGAACCTCTTACATCATGCATTAGAATACTGAGGCTCAGACAGGTTAAATAAGTTATATGTTAACCACATAGCTGCTTGGCCACAAAGACCTGAAACCAGAACTCAGCTTTCCAGCACGCTCTCCAGGATGCCACAAGTGCTGCTGTTTTTCACAGTAAACAGAACTTTCTATTGTCTCATAATCAGAATTTTTCCTGTTATATTAGACTTTCTTTAATCCTATTTCTGAAAACATTTCTCAAAATATGAATTCAATTTCTATCCTTATACATTACATACATTAACAATGACTGAACTTTGCTTTGATGGTTGATCTGCCTAAAAGCTGGCATTTTACGGGTGAGTGATCATGAAAGAGGTAGAGATGAAAACGTAAAAGTTGTAGGTGGCTAGATGAAACTATACCGACTTGAATCAGGCCACTTTAAATACATACTGATTATTTGCCTGTAGTTTTCTTCTTTTCCCTAAGGTAAAGGGAAATAATAATTTGGGCGAGTTAATGGTTGCACGTAATTGAGGCTTTTCTGCATTTATCTTGGGATTTAAATAACAGTATAGTGCCTAACATAAAAGTTAGCCACATTTTCCAACTCCAAACAATTTTGTTCATTTGTCTCAACAGAATCCATACCTAGTTTAATTTTTCAGTTCTTGTGGTATGGTCTGGGATAAGGGGAAGAGAGAAATCAAACTAATACAAGGTACAGCCCTTTCCTTCTATATTTTCCTTTTCCCTCAACAGATATAGAAGCTCTAACTTGTATTTCTGTTTTCTTAGGTATTACTCTTAAATTTTAAAATAGTGTCAACTTCCCGACCAAGACCTTACCATGTTTCTGGACTCTGACCGCTTCCCTTTTTTAAAAAAAAACATCAACCTCTTTCCTTTTAGGTTAATTTCTTCTTATGTGGTTCTTTCAATAATGGGCCCTGGGTAACAAATGTGCTTCTTTGTCTTCACAGGTTTGCAGTATCTTTACTTCTCCCTCTCTTGTGAATGGTAGTTTAGCTAGGTATTGAGTCCCAGAATGATATTTGTTTCCCTCAGACATATGAAGATATTACTGCACTGGCCTCTGCCATCTACCCTTGTAACTTATTAGTCTAACTTTCCATTTTTGAGGTAATCTTTTCCCCAGTAGCAGCGCTTAAGATTTTCAATTTTTCTGTATCTCTTGCTGCTTCATTATAATACACCTAGATATGCCTTTATTTTTGTTTGTTCTACTTAGTTCTTGAGATGCACTTTTATCTGAGGATGTAGGCTTTTTAATAATCCTTGTAAAACTCAGCTCTTTTCTTGTTAAATTTTCTTCTGCCATTCCCTCTAGTCTCTTATTCTAGAAAGCCTATTAAACATGTATTGAAGCCTCTCAATCATGTTTCCATATCCCTTAACTGCTCTCTCATATTTTTATAGATCTTCCTACATCACTGTACTATGTCCTGGGAGCATTCCTCAATACCAACTTCTAATTAGCTGATTATCTTTCAACTGTAACCCATCTTGAGTTTACACGAAATGCTGATTTTTTGTTTCAATAATTACTTTTTTTCCTTTCAAAAATTTCAAAGTGGTTCTTTCCCGTACCTACAGGGTCCTCTTTCATGTATGCCCAAATATGTTTCATTACTTCTCTTTTTTATGTTATTTTTTCTTTTATCTCTTTGGAGCTCCTAAATAAACTTTACAATATTTCCAACAATTCTGTTTGTTTGTTTTTTTAACAACTTGAGTTAATTCATCTTCTAATTGTTGATTTTCTTGGATATTTTAGCATTAGTTTTCTTTGAGTGATTTAAACTTTGGGGTTTGGAGACACATCTTGAATATGGGGTATTTTTCCTCACTCTCTGTAGGCTTACATACCTCTAAGTGTGCTACTGCTTCTAATACCAATTCTTCAAGGGACCCTTAAATAGATCCAATAGGATCCCTGACCTATGAAAATGAGATACCATTGATAGGGTCACCGTGCTATAGTAGGTGGCTTATCTCAAATCCTGGTTACTGGGCTGTTTCAGGCATATTTTTTTCTTCCCTAAGCACACAAGTTTATAGCCTTTTACAGACATTTTTACCCCAACAGAGTTGAACACCTAATTCTTCCTGCCTGCCTCTGGCCCTGGAGTCTGAACTATTCTCTGCTTACCACTCCTCATTTCTGTTCTATCTTGGGGCCCAGATAGTATTGATTTCAACATGGCTATTATACTAACAATTAGTTCTACTTATCAAATATTTCTACTTTTTCTTCCAGGCACTCCAGGAACTTAGTCTCTGTCATGGACATAGCCTCGTGATTTGGTGAATGAAATATGAGTGGATGTGGCTTGTGTCTCCTCTGGATGGACACGGTAAGGACCTAGTGTATGACCCATCATGCTCTCTTTCACTCTGCCATGGCACCTCGCAACGCCCCAAGTGGCAGTCCTTCCATCCACCTGCATGTCAAAGTGAGGACATGATGGGGCAAAACCCCGAGTCCAACTCACAATGAAAATGTAGCACAAGCAAGAAATTAACCTTCGTATTTTAAGCCACTAAGATGTTGGTGTTGTTTTCTACTGCAGCCTAACCTGAACCATCCTGAGAGGTGTAATTACGTTAGTCTTCAATTTTTTTCTTTTTAATTGTTTTGCATATTACGGCTATGTATTCAGAGCAGAGAGAAGCATCAAAGCATGAGTTTACAGTGCAAGCTTTCTGGAAGTCCAGTCTCCAGGGAACTTTAAATATTGTGATACAAACAAAATAACATGCATGGAACACTAAGCGAAGAAAACAAGTATGTATTTATGTATCAAAACATGTGACTTCACTAATAAAGTGCTATAAATTGCTAAATTGAACATACTCAAGTTCTTCCTCAATTGTTTCAAAATAAAAATGTATATTTTTTATACATGGAGAAAGACTTTCAGTCCCTTTTCTTCTCTGTTAAATACATTATCAGGAAGCTTACCTCTGTTATTACTCAGTAAATTTCACCGCATGTTTTCAAAAAGTCTCTGACCAGGAGCTTCAGTAGATAAAGCTGTAAATAGGTAAATTTCCCTCTTTCCTTTGTTTCTTTGTTTCTTTTTTTGTTCTTTACTCTGTAATACACCTTTTCTCCCCTCTTCAGAATCTCTGCCTTATGGCTCTCCACTGATCAGTTCCCATTCAAAAAGCTTTCTCTCAGCTTAGAATCTGATATCAATAATGTGTCATAATTTGAAGAAGTACAAATCAACTGTTCTATTTGTAGGGGTTAACTGCATTTTAATCATTTATTCATTCTTTCAACAAATATTTATTAAGCATTTACTATATTAAGCATTATTACATTAGAAACAAAAGATGAAAACAATATGGTTTTCTGACCTTGAAGAGTTGAAAATCTAGAAAGGGCAAGGATAAGTAATGACACAAATGATAACATAAATAGTAAAAAAAAAAAAAAAAACAGTAACACTCTCTGAAAGTCTGCAAGTACAGAGATGAATTTATTCATTTGGGTTTAACTGTAGAGTGAAAGGCCTTGTTCCTCGTTTGAGGACTATTGTACTCCAGGAGCAAAGAAGAGAGTTATTTTTGACCTGGACAACCTTCCTAGTGACACAGAAATCATGGTGAATGGGCAACCAGATTTCTTTTTTTGGCCGCGCCTTGCAGCGTGTAAGATCCTAGTTCCCTGACCAGGGATCGAACCAGTGCCCCCTGCACTGGAAGCGCAGAGTCCCAACCCCTGAACCACCAGGGAAGCCCTATGACCAGATTTTTATTTCTTTGAAACATGAGTTCTGCCTATGATTCTTCAACCCAAATTTATAGTTGGACAAAACTGTTCCTCCACCCTTGGCAATGAAAACTGGATTGAATTTCTCAGCATATAACTGCCTACTAAGTGTTTCTCTATCGATTACTCTGGAAGGTAGTCTCATTTTCAGAATGAGCAGACCAAAGTTTGCTTTACTCTTATTGTTGATCTCTCAAGAGAAAGTTTTCTAATAAGTATAAATCTCATGCCAAGTGATAGCCATGTAAGAGATCTAGAAAGCTCTTTCCTTCTAACTTGACTCTGGATTTGTGAAACTATATAGCATTTATGTAGTGCATTATAGTTTTCAGAGTCCTACACAGTTTATCTAATTCTCTCCTCAGAGCAACCTTGTGAGGGATTCAGATCAGATCTGAATCTAGGTCTGTGATAGTTCATCTACACTCTGTAATGTACCAAAAAGTCCATTCTATTTTGTCTCAGTGGGCAGCAGCAAATTCTTACCAGAATTCCTTTCACTTTTATTGTTTTGATCCTTAAGAACTTTACAAGCCCGAAAGGAATGCATCCTCAAGATACTGTTTGAAAATCAACTGACTATAATGGGGAAATTTTTTTTTTTTTTTTTTTTTACTGTGGCATGTATCAAATAATTTCTATATTCAAAACGTTGGACTAGGAAGGGGTCATGGGTTGCAGCTGAAGGCAGAGCAGAAAGAAAGGGAAAATTCCTCATTTGGCCCTGATGACAATCTTTCTGTTCTTTGTTTCATAACAAGTTTCTTTATTTCTAGTAGTGGAGATCAATAGATTTTACTGTTTTTTCTCTCTTTCCGCATTTAATAAACAAAATTAGAGTAAAAGCCAGAAGCTAGGGACCTAATCAAAGTACTAGCTGTACTGCAATTCCAATTACAACTAAATTGACAAGGGGGAGAAATGATGAAGCAATTATAACAAAGTCACTCAGCAATTTTGAAATAAGAGGGCCTACTTTCCCACCTTCAGTGAGAAACTTGGTTTTCCTTTCACTATCAACTCTCTTTACCTCTTCTTCTAACTCAATATCCATCTCTTTTTTTAAAAAAAGAAAAATGTATTTATGTTTAAAAAAAAAACCCTAGCATGTTCAATAGCATGGACTTCTGGGAGAACTTGCTATGTTTAGAGAATAATCAGCATTTCAGTACACCTGAAGTACCAAGGGCTTCATGAGGTATCTTGTCTCCTATAACAAGAAAGTTAGGCAGATACTAGAACTTGAGTTAATCTGTAGACCATACTAAGATGTTTGGATAATTTTGATCACAAGATTTTGTCCAATATTACACCATATCATATGCCTAGCCCCACTTTATTAAAATTCTTTATAAATACTATTTTAATGACCATATATTCTTTCAAATTGATATATTATGATTTGTTTAAATATAACCTGGATGCTTGACATTTAAGTGGTTTTTTTTCACTATTACAAACATCACAACAGTAAATATGTTTATAAATCTTTGTTTGTTATAGTTCATCACTGATTGTTTCCTAGAAGAGGTTCTTCTGAGGTAAGACTAGAAACCTATTCAGCTCAAAGAAACCAGACATACTCATGGCCCTTTTCCAGGTTCTCATCTTTTCTTAGATTAGAGAAATGTTGGCATCTAAATCTTTTTAGACCATGTGCAAATTGTGCTCTGTATATGGGCATAGCTACATGACTTGGTGCATAGAAGTAAGATGAACAAAGGCAGTGCCAGTTTTAAAAGCATATGCTAAATAATACTTCACATTTTTGTCTTAATTAGAGTACACTAATTTTCATGAATTTGATGTTCTCTAGGGGGAAAAAATAGAATTTTTCTATTTCATCTCTCACTCTGACATTCCCATGAGTCTCCATGTTTTCATTGGTTCCTCTGGAGAACAAGATAGTCTGTCACATCTCACCCTTTGACTCGGAATACCCCATTTTTATGGAAATGATTTAGGAGGATTTCTGAGGCCGGGTGGCTCTTCTGAAGTGCACACCCGAAACACATTCTCTTAAATAACTTAATCATAGACTTTCTGAAGCAGGAAAAGACCCCCAGAATCAGGTAGGCCAATGTTTCCCAAAGTTCCCAAAGTAGGATATGCCTTCTTCTGTTTGTGGTACATACTATAAACTGCATAAATAATGTAAACTGCATAATCATGGAAATATTGTTCCTGGTATGATTTTTCACCAGTGGTCCACAAGCATACTTCCTTTAAACTGGTATTTATTCATTTTTAAGCTTCCATTTATTGCTAGTGGTAGTTCTTGTATGTTTGTTATTTATTTTTAATTTTTTTCAAATATGTATATCCATATGTAGTTGTGGTTTTTTGTTTGGTGGGTTTTTTTGGTTTTTTTTTACTACTTGACACAGGGAAATATTGTAGGTACGAAAGTATGTAAATGTGTAAAAGGCCTTGAAGAAGAGATACATAAATGACAGAAGGCTGTGAAACAACTATTCTAGGCCGAGCTTCTCATTTGATATTTGAGAACCAGAGAGATGAGGTGATTTGCGCAAAATCCAGTCTAAAAGCAGCATCCAGACCTCATGCTTCTAGTCCTGTTCTTTGTTTTTATCTTCCCTACCGCCTCTGTAATGCTCTCGTTCAACAAGAATATTCACTCCTATGTTTAGAATAGGACAGAGTCAGATCTTGTGAATGAGAAATGTGGCAAAATTAAGTGAATGTATTAAAAGTTTCTTCTTTTTAAGAAGAAGCTGTCATTCTCATCAGAGGTAGGGAAATTAAGTTGCTGTCCTTCACTCTCCCAAAGATGATTATTATGCCATTTCTTGTGGATGCACTGAGCCAGAACTACAGAGATAATAGGTTATTATAAGAAAATTTGGCTTTGACATTTATATGATGTTTCCAGTCAATTAGATGAAAAATACTCCATTAGATAAAGTGAGGGTACCAATTATTGTGAAGATAGCCTACTGCTAATAATATAATTGAAATTTAGGGAGAGGAGGGCTCAGCTCTCCAGAAACTCAACAGCATCGAGGACAGTAATACAGTCTTAGAAACATTTATGCTCTCGGTCATTTTCAGTTCTCAAAATTTTCAAATTTTCAAACCGAATGTCATTTTCATGTATATATGAAAATCCTGCTCTGTAATTAGCTCCAAGATGTTTCAGCTCTTTGCCATAAAATGTTTAAAAAATAACAAAACAGCTTCACATTGTTCCATTATAATGCAAGACATGGAGACACGTAGCATTGGTAACCCAAAGATGTTATTTTTGAGATAAAATCCAAGCCTGTAGCTAGGTAAGTAATGATTGCTTTTTAGTTTATCTTGGAAGGGGAATATTTTAGACTTGGGGACAGAGGGAAAGAAACTCATCCACAGAGTGTGCTCTCTACAGCTGTGAAATAGCTGTCAGTGGCCAGCAGCCAAGGTGCTTCAATCTCAATTGAACAAAACGGGAACAAGTGTGCTATAAGAAACAATCCTGCAAAGGAATAGCCTAGTATTGAATTCTTTTTCATCTTCAGTGATTTTGGCGCCCATATGAATTTAAAATGTAAAATAAAATATTTATCAACAATCAAAAAGAGACATGTCCGACTGCGTTATCTGAATTCAATGCCTCTTTCATCTCGAAGAATAGAAGGCTGCTTCAGAGGAGTGCTCACCCTGCCTCAGTAAAGCCTGCTTTCCGAGGAGACACTATGAAATTTTAACCCTCTCTGTTCAAAGGAGCTTCTCCGGAGAATATTACTTCAAATTCAAGTGAGAATTAAATACAAGGTACCCACCATCTTTACTCCAGGATTTAACATTATTTTTTCATTGGTAAAATATAGTCATTACAGCTACCATTTTAAGCCCTACTGTGTGTTATAAACAGTAATAAATATTTTTGCACTTTTAAAGTTAGTTTATCTTTATAAGCCTTGCAAAGGGGATTTAATATTTACCATTTTATAAATGAGGAAAATAAGCCCTAGATATGATAAATAATCAGCTACTAAGGAGTAGAAACTACATTTGCACTGAGATCTGTTTGTCTCAAATACTGATGTCTCCGCATTACTGTGAGACCCATCCTTTATTTTCAAAATTTCTCCTTTCGGTAATTCCCTGCGTTGGTACCTAGACAGGCCTCTCCTCATCACTCTGCACTGCAGGCAGGGTTCCATTTCCTATTCGGCTTGCCATCTTTTATTGGTCATAACAGTGAGTTTTAGACCCTAATATCTCAATGCCCTTTTCTTCTATCTGTTTTCCTGCACATACTGTCCTTTGCTATTTCCAAATTCTAATTCTTTAATACCACCTGCTGCCTGGATCTCCCAGCCATACCTGAGTCATTTCTATAAGACTCTCATGGACACCTGGTCCTCGGTAGTTTCCAGAGATACCC
The DNA here is from genome assembly GCF_003676395.1 of Aethalodelphis obliquidens. Lineage (NCBI taxonomy): Eukaryota > Metazoa > Chordata > Mammalia > Artiodactyla > Delphinidae > Aethalodelphis > Aethalodelphis obliquidens. The sequence continues at coordinate 89,601,633 of NW_020837945.1, read as the reverse complement.
TAGTTATCTCACTCCTTAGTACTAAGTTTGGACTTACATAACCAACCAACCTAGCTAGGTTTTTTTTTTTCCTGATTAATTGACTAGTAACTTCAATCAAACTAATGAAATCAATTTGCCCTAAAATCTGAAAGTGAACTGAAAATTACAGCTCTCCTCAAAACCACCTGCAAACACTTGGGTATTCTTTGTGATTGTCAAATTCTGTTGTATTCCATTTCTTTCAAAAACTTTCCCAAAATCTAGAGCAAAGGGGCACAGGCACAAATAATAGAGAAAGGTGCTGATTTCCTAACACTCTTAGGTTGACAGTTTCTCCAAACTTTCAAGTTGTCATTCCCCAGTCCCTTTCAGTAAAATATTATGGGATAGAGATGCACCACGTGCTCACATGAGTGTGCACATATACGCACACACACAGTCTGGGGCGGGGATAGGCAAAGTCCAAAAGATTCAGGTTGCCATAACTGCAGTTTTCAAACTTGTTTTCCTACTTGCAAAGCACAGGTAATGAAAATATCCATTTTCAGTCCACCATGTCTTTCACAGGACATTTGTAGATGGGTACTTGGGTCACACTACTCATTTCTGTTAAAACAAAGAGACTTGTCTTAAGCCTTTAATTATTTTTGACAACTTCACTCAGTATTCCCCCAAGTATCCTATTTAAACTTCAGTAAGTGTTAGAAATATGCCATATTTGCCAGAAATATATTCTCTGTTGGGCATACTTTCTGGCTTAATCCTCATGACCCCATGAAAAGAGCTATATTGTCCCCCATCGTAAAGTAAGAAAACCAGAACACAGAATGTCACCATCCAAGTCTACCTCTAAAGCCCATACTCTGTTTTATCTCAGTCTCCTCATTCCCAATCCATTTATTCCTTTTGTGACATTGCCCTTTGGCCCATATATTGTTTTGCCTAGATGGCGGCGAGGAGATTTTCTTTTCTCTTGGTCACATCATTAATGAGCTAGGATAACTTGCCTTACGTGTGTCACAGGGAGTTGCCATATAGAATTTCAATTTTTTCAACCAGGCGGAGCTGCGTGTTTTTAAAACCCAAAGCAAATGCCATGGTGTGCACTGCCAGTGGGCTCTTCTTTGTTAGCAACATAAAAAGAAGTCCATTTCACTCCAGGAATAGCAGCCTCTTCCCCTTTTGTCAGCACAGCACACAAGACAGCAAAGACTCCGTCGCACTATTTATGGAAAGCATTTATGATCGCACTTGGACCTTCAGGCAGTTCTGCCCGGGCTCCCTTCAACCACCTCCAGGAACCCTGCCAGCCAGGCGCACTCACATCAGATACATTAAGACTTCATTTTTTATTGTCCTACTGGTATCCTATCACTATTGCTGCAATAAAGAGTTTTATTTCAGAAGCAAACAATTATTTGCTGGGATATGTTGAAGCTAGAAAATTGGTTTGTACCTCAAGGAGCAGTGAGAATGCAGGAAAATCTGCTCTCTTGCTGCTCCATTGATTCCTGGATGTAGAAAGGAATGGATAAGAATTAAAATGCCCTCCACCCAGACAACTGTTCAAACAGGTTTTGATTAAGCACAGCATCTTTTCAAAAGGGCTGCCAAAATTGTAGGCCTAGTTTTAAGTCAAGGAAGCAAACTTATAAATTGACACTTAAGACCAAATATTCATATACAGAGGCCTATATTTTTATCTGCTATGAATTCAGAAGGAAAAGGAAAAATAAGCCCCCTTACTGCTCACATTCTTGACAGTTCGCTGGATATTTCTACTTAAGTTTCATCATTCAATAAGTAACTTACTCACTGCCTTCTATGGGTTATATAGGCACTCTGCTTGGTACTAGAGAGTTCCCAGTCCTGAGGGAAAAAGGCAACAGGTAATTCTAATATAAGGTGATGAGTATTCTGGTGGAGGTTTAATTAGGACTTCATTGGATAACACAAGAGGCACATCTAGCACTGGCTGGGAAGCAGGAGCATAGAAGATTGTATTATGGCTCCTAAATTGAGTCTTGCAAAATGAGCATAAATTAGCTAGCAAAGAGTAGAGGAAAGGATGTGAGAACAGAGAGAATATGGTGTGTGGGAAACTACAAAGGTTTCCAGATAACCAACAAAGCTGCGTAGACCCACCCAGCTGTCCTGCCATCACTTTGTTCACATACTAAAAATTAAATTTGTTGCCCCCTCCTGAACCCAGACCTTCCATTCTGCTTGAATCTACATCCTGACTCAACACCTTAGATTCTCTGTTAATTTTTCCTTTTGCCTCACCCTCCCGTTCAATCACCACATTCTCTCTTCTACCTGTGTATCACATTTGGCCTTAATCTCCTCTGTTTTAATACCATTGCCAATATACTAGGCCAAATCCTTTGTATCTTATTCCTAGACCATGGCAATAGCTGCCTTCTCTTTCTGTTACCCAACACATTCCACAAACTGCCATTACACTGATTTCTTGAACGTGATCCAATTGCTCCCTCCTCAAAAATCTTTGATGCACTTACAAGGTAAAGCACACTCTCTTGGCCTAACAGGTTAGTGATCCTTAATCTGGCCCCATACTGCTTTTCTAATCACAGCTCCCATTGTGCATGTACGTGACCCCCTCCCTTCAGTCAAATGGTTCTGCTCATTCATTATATTTCCCTACTCAAAGTCTTTGTATCTACCATAGGCCATGCTTAAAATTCCCCCAAACTGAATCCTGCATATTCTTAAACAGCCTCATCCCTTCCATGCAGCCTTCTAAGACCAAACCATGGTTATTTCTTCCTCCTAAGAATCAGTGTGATTTGAAGTTTTAAGAACAATTCTAGTAAAGAAATGGAAATGAATGTTTATTGAGAACTAACTAAATATCAGGTCATTTAAAGCTCTAGGAGTTAAGTGTTATTTCACAAATAAGGGAACTGCAGCTAAAAGAAGCTAAGTAATAAGGCCAGGATCACACAGCTCTTATATTTAAACCCAGGTCAATGTAACTCCAAAGTTCTTGATCTTTTACTGATGACATATAGCCATTTCTAAATTCATCATTATTGTTATCATTATCATTGTCACCAAGAATCTAGCACTTACTATGTACAATATATGCACTAATATTTTGACATGATCCAACAGATGTCTAATAGGAGTTCCAGAAGAGAACAGAAAAAACTGGGGAAGGATAATATTTGAAGAGATAATAACTCAGAATTTTTTAGAATTATTGAAAGACATGGACACCCAAATACAGGAAAGTCCACAAATCCAAGCAGACTAAACAAAAATGAATTCACCCCAGAAAAAATTGCAAAAGACAAAAAGTTGAATTTCTTTTTACTGCACCTTACCTTCCAAGTATTCTCTTTTCAAATGCATATACCACTGAGAGGGAAAGTATTCAGTCATTTATGGATAAATGGGAATTAATTCGTTGGTTTGTTTCTACTTAGATCACTTGCGTGGGAATGCTCTGAGTTTTCTTGGAAGGAAGATCATTTTGGAACATGAACATTCAATCAGAAAAATAGCTTCTGATAAATTTTGCAGAAAGGGTCTTTGGATATAAAAGAAGGAACAGAATGAGACTACTTGACACTATGTAAGAAGAAGGGAAACCCAAAGGGCAAAGAAAAACAAAGCAAGGTATAACACATTATCCACTTCATATTTGGCTTTAGGCCAATTCTACAGCAAATAGGAATTTTCAGAAAATTATCATATTCCACACTCACCTCTGAAAGCCCTAAGAACAAATTGGGCTAATCCTGTAACAAATTATACCTGGCAAAATCATACAGCAATAACATTATATAATAGAGGAGGCACCACAAAGCTGAATTGCAGCTCTAGTTCCAACATACTCTGACTGTGTGATCTTGGAAACTGTGCTCCAGCATCAGGAACTATAACAAAATATAATGCTACCTGCTCTATTTATCTCATTTATGAGAACAAAATGAGTCAACAAATGTAAACGTCTTATTTGTCTGTAACATGTGAAAACATGTAAAAGATTACAGTTGTCAAATGAGCCACAGTATAGCTGGCAGTAAACATCTATTTACATTCTGTAAAACTAAAGACCATCGTGAGCCCCTTAAGAAAGGTCTTACATAATGACCCTTAGAAAGTATTTAAACAGACATTCTCCATCCCCTAGAACTGAATAATTCTCAAGTTTAAAATTCAGAACTCAGAGTAGAGTCAAAGGTCACACGGTCACCCACGAGGTGCATGACGGTAACATTTTCAGTTCATTCCAAACGATCAGAATCAAGTTGTCTTGTTATCTACAGGTGGCCCACACTCATGTTTTTCTCTCTCCCTGCATCCTTTCTTTCAAAAAGCTTTGAAGCATATAATTACTTGATTTTCACACAAATGGTCAATTGTCTCAAATCAAAGCGAGATGAGGCAAATTTAATTCTGAGACCACAATTTCTATGCCTGTCATTGGAAATGTATCCATTTGATTTATTTCATTTGATTCAAATGAACACATTTTAAAAAGTTAAAATGGCCTGATTTGCTTATTTAAGAAATTCTCTTTACTGACAAGCCCATATTTGCATTGGTTCTTAGATTTGCCCTGAGTTACCATGTTGGAATAGAATCAGGCTGGATACAGTGAGAATGAGTAAATTTAAAGAGCTGTCTTGCATGTATTTCTCTCAGATTGAAACACATCATTGCTAATTCTAAAGACCAAATGAAGGAGACAAGGGTAACATTTAGGAAACACTTTCACTACAATCAAGTTGAAAATCTCTATACTGTGAATGTTGAATAAAGCCTGTGAGTTGACATGGGCATTAGGTAAGGTGCTGAAAGATGAATCAGCTTCTCTACAGTTCAGACCCTCTAGCTACAGAAATATTCTAATGCCAACACTTAAGCTACTAGAAATAGTGAAATAAATCCCTACTCTGAAAGGAATCTTGGTGACACTATATAAATTTGTTGATGCTAAATGGCATTAGGACTTCCCTAGGCATTTTTTTTCATTATCCTGTGTCTCACATTACCCTAGAAGAAAATATTAACAACTCAAAACCTCACTGGTTCCTCATCTTCAAAATTCCAGTTATATAATTTTATCTTTAAAGATAAAGATTAAAAGCATTGACTCTGAACACAAGCATCCCTGGGTTTGAGTCACAGCTCTGCCTCTCTCACTGGCTTCGTAACACGGCACCACTTCCTTGACTTCGCTAACTCCAACTTCTGATGTGTAAACTGGGGATAATTATACCTATGTCATAGGGGTAGATATGGGAGCTAGCACTGTAGTTAACAACTTTCCCTGAGGTCAGCCTACCTGGATTTAAACCCTGGTTCACACTTACTAGTTGTGTGACCCTGGGCAAGTTACACAGCCTTTCATACCTCAGTGCTGCCATTTATAAAATGTGTCTCTTAGGATTGTTGTATTATTGAGATAATTGCTATGACAATGTTTGCATCCCTCCCCAAAAATTCATATGTTGAAGACATAACCCCCAACGTAAGAGTATTAGGAGGGGGGGCTTCGGGAAGTAATTAGGTCATGAGAGTGGAGCCCTCATGGATGGGATTAATGCCCTTATAAAAGAAACTTGGGGAGCTCCCTTACCCTTCCACTATGTGAGAACACAGAGCAAACAAGGAAGCAGGCCCTCACCAGACACTGAATCTGTTGGCACCTTGATCTTGAATGTCCCAATCTCCAGAACTATGAGAAATAAATTTCTATTATTTATAAGCCACCCATATGTCTGTGGTATTTTGTTACAGCAGCCTGAACAGACTAATACCATAGTGCATATGACTAGGGTTGCCAGATTTAGAAAAGAAAATCACAGGATGCTCAGTTTAATTTGAATTCCAGGGAAAAAATCCCATACGTGTACTAAAAATTGTTCATTTTTCATCTGAAATTCAAATTTAACAGGGCATCCCACATTTTATCTTTGTGCCTTACATATAATACACTTAGAAAAATGTTAGCAAATACTGGGTAATCAATATATAATAATATCATACTAGGATTTAAACTTGTGAATACACAGCTTAGCACACAGTAACTGCTCAACAAACAAGGAGCAGTGATAGAATTTCACTACCCACTATCCCTCTCTTAGTTTTGACTGCCAGGAGGCCCAAAGCTTAATTCAAATACCAATTTCAAATAAAATTTGTCTCTAAAACACCGCCCCCTCCATTTATATTGAAATAATCAGAAGTCATCTCTCCGACTACTTATTTATCCAATAAATGCTAAACATTCATTAAATTGTTACTAAGTGTTAACCACAGCAACAGGTTCTGAAAGCATGAAAAGGCTACCAGAGAAAGGTAGGCAGTGCTCCCCTGTGAAGCAGGAAACCCCTCCCACATCTCCAAAATTCATCACCAGGATTAAATAAGAAACTATAGGCAAATTTCTTTGCACTCTGCAAGGTACCCGCTATACGTTCAGAAGTGCAATTGTTGTTCTTAGTACTGTTTATATTATTTTTGTCAAACTTAGCAGATAAAACTAAACCAGCTCATAATTTACATGTAGCTATTCTCTATTTACCTATTTTATTTAGGAAAACCAACTCTCCTATGCAACTTTACATATTCCTGAGCAAGGAATATCTTCCTTGTAACATGGTTCGTTTTGTAACAAATGTCAAATAAGTGTTACGCGGTAACGTGCATTATAATGAGGTAGTCCAATATGATTTTCAGACAATAATCAAAATTCTTTCTACAGTACCCAAAATGACCACAGGTATCTAAAGGTACATTTACAATTACAATTTGTCACGCAGCATTTTATTGATGCTATCAGAACATTTTAACTTCACCGGGAAGCCACAAATTAATGAACTGTTTTTCAACTTCTGAAGTTTTTACAAGCTTCACAAGGTTTTCTTATTATAAAATTTAAGACAGCAAAACCCAAGAACCTTATTACACATAATCGGTGGTCTTCATCTGTGCAGAAATTACCAAATGAATGGAACAAATGAAATACTGTATAACAACGGTCATAAAGTAAAGATATTAGAAAAGTCCTGAGGAAACCTAACATTCAAAGACCTGTGCATAGTCACACAGCTGTCACAGCACAGTCACACAAGGAACATTCATCGAGCTTTTCATAGTCATACAGCTAAATGGCAGAGTCCAACTTCTGAATTCCAAAAGCAGGTGCCTTGAGGTGTTTGCTGCAATGGAACGTGATGGGAATAGGAACTGCCTGTGTGGCAGCATTCTAAGTCCTAGTAACCATCACCACACAACCACAATCCTGGACAACAGAACTATTAAAATCACGATTTAAATAAACTGGCTTTTAAAATGCAGTCATTCCTTCCAATCCTAGGAAACAGTATCTGGATCTCAGCATTGTTGGAGCTGGATATGTCAGGGTGAAAGAAAAGAGGACTCTGGCATTCTAGAGTGGATACTGAAATATATGTCGTTCTAGAAATGTTGACAAACATTGATGAGGCTTTCTGGTCAACCAATAAAAGACAACAACCTACCTATAATTGGGGAGAATGCTTGAGCTAGTAGATTTATTCCAAATGTAGGAGATTCATAATGAGATGTTTAATATTCTAACACAGAAAATATTTGGCTTTACTGCAGGCAGATACATTGCTCAAGAGATATTATGATATTAATTGAATTTGGCTCCCTCTGGATGGGCTGGAGAGGAGAAAGTGGGTTAGACGCAGAGGAGTGGGAACAGGGCAAGTGAGAAGGCAGGATGGTATCAGGCTCCTGTCTGAGAAGTCTGCCTGCCAACAGGGGGCCCTCCTGTGAAGGAGGACAGCGAAGGGACTAAGAAAAGGGACACTTAGCATTGTGGCACTTATGTTGCTCTCACTTCTCCAATAAAGCATTAAAACAAGGTGAAGGGTGGCCCTCTTGGAGAGAGCTGTAGCAACAGAGAACGGGGCTAGAAGGGATCAATGGAGAAGCCCAGAGCAGACACCTGAAGAGAGGAACAACAACATCCAAGACAGATTCGTGGACCATGTCAGGGCTCCCCAGTGATTTTTGGTAATGTTCAAGGCATAACCAGACCGCCTGTGATTATGCAGGATACGGGGTTAGACAGTATTAGCTGGTACTTAAGGGAAACACAGCCTGATCTTCAACCCACCTCCACCCCTGCCTCACAAAGGCTGGAGATCCTGTGAATGTCTAAGCCATGTCTGATTTATCTCCCAAAATCATCTCACCAAGAAAACATTCACATTGAAACAAGCTCTGTGTACTCTCCTTATAAATTCTACTTTCTCTTTAGTCTACCCACAAACTCAATCATTCCCGCTGTCTCCAAATTACCACTTTTGCTCACTTACATGTTTATAGATGGCTTCACTCCGCTATTCCTTCATTTATTCCTATCTGATTGTTGGAACTGTTTCCAATCAACGTGTCCCATGTTTTGTTTGGGCCTTTTCTTCCCCCAGTGGGGAGGGCAGTGGGAAAGGCCGGAAGGAGCAGGTGCTTGGGGAAAAATCTCAAATGTATTCAAACTGAAGCTGCAGTGAAAGAAAATATGCACTCCCAGCCTTTTGCATTTTTAATACTTCATTCAAGAGAAGAGCGATGTTTTTTATGCCATTTGCTTAGGCTCCTTTCACTATTTGTCTTGCATAACAAGTTATCTCACTTCTTCTTCTCACACAGAAGTGCTGCCATTTCCATTTAGTGGTCCTCCAGGACTCTGTATAATACACTGTGTTGCCTTCCAGCCAGCCTCTGTGTAACGCTAGACGAATTGCCCAGGCTACAGATGTTTCACTAATTATCTTTACATCATAGTGATATGCAGTCCTACTTGTATCCCTCCACACCCTCACTCATTATAAATAATAATGTCCCGTTCCCTTTCTACAGCATCTCCATTCTGCAGGACCCCAGAGGGCTCGAGGAAAACAAGAATTGTTCCCTACCTCCGGTGAAATTAGTTAAACATTCCTGATGCTAAATAATCCCTTGCAAAGTTAAACAACTGAAGAGCCAGAAGTGAGAAGAATTTATTTGATCAAAGCCTCAGGAGACCACCATGACACTAAGAGCAGCTCCGCCCAAGACGGACTTCATCAAACCCAAGCACCAGTGACACTGATTGCAAGCAAAGTCTAAGATTCTGTTTCAAGGGCACAGATTCCTTCAGGTAAGACATAACTTCTAAGAAAACTACAAACCTTGCACATAAATTGAACATGATTAATTCTGTACAGTGATACATAAATTGACAAGGCTGGCTCATCATAGAGAGAAGGATGAATTATGAGTCATGGGGGTCACTGTGACATTAAGAATGAAATAGGAACCTATCCACTTAATTTCTCCCATTTAAAAAAGTTACTCCAGTTGTTTTCTTTTCTACATCACAGGAACATCAAGAAGTTTTTGAGTGAGAGATCAACTCCCATTACATTTCTTGCTGTCCCTCAACTACTCCATGAGATCTTTTCTCCCCACCCTTTCACATCCTATTCATCTGCCCTCACTGCACCTATATGCCCACTCATCCTACAAGACTCATTGTAAATATCACCAAGCCTTTACTTAGCATTCATTGTAAAGGGTTCCAGAAATATAAAAACTGAAATACTTTCTTCCATCAAGGAGCATATGATATAGTTAGGGGGAAAACACACATAAGCAAGAAGCATTACAAAACGTGCAACCCAACGATAACTGGAGCACCACAGTATCTGCTCTCTGTGTCCTGCTGATTCAAAGAAAGCACAGTCTAACAGAACAAGGCAACTGAAAGGAATTCCAATTATTCTGAGATCTCCTAAGAAATTATCTAATCCCCAAGAGGTGTAGAAGGAGTAACTCCTTGAGGAATATCTTCCAACATACTTTCTCATTTATTTATTACATCTATTGTTCACTGTCTCCTTCACAACTTCTGTGGAAGAAGAGATTTATTTTGTTCACTGAATGGGAATGATGCCGAGCTCACAACAGTCACACAGTAAATGTTTGTTGAATTAAAAAATTGCCTTACCTTTTATATTCCATATATAAATGGAATGGCAGATAGAAGCCATTCCTCAGAACTTACCGGAAAATTTTCCCCAGGGCCAGCCTTCAGATGCGTCTCCTCACTGAATCACAGTTACCATGAATCTCTTTCATATTCTTCTGCGAGGCCGACGCCGTGTATGAGGTGCTGGAAAACGAAGCAGGAAAGACTTCTGCAACTCTTCCAGAGTCTTCGCTTCCAAACACTGGACTTATACCTATGGAACAGAGCATATCATATCATTATAATTACTTACGTTTTATTTCTAGTCAACTTCCCCACTAGAAGGTAAGATCCTCAAGATGCTTTATTCATTTTTGTAGCACCCAGTGCATATCTTTGTTTGGGAAAATATGAGCTGGTCAAGAAGTATTTGCTGAAAAGAATTTAGTGAATGAATAAGCTATATTCATTTGGGGCCAAATTTCCAAGACCTAGAGCCTCTCACATTCTAAGAGTAGACTCTAAACCTGAACAAGGGAAGGCCTTTGAACAACTAAGAAGATGGGTGTGATACATCCTGCATGGGAATTATTGCGTTATTTCTAGTATTATTGGACTTGATTTCCTTGAAAGTCAGGCATTTTTACGGATGGAGATAAAGAGAAAGCTGATAATGCTACTGCTAAGAAATGTTTGTTTTCTTAATCTAGTACTTAAAATACAGAAAAACAACCTACACACAACTCAACACAGAGGACTTCTGTCAATTATCCATATGGTCCAATAAGATGTGTGTGTGAATGTATGTACATACATGTGTATATATATTTTTTAAAATGCTGTGTCGAGTATAAATGAATAAAAGATATCTCACAGTATGTGGGGTCTCAAGTTTATTGGTTTTATAAGTAAAACAAAATTTTATTTGATATTAACAGGCAGTGTTCTGAATTCTTCCTTACTTTTTCAGGCCACAAGTCAACAAGAAAATGAAAGAGAATCTCTACTCAACCTGAAAGGTGGTTTCATGGGTTCGGTGCCAGTAGTGCTTTCCTTGAGCAAATGGAAAGGAATGGACAGGAAGTTTTAGTTAAAAAAAAAAAGAGATACAACTTTCTATAACAGAAGGAAATGCACGGCAGGTAGGAAGTGAGAGCCAGCAAGTGGAGACTATCTAAACACCAGAAGCTCTAGACGATCAGGGGCGAGCTCAAACTCTCACATCCACTAGTTACAAAATACCACCTACTTAGCATAACTTGAAGCAGTAAACCAAGACTTAGCAATGTAAAGCGAATATCAGTAGGTTGTACCATACAGAGCACATGTTAAAACTGGATATTAATCTTTACTAACGTCCTTTATAGAAGCCTTAGCTTTAGACTTAATTTGACGCATTCCTCTCTGGTAGATTGCATTGTTTTTTCAAAAAGTTTAACTCCTCCTTCTATCCTCACCTTTTACAATATGACTTTGCAGTTCCTCCACTAGGGAAGTATATTTCCAGGCCCACTGATGCTGGGTTTGGCCAAATGACTTGCTTTGTCCAATGGCACATGGGCAGAAGCGACACGTGCCTGTTCTGAAACTTGGCTTTAAGAGGCGCCCCATGTTTCTACTTGCCCTTTCCTGCACTTCTGCTATCAACATGAAAAGAACCTGCCTTGTCTTACCTGGAGCTGACCTTGCCCTAATCAGCGGGTTGGAGCCACATCCCGCTGGTCCCTGCCTTACTCAAAGCCCAGCCTACCTGCAGATATGGGAAGAGGGATAAAATTATGTGAACTGAATTCTATCCCTGATTTTGACTCCAAAATTCTTCAATAAATTTCCAAAAATTATACTGTGTTTTATGTGACCAGATGCTTTGTCAAAGATGGGAAAGGTAATGGGATTGTGAACAGGTTAGCATAGAGTTGAAAGAAAAGCAGCTCACAAGGATGAAAGGAACAGCCAAAGCCAGGTGACAAATGGAAACATAAATCTACCTATGATTTTGTATAAATATAGTTTAAGGTGTATACATAAAAATGTAATTTGGTGACAGTTTAGTGTCTCAGTGAAGTCTGGTTGTAATTTATAACCTGATACTGCTGAATGACAATTGAGAATTCTTATTTCCTTCTGAAAAATACATTCATTGACTTTCATAATTGTACTGCTGGGAAAAATATTAGACAATTAGATTTGGTGACAATAGGGCAATAAGAAGCCTGTGCACCACAACGAAGAGTAGCCCCCGCTCACCACAACTAGAGAAAGCCGACGTGCAGCAACAAAGACCCAATGCATCCAAATAAATAAATAATATTAAAAATATATATATATGAACATTGTATACCCCAGAATACAAGCAGGATGGTCCTTCCACCCATTTTCACCTTACCCTAAGCGTGTTAACCTATGCCATCTTTCCCCTTGCTTCTCACCATTTTAAATTTATCCAGTGAGCCAATGTATCAAGATTCAAGCATCTTAACTTTATCTGTGAGCTTTTCTGTTGTTCTGTGACTTCTGGGATACCCTGCCTGGTAATGTGTTTGGAGGTTACTTTCGCATGAAGGTAATTTCCCACACAACAGAGCCATGTCTGATACGTTCACTATTTGGCATAAGAGGAGCCCATCCATGCATGTGTTTGTGTATATATATATCCCTCCTTTGCGTGTCCAACAGGAGGTTGCTTCCACATACTTAGCTGGAACTCCTTACTATGGCTAAAAATGCCCTCTCCCTTTGAGCGCTGATTAATATTCCAATGCCCACTGCTAACGCCACCTGCTCTGTACAAGTTACACACCAACCATACTAAGGTACTGAGGTTGTCTCATTCATGCCTTATACTCTCACTCCTCAAGATCTTTGAATGTGGAGTTCCTCTATATAAAATAGCCCTCTGCCTATTGAAAGACTGTCATATAAGTGGCCCAACGATGGCCTCTATAGGGGGGCCCTAGGTTGTTTACTTCTTTACAGCAAGGCTAAAACCCATTAGCTCAAAAGCTTGCCATGCCAAACTCAAATTTTTCATATCCAAGTTTTTAAAACGTAGCCCATAAAAGCAGATTTTTAGCCATTTAGAGCCTGCTGTTTTGTACACCCTGAAAAACTCTGTCCACCATCTGCTAGCCACGGATAAGGTAAACCCTGTGTTTATAAAGACCCAAGGCCTCGCTGACCTTTGGAGCTCTCAGACCCAGGGACTCCCTCCTGTGCAGCTGAGCAATATCACCTGGACACACATGTCCCCTCTCCAACACTCCTCTTTCCCAGGAGTTCCCTTGCCTTTCTCCCCTCTGGATGGTTGCCACTATCCCATTCCATCCTACACCCACCCACCCCATTCCCCTCTAACTCACCCACCACCTCCAGGACCCCACCATCGCTGTGCTATAGCCTCTGATGCACTCCTCCTGTGAGCAACTTCCGCTGATGCAAACCTGTCCAAGTATTGCCTGAATACACTTTTCTTGTGGTCACCTCTTTTTCCTTGATCAGCCCGGAAAACCTTCAAACCTCCTGTAAATATCATTTACGTATTTTGCGACTCACGGACAAATCTGTGAAGCCTCTATTGACATCCTTAAATAGTCCCTTCCTCCCTTGTGCTTCCACAGTACAATATAATCTCTTTATAATAGTACTTGCTCCATTATAATGTAACTGACCTCTTTCCAGACTAAGTTCTAGAGATCATAAACAATGCTTATTTTATTTTGTATCTTCCCTGCTCCTAGAACAGGGCTTAGCATATAGTGTATGCTCAGTAAATATTTTTTTCAAAATGATTGAATGTTAATTTACTATACATAATCAATGTTATGGTGGGAGATTAATCAATATGTAATATATAATATATAGTACAACACGTAATACATAACACAATGTGTAATCAGCATGGGTAAGGATGGAGTTGTCTCTGCAACCAACTTATGCTTACCCTCCACAAATAAATCTGGACAGCTACAGCCCTTGAGAAGGGAGTCAATCTCTCACCTCACTCCTACTCTTTATCATCCAAACATCCACCATTGAGAGAAAACTCTAAGCTGGGTAGATGCAGTGAGTTAGTTAAGGACAGAAGAGAGTTCAACATAGTATATCAAAAAGATACACTCAGGCCTGATATATGGGAGTGGAAAGCCTCAAAAAGAATACCCATCACCTGCATGGTAAGTATGACAGGAATATAGTAAATATGGTAGCACAGCCTGCTGGATGTGAACTCCTAAAGGACCCTCAGCCCTACAGAGTTCTCCATAACACCATAGCACAGGATAGAAGACCTGGAACTCTTGGAGGACCCCAAGCTCTATGGAATTCCTCATAGCACCATGCATGGTATAGAATAGGAGATCTGGAGTGCCAAAAGGACACCAAGTCCTATTCAATTTCCTATGGTACCACCCCACAGCACAGAAGAGTGTAGATGGTTACACAGGGTTCTGTGACAGGTGAGTCTGTACTAGCTTCACAGGGAACCTCAGGCATCCCCAAAAGGAACTAAAGTTTTACCACAATTGCAAGAGTTGAGTGAATACGCTCTTGAACATGGGGGTTCCATAAGGGTTTTGTTGTCTCCATAAGGCACCATGGATGTTGACGTGACATGGACCATGTGATTTTGATATTAACTGGGTTCCCAGTCTTCAGGGGCTACCAGCTTGGATTAACACTAAGACAACCAAGTGCTGTACATTAGCAGCAGATGCCAGCAAAGACAGGTGCTAACAAATGAAGACCAGATACCACCATTTCTTATCAAGAGGGTAGCACTACATAAGTTGCTCCCTCAAGTCTCCATCTTCTCAGGGGAGGGGGAGTGGGGTTGAGTTGACTGAGAAAACCCAGAAGTGACTGACATTAATCTGAGTTCTGTAAGATTAAGTTTCTGCCACTAGACCAAATAGCCATTAACACAGATATTAACTTCAGTTACATGAAAATAAAGAAATAAGGTATTTTGACATGCTTAAGTGACTTGTAAAGTCCATACCCTTTACATGTATATCAAGTACCCACCATATGCAAAGCACCGTGCTAGGTGCTTTGTTGACACCATTCTTCAGGACACCATCCTTAAATGAGTCTAGTTTGGGAAAAAATGTGATCACATAAAGTGATTCTGTCAACCTGAGATGATTTACACAGAGGATCCAAGAGCTCTAAAACGAACAGGTTCAAGAAAGGGAAGAAATCATGTGGACGTGGCGTGTTCAAGGAAGTTTCATGAAGGAGACTGGATTTAGGGGGACAGAGACAAAATTCCAATATCCTGAGTGCTCCTTTGAGAACGTAACAAAGCATTTGAACTTACAGGGATCCAATTTGTGTAAATATGTGGCAGATGAATAATCTATTCATTTTGCTTCTTCTCGTGTACTGTCACCTACTTGTTGACTTGAAGTCACTGTGAAAGCAGCCTTTTTGGTGTTTACATAATGACGCATGAGTGTCAGAAATAGTATTTTGAATCCAAGGACTTGAAGTGAAAGTGGTAGCACCAAAAAATCAAGCGAAAATCTGAACATAAATGTTTGAGTGCTTTCACCTCAGCTTTTAGGATTCCCTTCCACTGTACCGCAGCACCAGAAGTAACTAAGAGACCATTACATCCCTGTAACCATGGAAGTTCTCACCACCTGACTGACTCCTGAAACAGGCCCGGCAAGCGAAGAGGCTTACTCTGCAAAGGCCACAGTGCAGGTCAGATAAGGAGCTAGGAATAAGCCAGGAAAATACGAGCCCACAGGCTCAGGGGATCCTCAAAGGTATCAGTCATAAGAATAGAGACAAGGAAGAAAACATACACCAGGCAAACCAGTTGAGAATGTTCTCTGAAAGGGATTCAGTGTTTAATTGATTCTCTGGACCACTTGGCTACCAAAATGAACAACAAGGAGAGGAAAATGAAAACTGGAGACAAAAGATGAAACTTCTCAGCATTATTCTGAGACAAGTTAAATGTAAGATCATGAACAAGTGGCTATGTTTTTCTGGGTCTGTTTCCTTATTGATCCGAGGAAAATTAACTGGATGATTTTCAAGGTCCGTTCCAGCTATGGAAATTTAACAGACTCCCAGTACAAATAAAAAGTTAAAAGAAAAAAAAAAATCTAGAATAGGACAAGAAGGAAAGCAGCAAGAAAAGGATGAAGGAGGTGAGGGAGAAATAATTTTCTTTGAATTTTTTAAATTATTGCCTGTATCTATATTTTAGTTATAACATGTAGTTTGCTGTGCTTTCTTAACCCCATGATGCATTCTTGATCCCACTGTCTAAGACCCTAAACCTGTGTCTTGTAACCCCACTCACACTGACAAAATGTGGTTGGTAGAGTGGAGAAGAACCCAGATATTTCTTGGCAAGGTGGGGTGTTTGTTTTTGTTTTTGTTTTTTGCTGTACGCGGGCCTCTCACTGTTGTGGCCTCTCCTGTTGCGGAGCACAGGCTCCAGACGTGCAGGCTCAGCGGCCATGGCTCACAGGCCCAGCCGCTCCGCGGCATGTGGGATCCTCCCAGACCGGGGCACGAACCCGCGTCCCCTGCATCGGCAGGCGGACTCTCAACCACTGCGCCACCAGGGAAGCCCTCAAGGTGGTTATTTTATCTCAAAGGAAGGCTGGAGTCAGAAAGTTGAGTCGTGCTTATAGTATTCTGGAGAAATACGTGCAATGATTTTTTATCAAACCTGCATTATTCCCTGTGGTTTTGCTTTCTCTGGGCCATTAATCTTAACCACATTTGGTCCTAAGCACATAAAAGTTGCCCTCTGCTACTTGCAGGTCTCATTTTATTCACAAAGTAGCACATTGCTACATGCCAATGTCTTCTCCTTTAGAAAATTCCCAGATGCTCAGAAAAGACAATAAAATATATCTTTGTTTAAAATTTCCAAAATGTTTGTGTTGTATCTGAACACCATTACTGAACCATGTACAGACCATACAGGCATTCTTTTATTCACCAAATGGGCAAGCACTAAAACAGATATAAAAGAACCCTAAAGTCAAAAATTATTATATTAGCCTGAGGTTAGGGGGCCAACTTACCATGAAGTCCCACAGGATTCATGAGTTTGAAAGAGACCTATCATATTCTCCTCACACAGGAGCTCATATTCAATGACAAATTTCTCATACAAATGAAAAAAAATATCCAAATATGTGTTCAATTTACCATGCACAATTTAGAATATATATTACATATATACTCATATATAATACATAAATGTTCTAAAAATGAATTGTTTGACTATTATGCCAGAAACTATAAAGAATACTAGATTAAATAAGGCACAATTCCCATAGTCAATAAACTTACAAACTGGTTAAAAAGAAAAGAATATCACTTTTTTCTATGAAGTATTACTAAAGAAAATGCATGTTTATTGACTATACACCAGCCATTTTGCATGACTTTAGATGTATTGAGTTATTTAATTGACACAATAACCTTATAAAGTAAAAGCCATTATTAAATCCATTTTATAAATAAGAAAAAATGAAGCTTAAACTCACAGCTAACATCATACCAAATGGTGAAAGACTGAAAACTTTCCCACTAAGACCAGGAGCAAGACAAAGGTGTTCACTCTCACACTTCTATTCAACATAGCACTGGAAGTCCAAGCCAGATCAATTAGGCAAGAAAATGCAACAAAAACGCATCCCAGCCAGAAGGGAAGGGGTAATACTGTCTCCGAATGTGATATAATCTTATATTCAGAAACTGCTAAAGACACCACCAAAAAACTATTAGAACAAATGAATTCAGTAAAATTGCAGGATACAAAAATCAGTTGTGTTTCTATATACTAACAATGAACTGTCTGAAAAAGAAGGAAACAATCCCATCTACAGTAGCATCAAAAATTAATTAAATTCTTGGGAATAAATTTAACCAAGTTGGTGAACCATATACATGCTGAAAATTACAAGACATTCATGAAAGAAATTGAAGAAGACAAATGAATGGAAAGATATCCTGTGTCCATGGATTAGAGGAATTAGTATAATTAAAATGTCCATGCTACCCAAAGCCATCTACAGATTCAATGCAATTGCTATCAAAATTCCAGTGGCCTTTTTCACAAAAATAGAGAAAAACACCTTAAAATTCACATGGAGTCACACAAGACCCAAATAACCCAAGCAACCTTGAGAAAGATGAACGAAGCTAGAGGAATCACACTTCCTGATTTCAAACTTTACTACAAAGCTAATCAAAGCAGTATGATATTTGCATAAAAAAACAGACACATAGACCAATGGGACAGAATAGATAGCCCAGAAATAAACCCATGCGTGGATGGCCAACTAATATTTAACAAGGAAGCCAAGAACATGTAATGGATAAAGAATAGTGTCTTCAATAAGTGGTGCTGGGAAAACTCAACATTCACGTACAAATGAATGAAACTGGATCCTTACACTGTACACAGAAAATTAACTCAAAATGGATTACAGAAGAGTATAAAAGACAAAACTGAAAAATCATTAGAAAAAAATATAGGGATAAAGCTCTTTGACATTGATCTTGATGACAAATTTTTGTATAAGACATCAAAAGCACAGGCAACAAAGTAAAAATAAACAAGTGAGATTACATCAAATTAAAAAGCTTCTGCACAGCAAAAGAGAAAAATCAGAAAAATGAAAAGACTACACAATGGGAGGAAATATTTGCAAGCAATTTGTCTGATAAGGAGCTAATATTCAAAACACATATGGAATGCATACAACTCAAAATTTAAAAAAACAATGATTAAAAAATGGGCAGAGGACTTGAATAGATATTTTTCCAAAAATACATGCAAATTGCCAACAGGTAAATGAAAAGATGCTCAACATCACTGATACTCGGGGAAATGCATATTAAAACCACAAAGATATATCACTTCACAACTGTTAGAATGGTTACTATCAGAAAAACAAGAGATTACAAGTATTGGCAAGAATGTGGAGAACAAGAACTCTTGTGCACTGTTTGTGGGAACATAAATTGTAGCAGTTACTATAGAAAACAGTATGGAGGTTCCTTTAAAAATTAAAAATAGTACTACTATATGGACCAGCAAGCCTACTTCTGGGTATACATCCAAAGGAAATAGAAATCACTATATCAGAGAGATATCTGCACCCCCATGTTCATTGCAGCATTATTCACAACAGCCAAGACATGAAAACAACCTAAGCGTCCACTGATAGATGAACAAATAAAGAAAATGTGGTGTACATGTACAATGGAATATTTTTTTAACATCTTTAGTGGAGTATAATTGCTTTACAATGCTGTGTTAGTTTCTGCTGTATAACACAGTGAGTCAGCTATATGTATACATATATCGCCATATCCCCTCCCTCTTGCGTCTCCCTCCCACCCTCCCTATCCCACCCCTCTAGGTGGTCACATAGCACCAAGCTGATCTCTCCGTGCAACGCAGCTGCTTCCCACTAGCTATCTATTTTACGTGTGGTAGTGTATATATGTCCATGCCACTCTCTCACTTCATCCCAGCTTAGCCTTCCTGCTCCCCGTGTCCTCAAGTCCATTCCCTACATGTGCATCTTTATTCCTGTACAGTGGAATATTATTCAGCCACAAAAAAAGAAGGAAATCCTACCTTTTGCAACAACATGGATGGACCTTGAGGGCATTATGCTAAGTGAAGTAACTGAGACAGTGAAATACAAATAGTATATGTTCTCATTGATATATGGAATCTAAAAATGCCAAGTTCACAGAAACCAAGAGTAGAATGGTGGTTGCCAGAGGATAGGGGGTGGGGGAAATGGGGAGTTGTTGGCCAAAGGGTAAAAACTTCCACCTATAAGACAAATAAGTTCTGAGATCTAATGTGTAGAATGGTGACTATAATTAACAATACTATATTATGTACCTAAAAGTTTCTGAGAAAGTAGATCTTAAATGCTATCACTACACACACAAAAAACTGGTAATTATATAAAGGGATGGAGGTGTTAACCAACTTTATTGTAGGAATCGTTTCATGATATGTATGCATATCAAATCATCACATTGTACAACTTAAACTTACATATGTGAAAATAATATCTCAATAAAGCTGGAAAAAACAAATAAGAAAAATGGGATATAGAAAAGTTATATAATCACACAGCACGTCAAAGTCAGAGTTCTAAACAGGCATACGTTAACCACTTTGCAATACTGCTTCAACAGAACACAATAAGACAGGATCAACAAGGGCACAAGACAGCCGACGATTAATTGGCAAGTGAGTGGTGCAAGGAATATACGCTTGAGAATCTAACATTTGATGAGCCCCTGCTACATCCCAGGCTTTGTGCAATCCCAAACCAAGAAGCTGAATATTCATGCTGTGGGTTTTACACCAATGGTTTCATGTTGATTACCACCTACTTTTGCAGAGCCTCAACACCTTTCTTCATAAAACAAATCCCACGTGTGCCAATTGTCAGGGACCTAATATTTAGGTCACTGCTCATTAACACAAAGATTTTATCAAAAATATTCTCTTAAAGGCTTCTGTGTCTCAAATAGGGAAAAAAAATGAATCTATTCAGAGCACAGTTCCCCTGCTTAGATCCACCTTGATCTACATAATAGTTCATCCTAGAACAGTACTCACAGAGGAGTTTATGCCACATATACCCACTGAGATCTACAATTGAAGCAGGAAACCCTGTCTGTCATTTTCAAGCAAATCTACCATTTCTTCAAAGCCAAGTACTTAACTTGATGAAGATCTTAATAAATTGAATCTTTATATTGTTCTTAGGAGAAAAGCAAGGACTGAAAACATACAGTGAGCTTTAGTCCTGAAGTACTCTAAGATATTGAAATTGCAATTATTTAAACACTCTCACTTGTCTAATATGAAATAGGGTGTATAGGGAAATGAAAAATTTAATTTGCTGTGAAGAGCCTAATTAGCTTTGCAGATAAGAACTAAAAGGTCTGTGTGGGTTTCACCAGCCTGCCCTAATCTCCCAGGCTACTTGGGAAGATCATTAAATAAATCCATTGGCAGTTGGCTTTGTTGGCCCCATAAAAGTGACTGGTGGCCCTGCCCTGGCTAAACCCATAAATAATCAACTGTGAGAATGACACAATTCCTAGAAGCCACTATCTCATCACAACATTTCCAGCAACCTCCTTTACCTAAGAGGGCTCTGCACACTTTTCTCTAGTGTCCAAGCATATTCCCTCCTGAAGGGACTAATTCAAGCCCCACATCATACATAGAGGGGTCCATAACTACCCCATTTCAGGGGATTCACTCTACTTTGGATCACTGGGATATTTGTTTTCTGCATCTCCTACCCTGGTTCTGAGCATGGGGTTCCTGTTTTCTTGTACTGGTCACATTGTCATGTGCATATGTTTTATTTCCTAACTAGATATGGGGAGACAGCATGAGGGAGTGAAAGCATATGACAGTGTGAAGAACATGGGCTTTGAGGATGCACAGAGCTGAGTCCAATCTCAACCTCACAACTGTGTACATTTCTTAACTTAGATGAGCACTAGTTTTCTATAATTAGGCTGAGAAGGGCTGTTGGAAAGGAAAGGAAAAATAAGAACGGTAAAGTACTTTGTGTAGTATCTCCCCATAGCACGAGCAGGTGTACACACCTGTGCACTACTGTTGTTCTATATTAACAACAGAATATGCTCTTCCTGAGCACAAGATATTTTTAAGTTTCTTTGCGACCTTAAGCTCACTTAGGACAGTGATTTACACATTGTAGATATTCACCACATCATAGTATTCTTCTTTAAGCAGAATTTGTTGAATCTGGTTTGTTGAAAGCCTAATGACTCGAGGCAGTATACTTAAAGAAGTTCATTAGAATATGATGCCACATCTCAGGAGGTATGATTGCAAGGTCCCAGTATGCTTCAGGGTCTCTGGAGAAATTTTCTGGGTTAAACTGGCAAACATAGCATTCTCCAGGTAGGCAGGTTCATAGTCAACACTTTCATTCTGAAATTTCACAGATTTCACATCCCTTCTCTAAAGATATGTTTTACTTCCCCTACAGCCTTCTTTCGTTTATTTCCTAAGCTCCTTCTCTAGAACAGAGAAATAAAAAAAATTTTTTAAATAAGACCAAAAAATAACAGAAGGATCTAGATGAGAATTTTTCCAAGGAAAAGGGCAGACAGAGTTTTAAGAGTTAGGATGACTTTAATTTCAAGCAACAGAAAACCGATTTGAACTAAATAAAGTGGAGGGAAGGAACTTTTGTAATAAGGATCCCTAGTATTCTCACGAGAGCCAAGGTCTGTGGAGTAGCTCACATCAGTTATTTAAGTGCCAGTTATTTAATATCTCTCTTCATTTCTCATAGCTCACCGCTGCTAACCCCTGTGTATCTGTTTCATTTCTCTCTCCTGTTGTTCAGTCTCTCACCCTCACTTTCACACTGTCTCTCAACTGCTTTCTCTCCTTCTCTTGTCCGTATGGCAGTAAACGTGGCCACCAGCAGCCCTGAAGTAGCATCTCTTATGGCTTCGATTGTCAGTCAGTCATCAAAGGTATCTCTCAGCTTTAGTCCAAAGTCTTAGAACAAGATGCTAATTGGCCCTACTTTGATCAGGTACCCAAGTCTGGGACGATGGACTATAGCCAGGTTATAAAGTCATATTGTCCAAAATGGCTTCTCCATGATAACCAGAGAAGAGGGAATAAATCAGAAAAAGTGGGCAGGGAATCAAAGTAGAAGAACCAAAGTATTCTGTGTGGTAGATTGGACCTTAGGTACTTATCATACTTCCAATAGGGTGAGCTTTCGGTAGTCCCTTCTCTGTTACATTTTGCAAGGAAACAGGATACCAAAATGTCTTCACCAGTACAAAAGGGAGTTTCAGTCACCCTAAGTGAATATGATGGTCATATGTTCATGTAGATATATTCAATGATAAGGCACAGTGAGGAAGTTCTGATTCTATAAAAGAATATTATCAATAAATAACTGATTAAAGTGATAGTTACATAAATTTATGGTATTTCAACAAAACACTCCACAGCCACTAAGATCACGTTTTTAAAGGAGTTTTTAAAGAAGCTCATGATAGGAATTTCAGTGAAAGAGCAAAGTGTAGAAGTTATATAGAGTAATTCCAAATATGCAATATTTTGAAAATATACCAATACAGCAATAATTATACCTGGATGTGAGGATTATAAGTTTTATTTCCTTCCTTACACCCCTCCCATATTTTCTAGACTTATTTAACAAAAAAAAATTCTATAATCAGAAATTAAAGGGTTAAAAGTCTTGGTAAAGGGTTAGACACATTAAAGGGTTAGACACAGACACAGCTGGTAAAAGATGGGTTACACCATACTCGTCCAGGGAGCTGCAGTTCAGGAGTCCTGCCATTCTTTTTAGTTTTCCTGGTTGTCAGTAAGGTTAGCCTGCAGTGAACCCAGAGAAGATTTGCCAGAAAATACACTAAGCTGTTGGGGGTAAAGGGAAATTCCCCTACTGAAAATAAAATTTTTTTAATTCAGCTGTTTTCCTTTTCCAGGAGCCATTACTGCCCCACCCAAGCCCCTGATCATAGAACAGAATCAAGGTAACCACTTTCAGACCAGCAACAGTGAAGACAAAGAGCCAAGCGTGGCTCCAGCCAGGTTTAGAGGACAATTGTAACTGACCTAACAATTCCCTAACCTTAAAAATCCTGAGGACCAAACACTTTTCTGTGAACTGATCTGACACTTAGATTGGCAGTATCATCTTAACTTTTAGCAAGAAAAAATAAAATGAAAGCTATGAGTTTACAAATTCTGTGAGTCTCTAAAGTTTAAAGGAACTCTCCCAATTTATAATCCAAGTCAGTTTTGATAATTATAGAGCCCTCCACCTGATCGAGGAGTAAACATTTAAATGATGAAGACTCTTTCTTCCTCTTGGCCAAGATGCACATTCTGGCCACCTCTGTTTTCCCCAGTCTTTCAAACTGGAAAGCGTTTGAACACCAGATCAATTACACTCCTCCCCAGGAGGCTAAAGCAGCTTTAAAAAATATTGTTGTCCCTGTGTCAGATCAAGTGGAGAAGAGCAGAAATACAGCTTGGGAGTCTCAAAAGGTATTAGACAGCAGGTTAGGTAAAAATTCAATTCCATTTGCTAGGATTCCATATAACACCCTGAGAGAGCAAAAATGTTGAATTCTTTTTATTAGTGCTGGATTTATGATTCAAAATGAAGATTAAATTAAGAAAAAAAAATCAAACTTAACGTTCTAAACAGCTCTTTAAATTCAAGATCCTCAGTTACGTGCTTCAGCAGCCAATCTGTCCTCCCTGGTTCCAGAGTCTCTCTGGAACCAATCTGTTGAGCTCATTGCTATGGACCCAGTTTTTGTAAGGCTAATTTCATCATGCCAGCCCTTTGCTTTGAAAACCATAATAGCTTTTGAACACCCATAAAGCAAGTCTGGATTCCCCTGTCCAGCCCCCAGGGACCTCCAAAATTCAGATTAACCTGCCTCTCTACCGGCTGCTCCAACACAGCTTTTCCCTCAACCTGGGAGGGAGCCTCACTGTCCTGCAGACTTGCTCTGCCTTACCCCAGCATCTGACATTTCTTTGTGCTGGACCTCCCACTCTGGGCCTGGAAATATCCTCAATGCCTCATCAAACCCTATCTCACCATTAAGCCTTCCTTGAGTTCTCCAGTCCACACGAGTCTCACCCTTTTCTGAATTACTGCCACACTGATGGGCCCAGCAATTAACATTCACTGAGAGTCCACTACAGGCTGATCTCTGAACATGTTATTTTGGAAATATTATTTTATTCCGTCTTCAGAAAAACCCTGTAAGCCAATCCCTGTTACCTTATTTCATTGTCAATGAGGGAAATGGGATGTCCATGCAATTTCGTTCCTCTGAAAGCATGAGCTCCACAGAAACAGAACCATGTCATTTTCCTCCCTTGCTCCCTACTGACTGGTACCCAATAAATAGTTTGTTTCACTCACAAAATACTACAAAATTTTTAAGTGGAAGGGCTGACATTCCAACCTAAATCAGTCTCCAAACACCATGGCTTCATGTACATATCCAGACACAGACAGGTGGTGATGTCTCACAGGGGTGAGAATTCACTAAATACTGGTTGATCATTTGCTATCATTCAGGGCAAAGCACGCCAAGACTGCACCTTCACTGAACGGCGTCGTAGCAAGGTGAGCAGAGCGAGGAGCTTTGTCACACACTCCCTAACAACAGTCTCCCTAACCACACAAGGTAAGAGCACTGCGCTAGCTGTGCAAATGCTACTTCAGGGCTCATCTCTCAGCCACCATCACCCCCTTCCCATTGCCCAGCCACTCTCAAGCCCCTACTACATGGAGATTGCCACTGTAAAACGAGCATAGCCAAGTTAGCTAAAGAAGCCTCTGCAACCTTCGCAAACCGATTCAGGCAATGAATATAATTTGCTCAGCTTTATTTATCCATTTATTCATTTATTTATTTTTGGCTGCATTGGGTCCTCGTTGCTGCATGCGGGCTTCCTCTAATTGTGGCAACCTGGGGCTACTCTTCGTTGTGGTGCGCGGGCTTCCCACTGCAGTGGCTTCTCTTGTCGCGGAGCACAGGCTCTAGGCACGTGGGCTTCAGTAGTTGCAGCACGTGGACTCAGTAGTTGTGGCTCACGGGCTCTAGAGCACAGGCTCAGAAAATGTGGCACTCGGGCTTAGTTGCTCCGCAGCGTGTGGGATCTTCCTGGACAAGGGATCGAACCTGTGTCCCCTGCACTGGCAGGCGGATTCTTATGCACTGTGCCACCAGGGAAGTCCTGCTCAGCTTTAAAATCTCCATCAAGCCACGTGTGTGACTGAATTTGCTTCTAATATACCAAAGCTGTTGAGGATTCATATTAAGTGAGACCTACTTGTTTTCATTGGCATTGACCAATAGTGACAAACTATATATTGATATATAGCTTTTTGCTATTTGAGGATCTGGATTACCAGGTGTTCTGATAAAAGGCATGGATACTCATGCAGCTCCCAAATCATGACATCTTAATGGTCTCCATGTGAAATTAAATTTAGAAAAATTAATGTTGTATTTAACTTCTCTAATCAAAGGGTAAATCAGAATCATGCCTGTTTTTTCAACTCAACACACTAAGACTCAGACCCTGTATTTTAATTTAACATGTTCATGATACCTGTGGGCTCCAAGAACACTTTACCTGGTTCCTTGGTTCCTGGCCCTCACCTTAATAAAGAAAGCTTTTTTTATTAAAAACAATGACTCACCCAAGAAAGTTTAATATAGCAGGATTCATGAGTTAATTAATTAAGCATCGTTGCTTAACTACATGGAAGCATTGCATTAGGCACCGTGAAAGATGAAAAATTGTGTCAGGCTTACTCGCTGCTCCTCAGCATTTGGGATTTAAGAGGATTGTAACCACAACGCATTGATTGGTAGAACCCCAAGAGAACCCAAAACTGAGAGGTGTTCAAATGAGAAGGGAAAGAAGACACTCCTGCCCGAAGAATACACAGGAACAGAGCTTCTCTGAGCTTAAATCAGATTGCTTCCTTATTGACATTCAGTCATAAAGGCTCCCCTCATTGTGTTATTTATTCTACTTTATCTGAAGTTCTGTATTTCCCTCTCTCCCCTACCAGACTGTGTGCTAACTGGGAGCTGAGATGAGGTTTTATTCACCTCTGTATCTTCTAATTCCCAGCACTGTGCTAGGACCATGCTGTGTGCCTCTTAGTTGAACAACTGGGAAACTGAATTTCTGAAAATAAAAAATATGACAGGAATTTCATTTGGTTAAATACATAGGGCCTTTACTGGGGCCTACCCTGTGCTGAGCACTAGATTAGCTATTTTACATATACTAGTCTAACTCTTCATGACAACCTTACAAGTCAGGTTTTCTGGACAAATGAGGAAATAGGCTTGAAGAAGTCAAAAAGCAGACCAAGGTCACACAGCTGTCAGTGGTAAAACTAAGACTTGGATCCAGGGATGTCTACCTACACCAGGCTGCTTCCTTGAAGATATAAATCAAGGACCAATAGCCCCTCACAGAAATCAGCACAGAACCCTCTCTCCACACCCCCCAATCAAACCTACAATCCTCAGTGCCACTCACAGCGCTTCTCCATAAAGAGCCTATCCTGCCTGCCAGGGATCAGCGTTCATGCTCCCTCAGAAGAGCAGTTAGAGGTCAGCTGCCGCAACGTCAGCTGTCAAAGTTTCTGAAAAGGAAAAGAAATTAAAGTGGAAATTTGGGAATTCCCACATCATGTGGCCTCTGCAGTGCTCCATATGTCAGGACTCAGGGAAAGTTGGTTGTACAGACTTCAGAAACCGTCATCCATTTGACGGCTTTGTACTATCAATATTTCTTCTGGGAAAATCCATTGCCAGGCTCAAGGCACTGTCAATTTCATCTTCTCCTTGCCCTAAACTTCCCGGCACAAAGCCTTACTGTCAGACTTCCTGCAGAAGCATAATTAAAAATTCCATCCCTAGACCATCTTTACTTTTAAACCTTCAAACCATATTTACAAACTGGAAAAGTATTTGCTTTTCTTTTCTTGAATTTAAGTTATGCCTGTAATAGTCCCAAAGAGATGCTGAAGTCTGAAAAGTAAACTGATTTTGCCAAGATTTTGGTAAAGACATTAATGGGGACTTTATTTTATTTATTTTTTTTTTTTGCGGTACGTGGGCCTCTCACTGTTGTGGCCTTTCCCGTTGCGGAGCACAGGCTCCGGACGCGCAGGCTCAGCGGCCATGGCTCACGGGCCCAGCCGCTCCACGGCATGTGGAATCTTCCCGGACCGGGGCACGAACCGGTGTCCCCTGCATCGGCAGGCGGACTCTCAACCACTGCGCCACCAGGGAAGCCCTAATGGAGACTTTAAGTAAGGGTCAGCCTAGTAGGAATAATCCCATGATCCCACTCTCTCAGCCCCAGCAGAGCTCTCATGAGCTTTTCTAACTTAATAATAAAAACCACTAAAATCCATATGCCTCCAGTGGAACAATTTAATTGTTGCCAAGGCTACAAGGCTACTCAGTTTTCATTATTTCAACCTACACTAATAGGGGAAAGAGGTTACTTCAGATCATTTCTCTCAACTTCTGCAGGATCCTAATGATTGTCTATATCTATGTTTTATCCAAGTAAAGAATGGTTCAGGGCACTTATGTCTTAAAATTACCCTTGGTATTGTAGTTACTTTTTCTCCCCTCCCCTTGAATACAAACATAAAAGAACTCATAGAATACAGGCTCTCTGAAATTCTCTATAATGTGAAATAAAAGGCATTGCAAGTGTTTGTGATATAATTATGAATTTTTGATTCATTGTTTAATGTTGTGACCATATTTACTAAATGGATCTCTATAAAACTCCACAGTCTGTTTCATTTTCTTTCCCAGATGCACAAATGTCAAAGCACAGATTTTATGGTCTAACAGACCTGGGATTGAGTTTGATGGGTCCACACCTTTCCCAGCTTCATCAAACTCTATGAAATTACTAAACTTCCTGGAATATCAGTTTCTTCATTCATATAACAAAGACAATTAGACTTACGTGCAAGTGATGCTGTGAAGATAAAATGAGAAAATATGAATAAAATCCTTTGCATAGTATCTGGTTTATTCTAGTCTCAATAAGTAGAATTTTCCCTTCCTAAAACTATAGTACAGCAGTTCACTCCTGCATTTGTTTCATTTGAACATGGCAGGGTTTTTTTTTAAGTGACACAAAGCAAAGACATATTTAATCTTTTTCTGTTTTTTTTCTCTTTGAAATTTCATTTTATGAAGAAAGGTCCTGTGATGCATGCCTGTCATGTTCCCTTTCATGTAACAACTTAATGTGTGATTTTCTCCACAATAATCATGTCAAAATATGAATAACTGCCATGATTCCGTATGTTGACAGATTTAAATAAAATGTTCACATGAATATAAAGTCACTTTTCATATCTTCTGATGAATGATGCTGCAATGAGGGTAGGCTTTCAAATAATACAAGGGAAAAAGAATACAAAATTGCTTACTTTTAGTTTCTGCCTTCTTCTAAGAAGGGAAAGACATTAATCAAAGTATTAAACATAAGAAAAAACCTGAGTCAACACCTGAATGTCTACAGTTGCATCACTGCTTAGTTATGTGCTGAAGGGAACCTTACCTTCAAGTTTATTAATAAAAAGGTATAACAGGATGAATTGGGAAGAAACTGGGATTTGGTCCTGCTTCTGCCATTAAGTGATTTTATTATTTTGAGGAAATCATTCATCTTGCTGAGCCTCAAGATGGAGTTTGTGTCAAACTAGAGCAAGTGTTAGCTTCCTACAGCTCATGAGCCCTGCACACTGCCTGTTTCTGTAAATAAAGTTTTATTGGAACACGACCACCCCCATCCATTACATAACTTCTTTGTCTTCCATTGCATTACAGTGGCAGAGTTGAGATGTTGCAACAGAGACCATGAAGTTTACAGAGCTTAAAATATTTAACTCCTGGCCCTTCTAGAAATTTTCAATTTGATGAATTTCAGTTGGACGATGTTTTTATGATTTGTGACTTCTGTATTCTGTTTAATAA
Organism: Aethalodelphis obliquidens; assembly: GCF_003676395.1. Lineage (NCBI taxonomy): Eukaryota > Metazoa > Chordata > Mammalia > Artiodactyla > Delphinidae > Aethalodelphis > Aethalodelphis obliquidens. Next base: position 89,572,049 of record NW_020837945.1, on the reverse strand, counting down.
ATAGCCTACCCCAGGGTCAGAAAGATTTCTCTGTTTTCTTCTAGAAGTCTTAGAGTTTTAGCTTTTACATTTATTTCTATAATTCATTTCAAGTTCATTTGTGTGAGTTAAGAATTGAGTTTAACTTTTTTGAATACAGACATTCAGTTTTTCCAACATTTACTGAAAATACTTTGTTTTCTCATTGGATTCTTTTGGCACCCTTGTTAAAAATTAATTGGCCATGTATTTGTGGTCCATTTCTCAACTCTCTATTCTGTTCCACTAATCTGTATGTTTCACCATATGACAATACTACATGGCAGTGGTTATTGTAGAATTAGAGAAATCCTTGAAATCAGGTAGGGTAAGTTCTACAACTTGGCTCTTTTTCAGAATTGTTTTGGCTATTAGAAGTTCTTGGAATTGTCATATAAATTTTAGAATCAGCTTATCAAATTATAAAACTAAACTTGCTGGGATACCAGTGAAAATTGCACTGAGTCTATAGATTCATTAGACTGACACCTTAACAATATTGATTCAAGAACATGATATAGGGCTTCTCTGGTGGTGCAGTGGTTGAGAGTCCGCCTGCCGATGCAGGGGACGCGGGTTCGTGCCCCGGTCAGGGAAGATCTCACATGCCGCGGAGTGGCTAGGCCCGTGAGCCATGGCCGCTAAGCCTGCGCGTCCGGAGCCTGTTCTCCACAATGGGAGAGGCCACAACAGTGAAAGGCCCGCGTACCGCAAAACAAAAACAAACAAACAAAAAAAAGAACATGATATAAATCACCATTTATTTATCTTTAAATTATGTTAACAATACTTTTGGTCTTCAGTGTACAGAAATATTTTAAATATTTTGTTACATTTTCCCCTAATATTTTTATTTTTTGGATGCTATTGTAAATGGTTTTTTTGTTTGTTTCTCATTTTCAAATAGATCTTGGTCAGTCGATAGAGATACAATTTTTTGGTATACTGACCTTGTATTCTGTGACCTTGCTTTTTTGTAAATCACTTAGGATTTTCTATGTATACAACATTCTCCTTTAATAAAGGCAAATTTACTTCTTCCTTTCCAATCTGAATGTGTTTTCTTTCTTCCTCTTGCCTTGTTTCACTGACTAGGACCTCTAGTACAACAGAAAATAGACATGATGAGATCAGGCAGTCTTGCTTTGTTCCTGATCATAGGAGAAAAGCGTTTGGTCATTCACCATTAAGAATGATGTCAGACCTTTATCAGGTTTTGAGAATTCTCTTCCGTTGTACATTTGCCATGAGTGTTTATCAAACTGTCAAAAAATTTTTCTGCATTTATTAAGTTGATCATATGGATTTTCTTTAACATGTTATATGATGAATTACAGTGACTGATTTTTTTAATGTATATTCAGTCACTTTCCCGAGACCACTATAATCACTGCGCTAGCTGCATTTTATAGATTTTACTATGTTTTATTTTTATTCAGTTCAAAATATTTCCAAATTTTTCCTGTTATTTTTCTCCTTTGACCATAGGTTATTTAGAAGTGTATTATTTAATTTAATTTCATTTCCAAATATTTGGGGATTTGAAATATGTATTACTGTTATTCATTTCTAATTTAATTCCATTGACATCAAAGAGCGTACTTTGTATGATTCCAATTCTTTGAAATTGAGACTTGTTTTAATGGCCCATCATATAATCTATCTTACTGAACATACACATACACATTTGAAAAACATGTATTCTGTTGTGGGGTGGAGTATTCAGGAAGTGTCAGGTAGGTCACGTTTATTGAAAGCATTATCCAAATCTTGTATGTCCTTACCAATTTTCATTCTTCTTCTTCTATCAATTACTAGGAGAGAGGTGTGTTGAAATTGCCAACTGTAACTGTGGATTTGTCTTTCTTTTCCTTGAGTTCTGTAAGTTTTTGTTTCATATATTTTGACGCTCTGTCATTAAGTGAAATACACATTTGGGATGTCTACATCTTATTCATGAATTGAACACTTTATCATTGTAAACTGTCCCTCTTTTCCCTGATAATATTCCTTGTTTAGAAATTTACTTTGATATTGTCATTTCAGTTTTCTTATAATTAGGATTTATGTTATATTTTTCCTAGTCTTTTACTTTTAATCTATTATTTTTAGATTGAGTTTTTGTAGAATCCATACAGTTCAGTCTTACTTTTTTAACCAGTCTGACAATTAAAGCTTTTTATTTTATTAATAAATTTATTTATTTTTGGCTGCGTTGGGTCTTTGTTGCTGAGTGCGGGCTTTCTCTAGTTGCGGTGAGTTGGGGTTATTCTTTGTTGCAGTGCGCGGGCTTCTCACTGCGGTGGCTTCTCTTGTAGCGGAGCACGGGCTCTAGGCAAGTGGGCTCAGTAGTTGTGGTGCACAGGCTTAGTTGCTCCACAGCATGTGGGATCTTCCCGGACCAGGGATCAAGCCCGTGTCCCCTGCATTGGCAGGCGGATTCTTAACCACTGCGCTACCAGGGAAGCCCCCAATTAAAGCTTTTTAATTGGATCATTTAAACCAGTTACCTTTAATGTAATTAGTAATATCATTGAGTCTAAACTTACTATCTTACTATTTGTTTTTGATTTTTACAATTTGTTTTTTTATTCTTTTTCCATATTTCATGTATTATTTTGAATTAAATGAGTAATTTTAGGATGCTATTTTATCCCCATTATTGTTTTGTGTTACAATTCTTTAATTTTTTTTAGTGATTAGTCTTGGATTTGCAGTCCTTCATCATCTGACATCAACCACACTTCCAGTTTCATCTCCTACAGTTACTGTTACACTGAAATTAAACAAGCCACTGTCTATTGCCAAACATCCTCTTTACTATGCTACTAATATGCCACACACTCTCATTCACATGTCTCATACATATGTTTTTCAATTTTTCATTTGTTTTCAGTGGGAGGGAAAGTCTCATAGCAGCTACTCCTTCATAGGTAAAAATGGAAATTATTGCTTATAGTTTGCAATAGAGTCTTTTCATCCACCATACTTGATTTCAGTGTAGCAGTTTGTTTCTACACTAGGGTTGAGAACAACTCAACTGTGTTTTCTGAGGTTTCTTTCACCTCCAAAATTTTGTAATTCTATGGTTCTATAATATTTTATATGTGACCAAAACCTTTTAAATTTCAAAGGGCATCCGCATCAATCACCCCATTGATCCTCACACTAATCTGTGAAAAAAAATAGATCGGGTACAATAATGCCTATTTTACAGATAAGGAAATTAATGCCAAAGAGTTCAGTGAACTTTTCCGAAATGATGCAATGAATTTGGACCCAGAATGAATGCTAGATGCCAAATATTCAGATTTTTATTCTACTACTCTTTTTACAACATCAAAAATTATATTACTTTCTTAACTCTTTGTTTCCTTGACTACATTCTGATTAGATTTTTACTGAAGCATTGTCTATTGTCTAAAGCTAATCAAAGCACATGAAGGAACTAGTACTAGCAAAAAAAGAATACGTATAAAGAAAGTGACAAAGCAGTCAATGCGAAGGTGAGCAGTGCATATAAATATTTAATAACGCATTGCTAATAAATGTTCTTGTATATGATGATATATATCACATTCTCCACAGGTTTGTATAAATCATCTAAAGCAAACTCAGCAACAAGCAAAGCTGAAATCTGTCCTCAAACTCTAGCCTTCCTCATCCCCAGAAGATCTATGTCAAGGATTTCCTATTGGAATAACATGACACCCAATACAATCTACTAGAATTTCAAACACGAAACACTGGCCTTGGTCAAGGAAAACAGAGTTTCTGGGCAGACTGTCTGGCAGCTCGCAGATAGTAATTTAGTATTTGAGAATCAACCATTCAAAACACTATACTTCCTTGGCACGCACATTAACATTGTAGACAGTAAGTCTTTGAGCATACAGAACCCTCAGCTTAGCCACCATTGCATTATCAGACCAGGAAAACTGTCACAGTTCTCACAATGGAAGGGTTGGCATAAACTTTAGTTATGTAGGGTTTGGTTAACAGATTAGTCATTGCCATTCCATTGTTATCTTCTTTTCTTGCTACGACAAGGTTACCTTCAACAACTGTAAAGATGGTGCATTCTGTCTTAACCTCAAGGGTACAGTTGCTAGTTATTCAGAATTACATCAACCCTGAAGTCATGAGGGCCTGAGGAAAACAAGAAATGTTAAAGATGGGAAATCTACTAGAGACTCCTCATTCAGCAGATAAGGAAACTGAAGCTCAGAGAAAATTTTATGACTTGCCCAAGGTCACACAGCCAGAGAGTAGCAGAGCCAGAAGTTCAATTCAGGTCTCCAAATCATGAGGCCAGAGTTTTTTCCTGAAAATACTGTAAGACTTCCAGATTCAGTTCAAATTCCTGTAAGTTTAGAGCCAAAATTTCATTCTACTTATAAATGTGCCTAGGTATTGCAGTACTTTGAAATATCTCAGGAGATTTTACAAAATAAGTTTAAAAGTACATGTATTTCCATACAAAGAAACATAAAGGCTCTAAGAATCTTACAGTTTTTCTTTGTATGAAAATATAAGGAGTTTATCCTATTTTTGTAGAGAACCCTATACACCTTTTTGGATGTATTTCTTCTTGGCTCCTGAGCCCCTTATCTATTAAAATTCAAACCTCTATTTATCTAGGCTAGCACTTTTGTTGTTGTTATTATTATTATTGTTTTCTTTCTTTCGTCTGATAGCAGGTGGTGTAGAATCCAATTAGGTATACCTAGGAGATTTAGATTATGTGTTTGATTTTCCTGGTCACTAACATATAGCGATGAAAATCCACCCTTGGAGTCTTACATATCAGAAAGATATACATAACGGAACTATAACTTAAAGTCAAAAGATTGAATTCTCTTCAATCACAAGAAAGGCATTGGGTATCATCTTGGCCTGGGTTTTTAAGAAATTCTGGGTCCTCTGAGGCAAGAATTAAAATGTTAACACTTTATTTAGGAGGCATAGGTAAATGGGGAGAGTAAAGGAAACAAAGAAGGAAGACAAGGGAAGATAAGACATGAAGGGATACAATATGCTATCATGCTGGCTACATTTCATAGCTAAATAAGGAGACACATGTATTTTCCCTTAGTACATGAGACTTCTCTGAAAAGGTACACAGAAGACCTGAACAGGGATAAGTTCCATTTATTAAACACTTACTAGTAAAAGAAGTTGATATCTATATTGTCTCAAAGGAAATATAAAGGAAGTTCAGGAACTTCTAAAGTTAACAGTTCTCTCCAATATATTTCTCAATAGATTACACTATTCAATGAGTTAATGATGACATAATAGAAAGCAAACAGACCAATACAAATATCAAAGAAATTCTTTTTAATTATGAAAGTAAGATTATATGATTGATTTGATATTCAAAGACGATTTCAAGGAAATTAGTATTTTTTGAACTTCAGCTCAGAAAACTTCAAGACATGAAATATGTAAGGAAAAATACCACCAAGGAATTTCAAATTGAAACCCTTCTTTTTGATCTTGATTACAGTAATAAATATTCATGAGCACTGGAAAGCCTAATATTTACTGGGTTAATTTTTTTAACAAGTGAACACTTTTGGAGGAGTTTTCTTTGCTCCCGCTTCCTTCTTTTAAACTAGCCACCACACATACATATCTTCAAAGAAATAGGCCTTGATATCAAACGTGTTTCTATTATATGACTTCTCCCCACCACGCATCACCACTGATTGGATTAAAAAAAAAACCATAGAGCTAACACATGAGGAATTAATCTGGAGACAGATTTGAGTCAATCTCATTTTCTTCCCTTGGGAAGTAGAATTGGCACACTGAGAAAATGGGTCAATTAGACTCAGATACTAGACTTCTCAGATTCAAGTATATTTGGAGCCAGGAAATCTTGTTGGGGAGGTCTGGCAAATTAAGTAAAGAAAGTCTGTTGCACTAAGAGGAGGAAGAACAAAGCAGAGATGCAGAGAGGAGTGACTATGACAGCGTGCAAGGAGTAAGAGATGGGAACAGATAACTTTCAAGCTCTGGGAAAGTAGAGTAACCACACAACTTGTCTTCCGACCCAGGCGTATTAGTTTCTTAGGGCTGCCAAATTACTGCAAACTCAGTGGCTTAAAACAACAGAAATGTATTTTCTCAGTTCCGGAGGTCAGAAGCCTGAAATCAGCAACATCGGGCCAAAATCATGGTAGCAGCAAGGCCACCTTCACTCTGGAGACCCTAAGGGAGAATCAGTTTCTTGCCTCTTCCAGCTTCTGGTGGCCCCCAGCATTCCTTGGCTTGTGGCCACATGACACCTACCTCTCTTGCCAAGGCTCCCTCTGCCTCTCTTCTAAGGAGACTCATGATTGCATGAAGGGCCCACTGAAATAATCCAGAATAGCCTCTTCATATCAAGATGCTTAATAACTTACATCTGCAAAGACCCTTTTTCCTTATAAAGCAACATTTACAGGTTCTAAAGTTAGGAGCCATCCTTGTAGGTCACCTGAGGGCATCTGTTCCCCACCCAGACAGGATGGGGTTAAAGGAGCAGCTGATTAGGGGGCTCTGGCTCACTCAGGCCGGGAGGAGGAAGGTGTATGGAAGGTGGGGTGAGCCTGCGGCAGCAGAGGCCAACATGATGTTACAACAGCCAGAGGCGTGCTGTGTGTTCTTCTGGGGAAGTTGTCCCTGGATCACTGGACCCTGGCAGTGGCAGGTTGCACAGGTTCCTGGGAGGGGAGGTGCGGATAGTGACCTGTGTTTGCACACAGGCTTCTTGGTGGCTGCAGCAGCAGCCTTAGCGTTTCATGCCCGTCTCTGGTGTCCGCGCTGATAGCCACAGCTTGCACCCGTCTCTGGAGCTCATTTTGGCGGTGCTCTGAATCCCCTCTCCTCGCGCACCCCGAAACAATGGTCTCTTGCCTCTTAGGCAGGTCCAGACTTTTCCCCGGACTCCCTCCCAGCTAGCTGTGGTACGCTAGCCCCCTTCAGGCTGTGTTCACGCGGCCAACCCCAGTCCTCTCCCTGGGATCTGACCTCCAAAGCCCGAGCCTCAGCTCCCAGCCCCGCACGCCCCGGCGGGTGAGCAGACAAGCCTCTCGGGCTGGTGAGTGCTGGTCGGCACCGATCCTCTGTGCGGGAATCTCTCCGCTTTGCCCTCTGCACCCCTGTGCTGCACTCTCCTCTGTGGCTCCGAAGCTTCCCCCCCCCACCTCCACCACCCACAGACTCTGCCAGTGAAGGGGCTTCCTAGTGTGTGGAAACTTTTCCTCCTTCACAGCTCCCTCCCAGAGGTGCAGGTCCCATCCCTATTCTTTTGTCTCTGTTTATTCTTTTTTCTTTTGCTCTACCCAGGTACATGGGGGGTTTCTTGCCTTTGGGGAAGTCTGAGGTCTTCTGCCAGCGTTCAGTAGGTGTTCTGTAGGAGTTGTTCCACATGTAGATGTATTTCTGATGTACTTGTGGGGAGAAAGGTGATCTCCACGTCTTACTCCTCTGCTATCTTGAAGGTCTCTTGGTCTAGTTATTTAAATCTCTGCCAAAGCCACACTGTTTTAATCACTATAGCTTTATAATAAATTTTGATACCTGTTGGGGAAAATCCCTTAATGTCATCAAGTTCCATGAAATGTTCAAAATGCACAAATGCTTAGAAACACATAACATTCACACTAATAAACATGATACACAGCTTCTCTCTTAACTTAAACACTGGCAGAGAGGACGCGGAAATGAACCAAATTACTTAATTTAAACATACAGTCACTTATAACTGGAATTTGATTTTAGTGTATCTCTGGGCTCATATTCTGAGTATGCTTTTGCTACCTACCTAATAGAAAGAGAAAAGCAAATGCCAGATTACCTGGATATATCTCAGCCACCTATATGAGAGACATTCCAAATAATTACTCTAAACCATGTTGAAGTATATTACCTTTGGGGACAAGAAAAGTCTTTATTTACTTTCTCATAAAGGTGATGAGTTCAAAGGTGGTGAGAAAATTTTAAAATAACTGACATCTCAAGAAGATTCTATCAAAAAAAAACCAAAAACTGCCTGAGGATAACACACAGACTGAGTTGCTAAAGATACAAATGTGCATGAGTTCTTTTTGACCATGTCATTTATGGAAAAATGTATGAAGGATATTATTTGAAAACAAAACCTTGAATAAGTTTCTGGTTTACTCTAATTACCTCATAGTCTCAGTCCTTCTGGTGTAAATTTTTTTTTCAGATATTATGCCTCTCTACTCATTCATGTGTCACATTTTTTCTAAAGATTACAGAATGAAAGGAATTATAGTTGAACACATAATTCTACTTGAATAATCAAGCTCATTTGGAAAGTCAGTTCTAGTATCTGCAGCTGGGCTGTAAAGGCATCACTGGGCTCTTAGCTACAAGAGTGTAAATGTCAGCAGGAGAGCACTTGGAAAATGGGTAACATCTTCCCTTCACAGCAGCGCTCTTGGTTAAATGGAATTTTGTGCTCTAAACTAAATTACTTCAAGTCTATTTGTGAAACTCAGTTGGATACATGTTTCTTATATAAACAACGGCTGGAGATAAATCTGCCAAAACCGGCACAGTGATTTGTATTTTTAGTATGTAAAATTTTTAGACCCAGAAATGGAATCCAAAGAAATATGTTATTTTAGCCCCCAAATTTCCTGGATACTTTATTGAATACATCATAAAGTTTAATACATATATTTACTATTGGTCTCTTGGTAGCACAGAAATTATACTCATTTCTCTGAACTGTCCCCCAGTGACCAAACTCATTTTTCAGGGCATTTCAGCTGCTACCAAGTAGAAATTGGTAGCAAGGGAATTTAAATAAGTTGTCAAATTTTTTCAATATTAAAGACAACAAATAAGACACAACAATGCCTTTCCTCAAGGGATTAAGACTTCAACACACTTAGAAACAGAGGAAGTTCCTTTCTAACATTTTCACACATTTGATGGAAGGGCAGAGTTCCAGAGTCAGTTATCTACAAATAGGCAAAGCACCACCATGCTTCCCCTACGGAGAGGTAGAGATTTAAGGATACAAATTTGAAAAATATTCAAATAATTTTTTTTTTTCCATTTAAAGGATGAAGTATGCAAAATTGTGGCAGGGAGAACTGAGGTCCAAAGAATGCCGAAGGCCAATGGTACAGGGTAGATCATTTCATTACCCTCAGATAACTTTTTTAAAACCTCACTCCATTAGCCTCCAGTGTATTTATCTCAGAGCCTCCATCATCTATGCCCCCACTGTCCACCTCTAAAGCAACTTTATTAGAGAGCCCCAAGTGCTGTTCAGAGAGAAAAGAAAATCCCACACCAGTATAAGCAAGATTGAAATCAGGAGTTGTACACATTTTAGGAAACTACTTTCTGTTCAGGTCCTAAATAACAGGAGAAAATTAGAGTATTTGCTATGAGGTATAACATTCTCTGCTGGGTATAGGTAGTCCTGTCAGCTTAGCATATGATTTGCTAGCTAGGAAAACAGAGATATGAGTGCATGGGCCACTCCTCCCATCCTTTTGTTTGCTTGTTTGCTGGTTCAGGACCTGTTCCAACCTTCCAGCATAGCAAAGCAGGCAAGCTGGAAAATTATATTTCCCAAGCTCCCCTGCAGCTGGCATTCTGCATGTTATTCAGTTGCCACCCATCAGGTATTCTTGTGCAGGACCTTGTCAGAACTGAGTCACTTTGAAAGAAAAGCACTCACTTCAGACTTTCATGACCTGGAATGGACTTACACAAAGCAAGCAAAGCAAGATGCAGGTCACATATTTTCCTGCACTGAGGCTGGCCAAGTTGGTGAGTTCTGTGCTGATAACTATGGTTACAGCTGCCTGAGTAGCAACTTTATGGCCCCCAGCAGAGGCAGCAGGTCCTTTGGGAGCCTGGTCTTACACAGTGGTTCTGGAAGTAGTTCAGCCAGGGCCTGTTTCTTCAGACTTTTCAATGAAACGTTGAGCTCTTTATTTACTCCTCTAAATAAATACTCTCCTGACTCGACAAGCCACAGTGGATTTTGATGTGTTTATATAAGAACTGTGACTACTAATGTATCTTATAAATCTATGAAGTATTCTAGGGCGAAACAGAAAACAATCATTGAGTGAAATCATCCCAACACTCTGAAAACTAATAGTGAATTAAGAATTAAGCCCTTTGGGAGACTGGGATTGACATATACACACTACTATATATAAAATAGATAACTAATAAGGACCTACTGAATAGCACAGGGAACTCTAATCAATACTCTGTAATAGCCTATATGGGAAAAGAATCTAAAAAAGAGTGCATATAAATATATGTATAACGGATTCACTTTGCTGTACACCTGAAACTAACACAGCATTATAAATCAGCTATACTCCAATAAAAATTTTAAAAAAAAAATTGGGACTTCCCTCGTGGTCCAGTGGTTAAGAATCCACCTTCCAAGGCCGGGGACACAGGTTCGATCCCTCGTAGGGGAACTAAGATCCCATATACCGCGGGGCAACCAAGCCCGCGTACCTCAACTAGAGAGACCATGTGCCGCAACTACAGATCCCACGTGCTCTGGAGCCCAGGCACCACAACTAGAGAGAAGCCCACGCGCCACAATGAAAAATGCCGCACGCTGCAACTGAGACCCAATGCAGCCAAAAATAAATAAATAAATATTTAAAAGAAAAGAATTAAGCCTTGTTTTTAACAAATGGTTTACATAGCTATGTAAAAATATCTGTAAGTCAAAGAGACTTTGCCTCAGACATTTGTATTTCAGAAAATACAAGCAGTCTTTACATATATAAAGCAAATTATATCCCTAAATTAATTTGCATTGGCATGATTGTGACCTTGATTGTATTTGTATAGAATGTTGGCGTCTAAGTGGTGACTGAATTCCTAAGTCATCTCAAAAACATTACATAAGCTTTACTGGAGCAGAAATACCACAAAACTGCCATTAAAAAAAGAAATAAAAAACTATCACATTATGAAACTGGTGATTATACAAAATAGAAAGAAATTAAGTAAGAAAAATTGAATTTAGAGTGAATGCTGGTTCTGGCGGGGACAAATGAATTTCATTATATGAAGAAAACTTAGAAATTGTTATTGAGCTTCTCAACAGAATATTAGAAGTGATGATACTGATTCATTTATATGTCTAATTTTTCTTCAGAAAACTATGGCATCCCTTTTCTAAGAAATACATGTACCACTAATATTATGCACAGCTTTTCCGCTATAATTAGTGACATTTTGAGGACTCCCAAGTACAACAGAGAAGGGAGGGCCAAAGAGATAAAGACAGTACACTTCTTCTTAAGGAACTGTTAATTAGAAGAATGAGGATATTTGTGTAAATGTGCATTAAAGGGTTAACTCAGTGGGCTTGGGATGCCTCAAGCCCTTTACATTCCAAGGAAAGAACTGGCCCTTAACTAGTTCCTGGGAGATAACCCCTAAACCCTTCCTGCCTCATAAGACTGTCCTTTTATACCTGAAACCTTGAATTACATCAGATAGTTTAAGCCAACTAGATTTATGGTGAATGTCTATTTTTGTTCTCCTGGGCCCCTAGGACATGCTACATTAGTTTGACTTCCAGGGGTGGGAGGAGATAGGTAGAAACTGAATAGGTGCTCCTGGCCTACATGAATGACACCCAATAAAACCCTAAACACCAAGGCTTAGATGAGCTTCACTGGTAGGCAATACATCAGACATGTTGTCACACCCGTTGCAGGAGAATTAAGAGCTATTCAAATGAGTTCCCTGGGAGAAAACAGCTAGAAGCTGGAGCCCGGCTTCTCCTGGACTCTGCCCTATGCGCCTTTTTCATTTGCTGATTTTAATCTGTATTCTTTCCCTGTAATAAGACATAACCCTGAGTATAACAACTTTCTAAGTTCTGAGTCCTAGTGGATCATAAAAAACTGACAGTGGTTTAGGGACCCCCAGCACAGTTAATTTGAAAAGGATATTGCATAGGGTGGAGTTAACAGAAGACAGATCATGGGCGAGAATAGCATGGGCCCATTTTTTCCAGAGATGGAGAAAGAAATTTATTTATATATTCACATGGCCTCAAAGTATCAACCATAGATTACTTATTTATCACAAAGGGGTAATGTGGGTCTACAATGGAGAGCTCTGGTGGTCACCGCCTTAAGAAGTGATCAAGCCCAGCATCACCAACAGTGAGAAGACACAAGAGGTTGATGTGTAGAATTTAGACACATGTACACACACAAACCACATTCATACACACGCCTGTCATTTATATGTGTACAATATTTGCAATTCAATTATTCATAACATGAAAATTGGATTTAGTGTAGAAGAAATGTGGGAATTTTAGAAGGATGATTACATGTATAGTATTCTTGCATATAAACATAATTGAGTTTCTGAAATATAATGACAGTGTATATAAAACAAATCTTTTTCATTGTACAGACCCATAGAATTATAAGGTCTTGGAGCTAAATGAAAATTTGGACGTTAGTATCACTGGCAAATTAACATCCAAATAACTCTCTCTTTGGGTAGGATACCATGCTAGTAACTGTTGTTGGGATGTGGATGAGACAGATAACAAAGAAACAAAACAGCCTAACCCATACTCTTGAGAAACTCCGATTCCTCTTGGAAAGATCTGACACATTGCTTTTGTCAAGGCTGTGATTTTCATTTCCATAAACATCTTTGAAACTCTCCTACTGAAAGATCATTGGAATCCTGGAATAAGCCAAACAAAAGGGTTATGTAAAGGCTCCTTTGAAAGACTAAATTATTCACTTTTCAATTCCAGTGCCCAAGGGCCCAATAAAATGCTCCAGAGAAATACCATGAGAGTTGAAATGCTGTTGTCTCTGGAGGGTCTCCACACTGGAAATGTGACAACTGAGAGGAAAGAACTCTGGGCTAGGAGTCTTCAGAGGTTGGCCAGGTCCCAGCTCCGCAGTGTGCTGGGTGTGTCACATGGCGAAAATTACCTAACACCACTGAGCCTCAGCTTTCATTATATAATGATGTCCACAGTGATAACACTGAGGGCTATTGTAAAAACAAAATGGCTGAAAAACATGAAAGTGTTGGTCAGTTCAGCACTCTGCAAATACTAGGCAAGGAGAGTTGAAGGAGGCTTTAGGGGTTGATTCCCAGGCACTCACTCCCCCTCCTCTACCTTTCCCTTTTCTTCCTAGTTTCCACCTCCTTTCATTCAGAGTAGAAAGTTTGAAGGTCTCATGCTAACATTTATTAAAGCAGGACTTCATCCAGGAAAGTTCTAGAGGCTCCAACAGGAGAGACAGACCTGACACTCTCACATTAAACATGACTTTGGTAAGAACAAAATACACACTTATACTAAATTCGACTGCTTGAACAAGGAACTGCTTTGTTCTGGCAGGTTGCAAGGACCATCTTATATGCTAGGTACTTTCAAAAAAGTCAAGAAATTATTTGTCATGAAGAGTTTCTTAAAATGATGAGGTATATTCCTATAAGTTTTCTAGAAAAAATACTTTCCCAAGTTGACTTATTATCTTATAAGGTGCTTGAATATTAAGGAGAAGCACAGCTCTCTATTTAGATAAATTCTCCTGAATCCAAGAGATAACTGGATAGAAGCTATCAAAAAAACTCTCAAAGCAGATAAAAATCAAAGCCACTGGCCCAAGATCAGAAAATTTTAGAAGCACATGTACTTTCATTCTTACTGGGGAATCAGGTCTCTGGTGACAGAAGGAGTATTGGACAAGCAGTCAGTTCACTGGGGTTCAGTCAAGCCTTGGCCACGGACTCATTTGGCTTTAGACAAATCACATGACTTTTAGAGCCCCAGTGTTCTCTGGGTAAATTAGATGCATGTAAAGTGTTTTTCATATTATTTTACTCTCCTTTTCTACCCTAAATTTCATTTATAATTCTCCCTTTTCTAAAACTGAGAAATTGTGAGTCAGTCCTACGATATAATTATTTCCAATCTACTCGACTGAAATGGATTTTAACTTCAGAATGAAATGCTTTTATGCTTAACCCCTGACATGAAGTGCAGTGATATTTCTCATCAGACCACCGCTGAGCCAAGCACATACTGAGTTTAGCCCCCAAAATGTACTTATCACTGAATACTAATTTCACCATTCAACAGAAAATACTATGAATTGAAAGTATAAATAAATGTGTTTTTTCCAACTGCTGGGGAACCTCTGAAATGACTCCTTTGCTGACTTTATTGTGGATTAATTTATCTTCTCTAAAACCAGTATGTCTCTCAAAGCACCTGTCTTAATCACCATGGCACATTTCCTCTGCTTTAGCCTAACAATACTGCACTCACAGCTCTGCCCCATCTCTCTTACCTGTGGACAACCTGAAGGGAAAACAAAAACAGAGGACTTGATTTCTGTATCAACCTCTCTGAGGCTCTAATTATGTTTCTCTAAAGGGGGGATATTAATGCCTGCAGCACATATTACATCAAATACAAGTCAAACATGTTTTTATCTTTCAATATTTTAGCAAACAATTCACATGGTCTGTTTCTTGATAGTTAGATTTTTTTTTCAGCAATTTCTGCCCATATTCTAAATAGGAGAATGTTCATCCAATGCACAGTATCTTTTGCTAAATTCAATTTGACAGAAAGGTTTCAAATCCCTACCATGTGGCCTAGTTCCAAGCATTGTACTAAACTCTGGAGATGTAAAAATGAAAACAATACTAAGATGCTGTCTCTATGTTCACAGTGTTCCTATTTATTGGAGAGAGCACACCCATAAGTGAAAACAGCTAAAATCACATATACACACCTATGTATAATATTTGTTTGTTCATTATAATAAGTGCTACAACGACATGTTCAAAAATACTGTGGCAGCAACAAGGAAGGAACAGGTACTAATTCCTGCTAGGGGGTTCCAGGGAAGTTTCACAAGGAAGGTGACATTTGAATAATAAAGAAGTTACCCAGTCAAAGAAGGAAGAAGAAGGAACAAATGGTAGAGGAATCACCATGAGCAAAACCACAGAGGGCAGCAAGTGTGTAGAGAATGGGGAAGACCAGCATCATCAGAGTGAATGATTCCCGGGCAAAGTAACAAGAGATGACTAGGATGTTAAATGTCATGCCAAGGATCTAACACCTTCAGGCTGAAAATGTATAATGAACAAAGTTTTTTAACCATTGTTGAATGACCAAATTTCTCTTTGTTTTGAAATAACTCTGATGACAATATTGTTGATGAACTCTGGGAGTTCATCAAATGATGGAGACACGGAAGATATCCTCTTGGGGAAAGATAGGAATAGAGAAGTCAGATTCTAGAGACATTGAAGAGGCAGACCCAATTGCACTTGGTGATCAGATGAGTATAGAGATGAAGGTAGAAGGAATTAGAAAGAGGGAGGAGTCTGAACTGATTCCGAGAGATCTAGTTTGGATATGTCTCCTCAGGCAAGAGGAAAAAAAGGCAAAAATAAACAAATGCGACTACATCAAACTAAAAAGTTTTGCACACCAAAGGACACTATCAACAAAATGAAAAGGCCGCCTACTGACAGAGACAAGATATTTGCAAATACCTGATAAGGGGCTAATATACAAAATATACATACAAAGAATTCATAGTCAACACCAAAAAACTAAACAACCCAATTAAAAAATGGGCAGAGGACCTGAATAGTCATCTTGCCAAAGACATACAAATGGCCAACAAGCACATGAAAAGCAGCTCAGTGTCATTAATCTGGGAAATGCAAATCAAAACCACAATGAGCTATCACCTCACGCCTGTCAGAATGGTTATTATCCAAAGACAATAAATAGCGAGTGTCAGCAAGGATGTGGGGAAAAGGGAGCCCTTGTGCACTGTTGGTGGGAAGGTAAATTGGTGCAGCCACTATGGAGAACAGAATGGAGGCTCCTCAGAAAATTAAAAGTAAAACTACCATACGATTTAGCAATTCCACTCCTGGGTATTTACCTGAAGAAAACAAAAACATTAATTTGAAAAAACATGAACCTCTATGTTCATTGCAGTATTATTTACAGTAGCCAAGATATGGAGGCAACCCAAGTGTCCATACACTGATGAATAAAGAAGATGTGGTGCATATATACAGTTGAATATTAGCCATAAAAAAGAAGGAAATCCTGCCATTTGCGAAAACATGAGTGGACCTAGAAGGTATTGTGCTAAGTGAAATAAGTCAGACAAAGAAAGACAGGTATTGTATGATTTCACTTACATATGGAATCTAAAAAACAAAACAAATGAACAAACATAACAAAACATAGTTATAGATACAGAGAACAAGCAGGAGGTTGCCAGAGAAGAGGGGGTAAAAAGAAATAGGTAAGAGAGATTAAGAGGTACAAACTTCTAGTTGCAAAATAAAGGAGTCTGAAGTATGAAATGTACAGTGTGGGGAATATAGTCAATAACTATTTAACTTCTTTGTATGGTGATGGATCGTAATTAGACTTACTACCGTGATCATTTTGAAACCTATGCATGTGTACATATGGTCATCATTTTGAAATGTACTACACTGTGTGACAGGAACTAACATGGTGCTATAGGTCAATTACACTTCGAAAACAAGCAAACTCATAGAAAAAGAGATCAAATTTGAGGTTGCCAGAGGTGGGGCGGGGGAGGGAGGAGTAGGCAAAAGGTACACACCTCCAGTTATAAGATAAATAAGCACTAGGGTTGTAATGTACAACATGATAAATATAATTAACTCTGCTTTATGTTATATATGAAAATTAAGAGAATAAATCCTAAGAGTTCTCATCACAAGGAAAGATATTTTTTACTTAATTCTGTACCTATATGAGATAATGGATGTTCT
The DNA here is from genome assembly GCF_003676395.1 of Aethalodelphis obliquidens. Taxonomy (NCBI): domain Eukaryota; kingdom Metazoa; phylum Chordata; class Mammalia; order Artiodactyla; family Delphinidae; genus Aethalodelphis; species Aethalodelphis obliquidens. Next base: position 89,555,171 of record NW_020837945.1, on the reverse strand, counting down.
CTAAACTTATTGTGATAATCCTTTCATGCAATGTAAGTCAAGTCATTTTGTTGAACATCCTTAACTTATACAGTGTTGTATACGAATGTCAATAAACTGGAAGAAAATAAAAAGATCTAGCTTGGGGAATAAAGGAAAAGGAGCAGTGCTAATGGGAGAAGAAATGTGGAGGTCGACATTAGATATACAGAATAGAAGGTGTCTTCCACACATCCAAGTGAAACGTTCAGTTGTTTCTTAGAAAAATGCAACTGAGCTCAAGTGACAGGAGAATGCTAGACAGAGAGGATAAAAGGTCTCAGACTCACTGGTGCCTAAGTAGCAGCAGAGGCCACGAGGGTAGACGTGATAACCTAGGGGAAGTTTATATGGGAAGAAAAGAATAGAAATAACAACAGGGCCCTGAGGAGTACCTACATAGCAGGGACACAGAAAGAAGAGGAACCTAACAGAGAAGAAGGAGAAGTGGTGGGAGATATTGGAGTAGACCTAAGAGTCATTGTACGAAAGGGGAGAGAACAGAGTAAACCCAAACACACAAGGGAGCACAGGGAAAACCTATTCGGGGAGGCAGTGAGGACAACATGTGTGGCTGATTGTTCTGTTAACAAAGAAATTACCGGAAACACACACCAAAGGGAGAAACAGAGTGCTGCGCCCATCCAGAAAATCATAAGGCCTGAACTAACTCTTGGGAAGCAGGGTTAGCAAAAACGACTAAGTACCACGGAGGGAACCCAGCCTGGTCAGAGAGAGGATCTGGGAAAGATTTCCCTGAGGAGGTGTTGCTGGAGCTGAGATCTGGTGGGGAAATGAGAGTTAGCTGAGTGAGAAGGAAATGAAACAATATTACAAAAAGAGGGATATTCAGGTACAAATTCTCTATGGCAGGAGGGACAAGGGCCTGGAAGAAAGTCAGTGAGCTCTGAGCCTGCGGGAAAGAACAAGCATATGAAGTTGGGAGGCGTCAGGGAACCAGACCAGAAAGGACCCCACACAGCAGAGTAATGAGAGGCCACTGAATGGTTTCAGGTTGAGAGAGAGACAATCAGATTTTGCATTTTGAAATGATCCAGTCAAGAGATTTAGTGGCTAAATGTAGGAGACCCTACAAATAGAAGGAATGTGATTTTCAAAGATGTCTACTCGCTAAGAGTGCTTCATCCTAAGACATATCTCTGAGGCTAATGTGCTCAGGATTCACACCTGCTTCATGAAGAACAGTGGGAAGGATTTTTATCTGCCCTTCTATTCATCCCAGGAGATAGACCCTTGTTTGCCAAAGAGCAATACCTGTTTGAGATACGGAGGTAGATTGTTGGTATCAGGAACCACAAATTTCCTGAAGGACCAGGAAATTGCTTCTTTTAGAGTAAATGCAAACTCTTTAGCAAAGTAAACTGCAACTGGAAAAGATCCTTCACAATCTGGCTCTGCCTACTTCTCCAACCTCACCTGCCCCTCCGCCCCCTCTTTACCTTTTGCTGTAGCCGTACTAAACCACTTGTGGTTCTCCATTCACATCAGTCTCTCTCATTTTTGGATCTCTGTCCCTGCTTTTGCTCTACCTGGGTAATGCTTATGCATCCATCCTTCAGTTCAGAAGACGCTTCTCCCAGGAAGTCTTTTCTGAGTCCTCAACGCTGAAGTAAGTTGATACCTTATCCTGATGTCTATGCGATGCCAGGTGCACCACCTGTTTCCAACCTGGAGGCTCACCAGATTTCAAAATTTGAAAATCCACCTCCTAGATGTCATTCAACTGGCAGCTGTCAGGAAGGCAGAGGAAATCTGAGAGGCTGTGGCCAAGTAGAGGTCCACATAGTGGAAAGAAAATGGTCAGAAAGCAAGGAGATCGGGAACAAGTCAGTGAGTAAAATCTATTACTCTGTTGCTCAGAGAAATTATAAGGGATTATTTTGTGAACATGATGCTCCTCTATTTTTTAAAAGCACTTAGAAACAAGAGTAACACAGTGGGAGATCATCACCAAGCCTCTTCCAACATCCAACAAGAGGATTCACTAAAAATCTTTCTCATTCCTTTAAAAATTTGATTTGCAAAATAGAAGTCCATTTAGTCACGTAAGTGAAGTTCAGAGATTTCAAAGAGAGTGAAATAATGTAGAAAACAAAGAAAGGGCTATTTGTTTCTAGGAGATTCAGTGAGGGTTGCCTGAAGGAAACAAAGACTACAGAGGGAATGAAATACTGCCCCTCCTCTAATAAACATAAAATTGGGGGTATAGCACTGTGGTTTATTCCAACTTTTTGATACTGAGCTGGACTGTGGTTTTTCCCGTCACTTCTCTCGGTAACATAATTATTTTTGCTTTATTTGCATATGCCACATCACACAACCAGGAACCAACCCAAACAACAGTATTATCATTTTGGGCAAATTCTTACACTTAAAGAAATTGGAAGAGATAGTGAACGCAGATTCTCTAGCAATTCACAGTAATGTGACCATGCAATTTATCAAGAGAGACACGAGCTGCCAGTGATATTTAAAAATCAATTTCAGGACTTGGAGGGTTTTACTAAAGTTACAGAGAAGTTTGAACAGCCAAAGTCCCCAACGGCTGCAATGTAAGCTCAACCGTTGGTCCAAGTGCTATCATTTTCGCCCTGCTCTGGAAATTAAGCAGCTCTGAGTTGATAAAGCCCATAATTTAACATGTAGGGCAAATTGCTGAAGCACTTGACCAGTGAGGTACTAATCTTCCTTTCCTATGTGAACTCAAACTGACTCCTGACAGCAAAATCAATTGAAGAGATTTACCCAAGAGATAGCTTCTAAACAGCAGTGTAATCAGGAGATAAGGAAATTGATGGAGAGTGCGTTATCACAGCCCTCCACCGACACGCCGGCCGCTGCCAAAGGCTTCCCACAGTCCTGAGCCTAGAGTTGCATCAGAGATCCTCTCAAGCAAATCGCATTGAACTCAAGGTATTTAAAGGTCGAGAAACCTTTTCCCATATTGATTTAATCTCCTCACCTGAAACACGTGTGGTCAAGCAAATTTGTCACATTGGTTTCCAGAGACAGCAATAGAATTATTTTTTTAAAAAACAAAGACAAACAAACAAAATAAACAACCTCTGCTTTTCCATGTTTTACAGAATGCTTTGAGCTACGGGGGCTCCATGTATTTGACGGCTGCCAAACTTGCAGCTGGTTTATGGCTTCTTAAAATAAACTGCTTTGAAGTCAAGAGTGTTCCAGAAATCCAATATTTTAATCTTGTGAGTTTTCCATTTAAAGCAAATAACCATTTGTTGCTTAAATTGATGAAAAGAGGGACTTCCCTGGCAGTCCAGCAGTTAAGACTCCGCACTTCGACTGCAGGGGGCACGGGTTCAATCCCTGGTCGGGGAACTAAGATCCCACATGCCTCGCAGTGCGGTCAAAAAGTAGGAAAAAAAGATTGATGAAAAGATACTTACGGCCTCATTGCCCCATTGCTACATGTTACGTCTTGAGACCCCCACCTCCATCCCTACAGCAGAGAATGCAGTGTGGTACCGTAGAAAACGCAAGCATATCTCAGTGTGAACCGCCACTCTATAGCTTGCTAGCCGTGTATACTTGAGCAAGTGTTTAACCTCCTGGACTGTTTCCTTACCTGTATTTTTTTATCACCTGCCTCCAAGGGTTGTTATGAGAATTGAATAAAATAACATAGATAAAGTACTTACACAGGCCATGACACAAAAGAATGTAAACACTATTTACCTTTATTCTTTTCTTAGTACTAATGTTTGGTCTGAGTGTTGAATAAATTTAAATCTCCTGTCTAAATATCAGAGCACGCTTGGAGTAATACCAGGAAAGGACACTCATCCCAGAGCTGAAATTCCCATGATTTTCTCTCTACACATTCTTTAAGCAACCGATTCATTACATAAATTCCCCCAAATCCTACTAACATTGTCTCCACATATGCTGGCTTATCTCTACTTGTGTCTGCCACCGTTACCCTCCCACAAGCCAAGTGAGTTTCAAAATAAATTCACTTTATACATAAAAGGACTTCAATATAATTGTGGCAATTCTGTCTAGAGTTAAATTATGGCTATTTTGTAAACTTATAAATGTATAAAGACTGAGTTTTCACAGAAAGTTCTTTAGCCGGTCAAATGTAATAACCTAGGAGAGGAAGAGCTGGAATATTCATTGGGTGTTACGGAGGGCCTGTCACCAAATTCCTGCCAATCAAATGTCAAAGAACCTTTCCATCAGACCAGAATGAGAAATTAGAAAGGTACAGGTGATCTGGATACCTGTGCTGTGAAAGGGGCATAAGTTTAAAGGAGGAAGGAATTTTCCAGGAAGACAGGATAGCAGTCAGAGGCCACTTGAATGTTGATTAGGAAGAAAGTTAGGAAGAAAAGAAGCTAAGCAAGACCCCTGTTAAGTGGCACCATCCCTTTGCAGTTAAAACAAAATTATCTTGGATTGGATTACTAGAAAATGGGCCTCTTTCAAGTCAAGCAAGCTGAAAACAGCTTCACAGAATGCTAAAAATTCAAGCATGAAAAAAGACTAAGTGTCACCTAATCATCCAAAGCTTAGATGCCTGTTATAACATCCCAAGAAATGATGCATCTATTCTGGAATACCTCCAATGGCTTAAGAAATAAATCACACACATTCCAACTTTAGATGGCTGTGACCATTGGAAACTTCTTCCATATCTGGAGCCAAAAATCTCTCTCCCTGGACGTTCTATTACTGGTTAAAACGCTAACATTCAAGTCTTCACAGAAAGTCTAATTATATGTTCAAATGACAACCCTTCAAATATCAGAAGACAGTTATCACATCACCCAAGGGTTCTCTTCCCCAGAGTATTTATTTATTCTCACTTCATTCAGTACATTATTTACATGACACGGCTTAACCACACTGGTTACTCTCTCTTATATCTCTTGGCTACTTCGTCTGTCTAAAGCCTCTTAAACTGACCTACCAGAGCAGAGAAGGAACAAAGTTATAACTACTCTCTTGTATGAGTATTCCTACGATCTCAAATCATATTCTCTTTTCTTTGAAAGCCTCATCACACACTAAGTCAATTGTGTACTTACTGCCAACGGAAACCTGTCTCTAGAGTAGATCTGGAAATTAATAATGGACCATATATTCAGAGCTGTTAAATTTTAGCCTATTGGATTCAGTCTACCCTCCAGATAAAAAATAGTATTTGGTTAATGATTCTTTTATCCACAACAAGAATGAATAGACTTTCTGTATCTTCTTCAAAGTCATGGGCAAAAATATCAGAAATGACAAGGCTAAGAATAGAAACTTCCTCCAATTGAACAGAAATCCATTATTTCAATAGAATATTGGAATTCAATTTGTGTATCTCCATCTCATCCACAAATTAAGGAGACCTTGTCAAATTCCTCGATTAAGTTCAGATATACAGTATCATTTGGTATCATTTCCTTGACAAGAAATCCTATCAAAGAAAGAAAGTCAGTCTAGGATGAACTTGTGTCAACCCAGTACATATCCCAGGGATCGTTCTCTACTTATGGTAGATGACAAATCTTTTAAATAAGCCACCTCTACTGGTACCATGGTTATGTATAAAAATAACTTCTTTAAATTTTCTAAATGAATACTGAGATATTTAGAGATAAAATTACATGATATCTGGCATTGTGGTAAAATTATCAGCAAAAAAAGGGGGAAGGGTTGCAATAGATTAACAACACATATGGCTAAATATTGACAGAAAAGTGTATTGTGTTTACAGAGATCACCTTTTATTTAAAAACTTTTAGGATAACTGTCAACTGGGCAACATCCCCCATCTTGCCCAGTTTCCACAATTTCTTTGCAATAACAAATAGCGATTCAGTTCGTTTGTTTGAATTTTCTGAGTACCCTAAGGTGTCATTCGTTTGCTTCATAAGATTTGGATTCACCTGAACTGCTAATGTTCTCTCACCTCTGTATTTGTATTGAGTTTGCATTTTCCCATTCTAATGTCTGCCCCACTCTTTTTAGTATGATGATCAAGCTGATACAAGGAAATCTACTGGATTATACGTAATATAGCATCTTCTTCCCACCTGTTACCTTGCCTCTTCCTTGATCTTTTTCTAGCTCTGAATATATTGGAGAAATTCCATTTTATTTTTATTATCAGTGGCAATTTCTGCAAACCTGTGTATACCTGAGTGTTACAGACTAATGTCCATTTATACATGTGGATCATCCTTACATATTTATTAATTGACTTGTATCACTTATACATATCTTTCTAAAGTCTGAGTTCACTAGAGATCTCTCTATGCAATGACCTTAATTTCTTTTTGGAATTCCCCCTGTTATCAGATGGATGGTTTACAATATGGAGAATCAGAACTGTATTTGTAAGAAGGTCCTAAACCTGTTGTCATCTTCCCTTGGATACAGCATGCAATGAAGTCATGCCCATGTTATCCTTGATCTTTTTTGAAAACTGCCCTCTTGAAGTCTGTAGCACATGACCAAACATGCCAGGTTTCCCTTCTGTGGTTACCACAAACTCTAAGAAGTCACAGGATTTTCCCCAAAGCTTCTGCCCCTTTCACTTTGGCAATAACTTTTTGCTAGATGTCACAGACAGACCCAGAGGGAGTGTTCTTTTACTAGCCTATCTTTCGGGAGACTTTGTCAACTTCTCAAAGAACTTCATGAGCTTGCAAGCACTCGGCTTCATAGCAGGTTGGGAATTCCAGCAGGTTTCTTGATAACTAAAATCCCTCAATCATGACTGCATCTCGACACAGACATCTTTTGGATCTCCATCAAAAGCACGTTATCTTTTCTGTCATCTGGCCAGCGTGAAAAACCCTCCTCCAACAATATAATTTCTGATTCCCTTTTCTGTTTTCCTCTTTGACAGTCCATACCATTCAGAGTTTTCTACACTTGTCTATGTCTCCTTGATACGTAACTACTTCTCTAATCTCTTATTACAAAATGTCTGTTCCTTTTAAAGACATGCTGTCATAATCGTTCAATTTTGAATCACATCTCAATGAATTTCAATATTAATTATGAAAGTATTTAAACTTCTTGCCATGTGTTAAATCTCACTGTGTCTTGTTCATTTCTCAGGTTCTGCAGAGGTACATAAAAATTGGAGACCGTAATTTTGGCTTTCAGGACCATTGCTGATTTTCCATGCAAATCACTAAGCGCCTCCTACATGCCCTGTTACTACCCTCGTTCTCCAAAATCAGAGGCTACTCCAGTGTATCTTATTATTTGGTCTCCTTCTCTTTCATATTTAGTTTAAACCTCAACCATATAATTTTGAGGTCTATCCTCACCCTAGCCAAAACCCCACTATCCTGGGGTCTTAAGTTACAGTTCAACAATCTAAATTCTATTTCAGCAACACCTTCCTCACTGCCATACATTCAATATAAACATTTTCCTTTTTCATGTATTTATTCAACAGACATCTTAATACAGCGTGCTGTGGTAATAACTGAGGTTATAGTAGTGGAAAGATAAACAATGTCCCCTCCCTCTAATGAGTGTGTTGAAATAAATAAACAGGTAATTTTAACACTTGTCTGTAATTCCATCCCCAGATGAGAAGAAATAAGGACACCCACTGTGTACTTAAATTCTTCCATTTCTAACGGGACTTCTAAATCATCCTTACTTACCACAACTTTTCTCTGATAGACACAGTTGACCTCACGTGAGTCAACAGAACGAGATCACGGTTGGTAGGATTTGATATATTAGTGAAACTCTGTATCACATCTCATGGACCTGTTCCAGGAAAACAGAGCACTGTCCAATTTCCCATGTCAAGTTCGCATATAACTGATGATGCTATGGCCTGAATGAGAAGACACCAACCATTGTTGGGCACCTCTCCCTCCCTGACCTCATATCAGGTTTACCTGCATAGACTAGGATCTAGTAATTTTACTGATCCTTCTCTGGAGAATGGGATGCTACCATTTCTTCATAAGATCCAAAGTCCCCTTTTCTGGAAGGGTCCCATAGACATATTATAACTCAAACTAAAGCATATATTCTCTGCTTTTCCCTGTGTCAGAATCTGCCACGTGCCAGTAGTATATATCTCTTACCTCTTCGTTAAAACTTCCTTTCCTGGGCTTCCCTGGTGGCGCAGTGGTTGAGAGTCCGCCTGCCGATGCAGGGGACACGGGTTCGTGCCCCGGTCCGCGAGGATCCCACATGCTGAGGAGTGGCTGGGCCCGTGAGCCATGGCCACTGAGCCTGCGCGTCCGGAGCCTGTGCCCCGCAACGGGAGAGGCCACAACAGTGAGAGGCCCGCGTACCGCAAGAAAAAAAAAAAAACTTTCTTTCCTTCTCCCTTTATTCTTTGATTATTTCTTCCATTCTGACTGGCAATCACTCATAATTTCTAATCAGGCTAGAGTTTAGAGAGTCTTATATCCTCCATGCTCGCTCTATTACAAGACAGTAAACTTTTCAAGGGAAGGAAAAAAATCTGTATTCATCTTGATGCAGTCCCTTATCCAAACTCCCTTAATACTGGCACTCCGTTAAGCTGGTGGCTCATAAACCACAGTAAACACCTTCTGAGGTGATCTGAGATGAGACGAACAGAGAGAATTGATAGATCGCATAACTGATCAGGGCCTCAGGCAGGAAGACAAACACCTTGCAGGCTTAGACACACACTTCTGCCCTAAGCACACCTTGTAGATTGTTACAGGAAATAAACACCTTTATGGTTTCCCTTAGGAAATATACCTTAAGCTCCTGTAACTCATTGTCCAGAGGCTCCCAGGAATACTGCCTGCAAGGAAACAAATAACATGGCCCCTTTCCTCTCACCTCCCTGCCCCCTTCTGTTTGGAGCATGGTACCTAAACTAGTTCTCATCAGCTCTAAGATATCTTCATCTCCTTCAGCAATAGTAATGACAAAAAAGGTACATCTACAAAATACTTCTCAATCACTCTTCTTGTCTCTCTTCTATCTGTTTGCTCTGGAGTTCTCAAAGTCAGTATGAATGTCTTCTCACAGGTTTAACATTTTTTAAACATTATCTACTGCATATTATTCCTTTCAAAAAATAAGCAGGAGGTAGAAAGTGGGTGGGTATTTTATTTATGAATAGATCTGGCATGAGCACTGAAGCCTTTTATCTCACTTGAGCGCCTACTTGAGCCCAGAAAATAGAAGTGGGGACCAATAAAGGAAAGCGGCTGGCTGCTACCCTTCCACTGTTTAGCTGCTGGAAAAGTTAGAATACCAAGTCAAATATTCACTTCTAAGAAGGCTTTCATGTAGTTAAACCACTGTGAAAATTAGCAAGCAGGGTGAGAACAGATAAAAATTCAATATTCAGATTCCCTCATGCCCTTTAAACAGAACAGTAGAGTGACTCCCCTCTGCCCCATTTGGGGAAGAAGTCATAGACATTTTCCAAACTAAGGCATTAAATGAGATAGTTCACAGTCCTAGTAGTCACCCTGGGGAAATTCCCCACTTAAAATGATAGAAGAATCTCTATTAGCCTGTATAATTATAATCAGGATAGACTCTACTGAGAATACTAGAAAGTTTGCAATTTGCAAAGCTTCCAGGAAAAAAAAAAAAGAGGGAGTGGGTAAGTTAACCAGTAAACCTATTCAGAATCTCCAGTAATAGTTACACAGCACAATAAATGTTTTTAAGTTTTCAGGTACTTATTATATATCTCTTTTCTTTTTATTTATTTACTTATTATTTTTGGCTGTGTTGGGTCTTCATTGCTGCATTTGGGCTTTCTCTAGTTGCAGCGAGCGGGGGCGACTCTTCGTTGCAGCGCGTGGGCTTCTCATTGCGGTGGCTTCCCTTGTTGCGGAGCACGGGCTCTAGCTACACGGGCTTCAGTAGTTGTGGCTCACAGGCTCTAGAGCACAGGCTCAGTAGCTGTGGCGCACGGGCTTAGTTGCTCTGCGGCATGTGGGATCTTCCCAGACCAGGGCTCGAACCCATGTCCCCTGCATTGGCAAGCAGATTCTTAACCACTGCACCACCAGGGAAGTCCCTATTTCTTTTCTTATATTTTATCATATTCCCAAAATAGCATCAAGATAATTTACTGCATTCATCATAGGTACAAAGTTTGACCTGTATTTTCTAGCAGAATAAACAAAACGCTACAATAGTGAGAAAAATTATTTACAAGAATTCCTCCACTTCAAATGAATTATTCCTTGATAATAATCCATTATTATTAATATGGGAGGGAATGGTCAAGTTACAAAAATATTCTAAATACTAAAAGGGTAAGGAATTTTAAGTATCAAGGAAAGCCCTAGAAGGAAGACACACAAACCAGTAATGCTGGATTCTTCATGGCTTCTAAGAGTTAACAAAAACGGGGACACAATCTCCCTTCCCATCTGTACTAGCTTCCTAGGGCTGCCATGATAAATACCACAGGCTGGGTGATTTAAACCTCAGAAATTTATTTTCTCACAATCTGGAGGCTAGAAGTCCAAGGTCAAGATATCAGCAGAGTTCTCTCCCAATAGGCCTCTCTCCTAAGGCTGGTAGATGGCTGTCTTCTCACTGTGTCCTCACATGGTCCTCCTCTGTGAGGAGGATTTCAAGGATACAAGCAATCAAAAGGCACAGTTGAAGCATGAAAGTTCTGGAACATGCCACAGGGTTCCCCAGGTCCTTCCATCTGTCCAGCCCAGAGTGATAGTGAGGTCTCTAATGAGGTACATAGGACCTCACAGCAGGAAACATTTAGGATATGGAAAACTTTCATTTTATATCTAGCTTAAAAAATATTGTCTTAGAACACTCCCTCATACCACACACAAAAATAAACTCAAAATAGCTTAAAGTCTTATAAAACATGACACCATAAAACTCCTAGACGAGAACACTGACAGAACATTCTCTGACATAAATTGTACCAATGTTTTCTTAGGTCAGTCTCCCAAGGCAATAGAAATAAAAGCAAAAATTAACAAATGGGACATAGTCAAACTTAAAAGCTTTTGCACAGCAAAGGAAACTATCAACAAAATGAAAAGACAACCTACGGACTGGAAGAAAATACTTGCAAATGATGCAACTGACAAGGGCTTAATTTCCAAAATATACAAACAGCTCACACAACTCAATAACAACAACAAAAAAAAAAACCAATCAAAAAATGGGCAGAAGATCTTAAGAGCTGTTTTTCCAAAGAAGACATACAGATGGCCGACAGGCACATGAAAAGACACTCAACGTTGCTAATTATTAGAGAAATGAAAATCAAAACTACAAGAAGGTATCACCTCACACAGTCAGAATGGCCATCATCAAAAAGTCTGAAAATCATAAATGCTGGAGAGCACGTGGAGAAAAGGGAACCTCCCTATACTGTTGGTGAGAATGTAAATTGATGCAGCCACTATGGAAAACAGTATGAAGGTTCCTTAAGAAACTAAAAATAGAGTAACCATGTGATCCAGCAATCCCACTCCTAGGAATATATCTGGAAAAGACAAAAACTCTAATGCAAAAAGATATATGCACCCCAATGTTCATAGCAGCACTATTTATAATAGCCAAGACATGGAAGCAACCTAAATGTTCAACAGATGAATGGACAAAGAAGATGTGGTATATATACAATGGAATATTACTCAGCCATAAAAAAGAATGAAAGAATGCCATTTGCAGCAACATGGATGGACCTAGAGATTATCATACTAAGTGAAGTAAATCAGACAGAGAAAGAGAAATATCATATGATATCACTTATATGTGAACTCTAAAAAAATAGTACAAATGAACTTATTTACAAAACAGAAACAGACTCAGACATAGAAAACAAACTTATGGCTACCAAAGGGGGAAGGAGGGAGGGATATACTGGGAGTATGTGATTAACAGATGTACACTACCATATATAAAATAAACAACAAGGATTTACTGCATAGCACAGGGAACTATAATCAGTATCTTGTAATAAACTATAAAAGTATCCAAAGAATACAGATATATACATATCTATATATATAATTGAATCACTTTGCTGTATATTTGAAGCTAACATGATATTGTAAATCCACTATACTTCAATTAAAAAAAAAAAAAAAGAAAATTTTCTAGGGAGCCATGCCCCAGAAATCCATATATCCTAAATTTGGTCACCATATGCAGTCTTAAACCAGGAAAATAGATAAAGAGTCTCTTCCTAGCAGATGTCATTAATTTATCTACCAGAAGTTTCAGCTATCAGCATGTTCACAACAAGATTAGATCAAGTCACTGCCTTGTTCCTTTCCCCAGGAGCATCCTCCCAGGAACAGGAGAGAAACAGATCAGGGCCAGATGCTGTAACATTTTCCCCAGGGATCCAGTGAACTCACACTTCGATTTCCCTACACGGTCTTCAGTATACCTTGCTTATTCATGTCAAAAATAATACATTTTGTGGAACATTTTATTGGGAAAAATCAGTTCAGTTATCTTTATGTGAAACAAGTGTGTATTCAGACAGGAAATACGTCTTGCTAAATGGCCATATATAAAGACTGTTGTTACTGGTCTTCATATGCATATATATATTATTATATATTTAGGGTTCACCCCACTAAAGAAGCTATCTTGCAATGGACAGCTATTGAGTTTTACAACCAACACCTCCAATTTCTGGTAACTCCTTTCCCCTTTCCCAGCTATTTACATGATAACTGCAGTAGCACACCCTGACCCCCACCCCACCCCAACAAAATCTCCCCACTAGAACCCAGGCCCCGTCAACCAACCTTTCTAAAGGTGGACACCTGATCCTAGCTGATGCTGAACCCCTTCCCTGAGAAAGCAGTTCCAGCTTTAGTGGATGCTCTCTCGAACTCAACAGCTGTCAGCAGCCACTTTTCTGCTATATACAAGAAAACCAGTTCTGCAGCAAGAGAGAAGAAATAATCAGATGCTCTGGGAGGAGTACAGGTGAGAACTGGAGAGAACGCTGATGACATGCCAGTCTCAGCTTCTAGGCCAACCTGGGTGCATGTCTGCCCTTGGGGTCTGTGCAACAACCGTGCCTATATCTTAGAAAAAATTTTTTCTCCTCTTAAAAAATACTTTCTGTTGCTTTCAACCAAAAGAATCCTAACCTGTATCTATAGATTTATGTTCAAAGTCTAGCACTGCCACTTCCTGAGTGTTTGACCTTAAATTATTTATCCTCTCCAAATTGAACTTTGGTTATTCATAAAATAGGGGCAATACTATTTACCTTACAAGTTTGTTTTGTAAATTAAATATTAAAGTTTCATGGATCATAGTATGCTCTCTTTAAATGGCAGGTGTTAATGGAGACTGACACTTCCAGCTGCCACCCTGAGGATCCAGCATGGTGTTCATGCCGAGGCCACACTTCGTCCCCGGTGCTCCCAGCCAATGACTGAGCTTGACGGGGGCTACTAGAGCTGGACCACTGCTGTCTAAATTCAGGACTCTTCCAGTCTGCAGTCTTAGCTCAAGGACTTCACATCAGCCCGGTCAAAACTTTCTCAGAAACACACTGCAATCTGAGACTCTTCCTGTTGAATCTTTCCTCTCCTCTTTCCTTTCACAAGTCCCGAACCTGTATCATCACCTAAAGGCTCTACCTGCTGCCTACTGTTCCCTCCCCTTTCTTCCTTCACTGGCATTTCCCCCACAAAACAATCTCAATCATATCAACATCCTAATCATGTTGACATCTGCTTCTCAAAGGACCTGAATTGACACAGTGAGAACATACTGCAGTACTTAACCTATTGACTAAGTACTCTTGGTGCTGTAAATACACAACACATCCTACACCACAGCAGCCATTCCTAACTGTTCTTGGCTCTCAATCTCTGGTGGAGCCCAGACATGATCTCACACTTCTCTTTAATGCACATTAGCCATCAATTGACCTGAGTTATATACTGAGTATATAACAGTATATTTACAGGGTAGATCTGACAGTAAATTGTAATTTCTACTAACTAAGAAATTTATTAAACACTTGGTGAGGAATGACTAAGGAAAACATCTCTGCCTTGGTTCTCTGAAGATCTTTTTCAACTTTCCTTGTTATATGGCTGTGTCTTTCACTAAGCCCTTCCATTGCCCCAGGCTGTTACAAACTGCAAACTAGTCTGTTCTAAATCAGTATAGTACAATTTTTAAACCTTACAGAGTTTGTGAACTTTAATTTATATATGGCATCTGAATTGTATAGCCCCGTGCAACTTCTCCTAACATCCCACTAAAAACACAGGTGAAATTACAGGGGAAAAAAAAAAAAAAAAAAAAAAACCTAACACAGAATATCTAAGAATATCAATTTCCTGCTAATCTGAAAAGAACTTGTGCAAACTATAAGACTTACAGGACAAAATTCAGAATCAAAACTGAAGGGAAAATGCATGATTTGATACCGACCCAGAGCATTTCACTCCTGACAAAGGCAGGGCGACATTCTTTTTTTTTTTTTGCTGTACGAGGGCCTCTCACTATTGTGGTCTCTCCCGTTGCGGAGCACAGGCTCCGGACCAGGCTCAGCGGCCATGGCTCACGGGGCCAGCCGCTCCGCGGCATGTGGGATCTTCCCGGACCGGGGCACGAACCCGTGTCCCCTGCATCGGCAGGCGGACTCTCAACCACTGCGCCACCAGGGAAGCCCTGGGCGACACTCTTTCCCTCCCACACTCTCTGCCTGCCCCATGGCTCAAGGTCCTGAGGTCCAAACCAGTCGGGGGCAATCCCATGGGGACTGCCATTGAGGTGGCCACTGTACAAGCTACCTCCTTAGTTACTGTCTTAGTTAATATCTCCCTTCCTACATCCATACAAAGAGCACAATTCAGAAATCTACACATATTATCCACAGATACATGACGGATACGTATTATCCAGATAGATGATGCTCTATTCTGTCCTGGAAAGAGAAGCCCCAGCACAGAAACAGAGCAGAGCGAGGAAGTGTTAACAGTGGCTTTGCTGCTTTTCATGTCCTACCTTGCTTCCGACTGTCAGAAGTCAGGTACTGACAGCAGGAGACCCTACCTCAACCAGAGTAACTGCGTAAGTTAAATGTCTACTAAACAATATACATGGGACTAAGAACAAGCACAGTAATCTACTTTTCGACCATGATTTCAGAACGATATTTAACAAGACTCAGTTGGACTCTGAGTGGGACCCAAGGCGGATACACCTTCCCTGTTGGCAAATAGCGGGCCTGGGAGAGTTTCTTTTGATTCACGCGTAAGGAAACAAAAATCCATAAGAACTATGGGGAGGAAAAAAACACTAGAAATCAATGGAACACTATCCTGAACAATCAGAAAAAATGCATACCTCTGAAAACGACACACCAGAGGAAAACAAAAGAAAAATAGTGAAGATTATTGGCATTTTCAATAGAGTATAAAAACAGATGTACAGTAGGAACAGGCAGTAAGGTTAATTCACCTGAATATAAAATAAACCAAAAAACAGGGCTTCCTTGGTGACGCAGTGGTCGAGAGTCCGCCTGCCAATGCAGGGGACACGGGTTTATGCCCCGGTCCGGGAAGATCCCACATGCCGCGGAGCGGCTGGGCCCGTGAGCCATGGCCGCTGGGCCTGCGCGTCCGGAGCCTGTGCTCCGCAACAGGAGAGGCCACAACAGTGAGAGGCCCGCGTACCAAAAAAATTTAAAAATAAAAAAAAAAAACCAGAAAACAAATTAAATAAAAATATAATAAAAAATTAAATTGGATAAAAGGGCAAGTTGTAGGATAACATGCAAGTATAAAAACCTTCATTTAAGATTTAAAACACATGAAATGATAGTATACATTGCTATAAATGCTAATATATGTGTTAAAAATATAAAAGCTTTTATGTCAGCAGTATATACACTGGCTTCAGGTCAGTGATCGTCTCGGGGGAGGAGGATGGAATAACCCATCAGAAGCAAAAGAGGGCTTCACCTGTGTCTGAAATAGTATATGTGTGTGTGTGTATTTGTATGTGTGTGTCTAGCAAACAGGGAAAAATGTTAAATTTTGTTCAACCTTCAAGGAAGCTGCATGCATGTTCCCTAGATTATCTCCATAATTTTCTGTATATTTGAAATGTGTTAAAACATTTAGGGACTTCCCTGGTGACGCAGTGGATAAGAATCTGCCTGCCAATGCAGGGGACATGGGTTCAATCCCTGGTCCGGGAAGATCCCACATGCCACAGAGCAACTTAGGCCGCGTGCCACAACTACTAAGGCTGCACGTCACAACTACTGAAGCCCATGTGCCTAGAGCCTGTGCTCCGCAGCAAGAAAAGCCACCACAAGAAGCCCGTGCACCACAATGAAGAGTAGCCCCTGCTCGCCACAACTATAGAAAGCCTGCACGCAGCAACAAAGACCTAACAGCCAAAAATAAATAAAATTTTTTTTTAATTTTTTAAAAATTTAAATTTCATTATTAAACAAAATTAAGAATTAAAAAAGCCAACAAAACAAACTTAAGGCTAGTAAAAGAAAAGATAAAACACATTAAGACAACATTAGTAAACTCAAAAAATCACAGTTGAATACATCAAAAACTTAGTTCTTTGGAAAACAATTTAGATAAACATTTCTCTTAAAAATCTAGTATTAAAGGAGGAAAAATATATTCAACCTATTAAAATGAAATATTAGTATAAAAGTGTATATAAAATATTTTTAAGATTTGGTTTTTATGATTTTGAAGAAATGAAATCTCAAATTAAATGAATAGTTTTTTAGTTAATTATCTAAATAGGATCAAAAAGACTTTCCATAAATATCCATGAAATAAACTGAAATTTTTATCAACATAGTCCCTCAAAAAAAAGCCCTCTAATGTCTAAAGTTTTACCATTAATGTTCTTCAAATATTTAAGAAAATGGTCATTTCTACATTATTAATAATGCTCCCAAAGTCTTCGAAATCTATTATAGCTACATAATGCCCCTTATAAAACTAGTATAACCCAGATTTTACAAACTGGCAAAGAAAAAATGGACCCACCCCATAAAGCAATTTTATTTGTAAATATAGAAGTAAAATTTCTAAATAAAATGCTGGTCTACTGTCTAACAGCAAATAGCCACCTGAAAATAAAAGATTTTTCTCTCATAAGAGCAAGGATGACTTTATATCATGAAATTTATTTGCTTAATATATTAACAGATCTAATAAGTAACTCCAAGTCATGACCTGTTGGTTTGCAAACTGACCCATACACAAAAGGCAAAGGGAGACCAAAGAAGCAGACCACTCCAGATTGGTAGGTGGCAGGTTTAATAAGTAAACCTACATAGGAGGCTTGTCTTGGGTACCACAAAACAAGGAGATCTCTGCACCAGGCCACCAGCATCTTAAAGGTTTATACAGAGGCCTTAACTGAGGCATGTTCACCATCTGGATTGTTTCCACACCACATCATCTCAGGACTAGTGTCCCTGAGGCAGCCTCTGGGAGCAGTGACGACAAGGGGAACACACTTTCCAAGGACAGGAGGTGGGAAGGGGTCTTTGAGTGCCTGGGTCCAGCCTGTGGGTCAACCAGTGGCCATGTCTTTCAAAGACCTCCAACGTGACCCAAGCTAGTGCTATTAGGAGACGTTCAATAATATCCAAACTACAATGCTGACATAAATTCCTTGTAAGCTGTTCCCCAAAGATCCCTTTTTAACTTGATAAAGAATATTTATCTTAAACCAACAGCCACTTACATCCTTAGCATCTAAACAATAGATGCTTTCCCATTAAAATCAGAACAGCACAGGGACTTCCCTGGTGGTCCAGTGGCTGAGACTCCATGCTCCCAATGCAGGGGGCCGGGGTTCGATCCCTGGTCAGGGAACTAGATCCCACATGCCGCAACTAAAAGATCCCGCATGCCGCAATGAAGATCTCGCACGCAGCAGCGAAGATCCCATGTGGTACAACCAAATAAACTAAACTAAAACAAAATAAAATAAAATAAAAATAATCAGAACGGCACCAAGGGTCCAACTATCTAATCTGGAAGTTCTGGTCAATGCATTCACACCTGAAACAGAAATTACAGTTATTAGGATCAAAAAGAGGGTAACATGAGAATTTACTAAAATGTCTGTTGGAATAACTGTAAGATAGTTATTTAAAAGACAAGTGTACAAAATCAATTGCTTTCCTTTTTTACCAGTAAAATTCCGTGTCTCTGTGCCATGTGGCAGTGGTGTCTGTCTGCATTGACGGTTTTTGTCTATGTGACTTGCTTTGGCCAACGCATCACTAGTAAGTTTTACGTCATCAGAACCTTGAAAAAGTGCTTGCGTGTTTCTACTACTTCTTGTGCCTCCTCTCCTCTGCAATGAGTTCGCAGGTCTCTGTCTTTGCCATCAAGTACTTGCCGGACTACGCTAGTGAAAGATGAAATTCGTGGAGCTGACTCGAGCCAACCTTGTCCTACCAACAGAGGCCTCCCAGATCAGCTGGACCCCTGCACATATGAGAGCCACCTACCCTGGCCACCTAAGCGAAAACTAGAGTAAATAAAAAGATAGTTCCATGTTCTTGTAAAGAAAGGTCACTACAGCAGCTTGAAAGATCTGGAGCAAACTCACCACTAACACATATTAGTCCAGCAGTAGTCATCATGCATTATTAGTAGAGTAATATCCATATTTTGGAATTTTTAAGTATAAATTTTATCATTGCTATATAATCTGATTTTTCCAGATTTCCCGTAATTAGCATGAACCACTTCTCTAATCAGGGTGGATTCATAAAAATAATGATTTTCTTTAAAAACGGATTCTTCATTTTAATCACTCTATGTAACAGACCTGTGTTATTCTGGGATTTAATTTGATTTGCTCTTCGTAAGTTACCTAGAGCTGCTTTCAATTACCCAGGAATAGCTTTTACCTTTGGAGGCTGCCATGAAGCCACAGAGGTTGGCGGAGAGCAGATTTCACAGATTCTCTAGTTTAAATAAAGAGGAGAAACGCTCGTGCTGAGGAAAATCTGAAAAATCCTCCTGTATCGATCATTGCTGCACAAAAAATCACCCCACCCCACCCCCGCAACTGTTAATGCCTCAAAACATCAATAATTTACTTGCTCACATTCTTTGGATCAACAATGGGGCAGGTCTCAATTGGGAAGGCTCAACTCTGCTCCACCTGGTATTGGCTGGGCTCACTCATGTGCTTGTGATCAGGCAGCTGGTGGGCAGGGGCTGGGTCTTTCTGGAAGACCTCATTGTATGGCAGCTGGGGAGGCTTTTGGCTTGGCACCTCAGCTTGCCACTGAGCCAGCAGGCTAACTGGGCTTCCTCAAGGGAGGATTGGTTCCAAGACGGTGACAACAGAAGCTGCACAAGGCCAGCCAAGACTCAAGGTGTGGAAGGGACAGACTCCACCTCTTGATGCAAAGAGCAGCAAAGTCACATTGCAAAGGGGTGCAAGGAATTGCTACAGCCATCATTGCAAACAACTTACCATGTCCCCCTTACCCTGTTATAAATTCATTCATGGTTAGGTTAAAAAAAAAAAAAGTTTTTGAATGCCTCCTAAGTGCTAAATACTGTTCTAGCCCAGGAGAATACCAATGAACAAGATAGACATAATCCTTGCCCTTGGGGGGGTCACAGCTAGCAGGGAAGACAGGCATTGGTCAGTGATGACATGCTGTGAATGCTACAAAAAAGTACCTGGTTGGGGACTTCCCTGGTGGTCCAGTGGTTAAGACTCCGCGCTCCCAATGCAGGGGACACGGGTTCGATCCCTGGTCTGGAAACTAAGATCCCACATGCCACACGGAACAGCCAAAAACAAACAAAAAAGTACCCAGTTGGATGGGAGAATAGTGTAGGCTGACCCAATCTAGAGGGGGAGGTAGTACAGTGGAGCTAGGTTGGAGAAGGGAAGTCAGGGAAGACTTATTTCCTTTGTATAAATATCAGAGCTTTTTACTTCTTGTATCTACCTGATTCCTAATGCCTCATTTTACTATGTCTGTGCTGCACACGTATTTATTTCTCCTGGCCAAATTATTGTATGATTGCATGGTGAAAATAGAAGAAAAGTTGGGGGAAAATATTCCTTTCAAAGAAAGTCTAGTACAATCCTGGAAAAAGGGAGAAATAACTTTTGTGAAACAGTAACTTTTTTGTCATGTCAAAGTCTTCTCTTAATTTGAGGAATTTATTATAATTAAGAAAGCTGAGTCTTTCGAGCGCATAATTTTCCCTTTGATCTACAGGCCTCCAGGCTGTGAGTTCCCAGATGCCCAAAGCTAGTTTTAACGACAGTGTTTTCCTAGCAAAGGCATTTTCTGTGGCACAAAATGAAACCACAGTTGCGCGTTTTGTTAGAAGATCCAGATCGATAAGCTGAGATTCCAGGGTTTGAAAACCTGGTGTGCTGGAGGTAGTCGACTTATTAATCTATATACAGCACACTGAGAAGAAGATTTAGGGGTTTTGATGGCTGTTCAAAGAGTATTTGAGACGAAGAATCCTGTGGGAGAAAAGATGGAACACAAGAGCACGTGGCAGATTTGTCATACAGCTGCGCGAAAGCTCTCCACCAGAGTGTTATTCTCTTCCCAGCAGGTTTGTTGGAAATGTGCTTCTTGTGTTAAGTTCAAAGTGTCCCATGACAGGGCTGTGAGGTAGACACTCCGGGGGTGTGGTGTATGCTGTCAAAGAAAATAGAAAATAGCCGTGGGCTCTCTCCATGAGACGTGTGGTCAGAGTTCAGAGCACTGTGGATGCTGTTAAGGATTATGTAACCAATGAGTCAACAGACATTTCTGAATCTCTATTATGTGCTAGACACTATGTCAGGTTCCAGGGATACAATGTCAAATAAGACAGACACCCTCCCTGCCCTTACAGAGATTATCATCTACTGAGGAAGTTGGATGGTGATCAAGCCATTCCAACATGATGTGAAAAGAAATGGATAGGGAAATACAGAAAACTCTGGAAACACAGTAAGAACACCTAACTCAGAGTTGAAGACTTCCCAAAAGAAGTGACACCTAAGCTGAGGATTGAAGGATGTGCAGTGATTACTCAAGAGGAGAAGACATGGACTTCTGGATAAAGGTGGCAGAATTCACTAACATGAAAGTAAAAGAACTTTTTAAATAAAAGACGTAAACACATAAGCCTATGAGGGCAAAGAGAATGGGAAATAAGACACCAACAAGAAATTCTGGAATTCGGAAAGCAGACTGACAAAGGGAAAATGACTTAGCTGAATGGAGAAAAGTGACTCTCAACCACAAGAGGGAAAAACCAAAAAGCAACACCATTTATGCTGCTGAATGAACCCGTGGTGCCTTGGTACCTGGGGAAGTAGGAGTACAGATGGCTTTAAAACAAGTGCACTGATTCAAACTCTTCTACGAGAGGGATTTGGTCCCCTCCTTCTCTTTGCCTAGCCTGGCACCTGCCCATTACCTACCCTGACAAGACACCCAAGGTTTTTCCTTTGGAAAGAGTAAAACAAGTCTCTAGACTAAAAACACATGTTACAGCCCAAGGCAAGGACACATTACTGGAAGTAGGTCTCCCACTCATCGTTGAGAGACCCACCCTTCTTGAACCATTTAACACCCTAAGCACATATTTACAAGTAACTCTCTGCAACTGAAAGATTCTTTTCTAAGGAATCTCAACAAATGGAAGAAAGACAAAAGTGTCTATCACTGGGATTCCCTAATCAAGTGGCATGACAAGGTCACCCTACCGTGAAGACCACAGTCAACAAGCATTCCCCACCTCTCTTACACACACAGAGCTTCCAAATCAATTTTTTGTGCCCTACTCTTACCTGTGAACAGTCAAGGATTACTGGGCATTGCAGGAAATCACCTAAAATGGAAAGCAGGTATCTATTCTAAAGCAAACAAATCAAACTAGAAGAAACAGAGGCTGCAAAGAGAGAAGGAATCAACTTCACCCAAAAGGTCTTAACATCCTCAGCAAATTAAGAGAAGAAATAACAGACGACACCGTCTCTTCGTTTACTCAAGCCAAAATCTTTGGAGTCACCCTTGACTCCTCTCTTTTTCACACACTCATTCCTATATTCAATCTGTCCCTGCCTTCCAAACCCACACAGAATTTGACCACTTCTTATCTCATTCACTGCCACTGCCCAAGTGAGGCCCCATTCTCACGCAGATTACTGCGGTAGGCTCTCCTTCTACGCTTGTGCTAACATGCAGCAGCCAGAGTGATCTTCTTTAAACACAAATTAGATTATATCGCTCCCTCATCCAGAGCCCATATCAGATTCTGCCTTCAGTCAGAGTAGAAGCCAGCGAGCTTTCAGGAGCCTAAGGAGCCCCATGTAAGTTGGATCCCGAACACACCACACCACACCACCCCTTGGACTTACCTCTGACTTCCCCCATGCTGACTCCCTTAGTTCTCCTCTAGACCCACGCTGCCTCGGGGACCTGGCTTTGCTCTTCCCTTGCCTGGAACACTGGTTCCCCACATAACCCTTGGATAACTTCTTCGTCAACTTCAAATCTTTGCCAAATGTCATGTTCTCAGTGAGATCTCCACTGACCCACTCCTCCACACTTCCAAGCCGCTTACTCTTCCATATTTTCTCCTTTTTCCACAGCCTGTACTACATTCTAACAGATATCTGTGGTTCATGGTCTGTCATTCTCCACTAGAATGTAAATTATTCAAGGGTGGGCATCTTTATTTTGCTAAATGATGTATAATCATATATACCAAGCATCTGAACACCGTGTGGCAAACAGTAGACTATGTTAGTTTCCTCGGGAGATCGTAACACAAAGTAGCATAAACTGGGTGGCTTAAACAACAGGGCTGGTAAGCAAGGCACATTCAAGAGTATGAAGTAATAAGTTCAGTCTGACAGGAGCATGGAGTAAGTGCAGGGACTGTTAACGGTAAGGGAGGAGATGATGGAGTTTGGCAGCAAACAAAATATGCAGAGCTCTGTGAGCCATAAAAAGAGAGTTTGACTTTATTTTAAGAGCAATGGTGAAGGCTTTTTAAAGGGGGTTGGAAATGTGATCAGATTTGCCTCTAAATAATCACTATAACTGTAAGCACAAGCGTATGTTCTGGGTATAAATAGGCTGCATTTAACCCAAGTAAGTTCTCACGTAGGCCCCAGGACTCTGCAAGCCAGCCTTTACTCAACCAGCTGTTGCCTCCGAGCTCCCCTCCTGACCAAGAAGGGTCCCTGGACACCACATCCAGCCAGGTTTCTGGTAACTACGAGCACAGCTGGTCTGGCCTTCAGGCAAAAAAGTATGGGGCCGAAGGACATCCAAAGGTCCAGCATCCCAGGGTGAGGCTGGAGTCATGAATCAAAACGGATACTCCAAACAAAGCCATGAGTCGAAAAGAGGCCAGAGACAGAGAGGCACAGACCAAGCGTGAGTCAAAGAGGGCATAACAAGGGGTGAGGCCAGCAGGGGCAGCAGAGCTGACAAGAAGCCGCCTGAAGAGATACCATGAACTGCCGAAATGAAGAAAAGGGTCCTTTCCACAGGGCGCTGTAATGGTTGTCTATTACCGTGTCACAAATCACCCCAAAAGTTAATGGCTTAAAAATAACAGTGACTGTATTTGCTCTTGATTCTGTGGAAGAGCAACTTGGCCTGGGCTTGGCGGGCAGCCCTTCTGTTGCTTTTGCCTTAGGCCACTCCCGCAGCTGAAGGCATCGGGCAGCTGCGTGGGACCGGGTGCTCTAAGGTGGCCTCGTTCACGTGCCTGCTGGCTGGTGCTGGCCACTGGCTCGTTGGTCTGGGGTGGTCTCTGATATGACCTCTCATCTTCTTGTTGGGTAGACCACGTTTTGCCCTATGGCAATTACAGGGCAACATTCCAAAAGAGTGAGAACTGAAGTTTCAGGCCTGGTTGGAATTCCCACAACATTATTTTTACCACAGTCGACTGGTTAGAGTGAAGCCCGAGCCCAGCCCAGACTCAAAGGGGTGGAGCAGATCCTTCACCTCTCAATGGGAGGGGCATCCAGATCACACTGGAAAGGAGCATGCGCACAGGGAGGGGAGAAGCTGTTGCAGTCAGCTTGGCAAACGCTGCATCCCACGTGCCTATCTATAGGTGGCCACGTCAGTCCAGAGGCCTCTGGGAGCCCGTGGAGGTGAAAATGGCTAAGTATCACACCAGCTCGTTTCTCAATAAACAACAGCAGGACACCTTTGTTTTCCATAAGGACTCAAAGCAGTCCAAATCCACAAACGCTATGTCTTATTGCACGCCATCAGTTATTTGGAAAGTAATTTCATCCACAGGTGCTTTGAACAGAGATTTGAATTGTAAATAAGAACTTGGGCGGGTGGGTGATATTACAGTCAGTGAATTTGTTTCTGGATGTTTCATAGCAGGGTATTATTATAAATTAGCTTTAATTCACTCATCTATGTAATACATTTACTTCAAAAATTCCACCTATAAAATACTATAAGATAGGCACCTTCTAACCAACATATAGAGTTACTATCATTCTGATCGGATTAGAGGAAAAGGATTATCTTTCCCTAACGGGTAGGTGACTCACTCTGAGTGTATTCGGAGCTGGAAACAGCTACCCTCCTGACACTCCAGCTCAGGTAGCAGCCAAGCCCCACACAGCCTCTGGCTATCCAGCATTCCTTGTTTCCAAGGCTTCTGGCATAAGTCTCTTCTGGGATGCCAGCAGTCTGAGTCAGTTTGAAATGCTCATCATAGAAGCAGCATGGAGTGAACTCCACTTTGGCCTGTCATCAGGTATTAGAAGGTTGCTTGTTTCCCACCGCCTCCCTTCTCAGCCTTCGGTCTGTGGGATTCAATTCTTCTTCATATTAAAAAAGTATACAAAGAGCTGAGGAAAGGTGATGTGTGAAATTCAGAGATTATAAATAAAAAGTATGGTTTTTTTTTTAAGTCAAAAATAAATTTGATAGTTTCATACTTGTTCATGGTTATATTCTCCGTTTGTTAGTTTAATCCGTATGTGTCGATCACCTATTCCTCAATAAATGTTTATTGCTCAGTTTTACCCTGCTTGAGGCATGTGGCTACAAGGAAAATATGACCTTCTCTGATCCCAGGTCAAGAGGTGGAGGCATTTGTAGAGTGAAAAGTAGATAACCAAATAATTGAAAAGGGGTCCTTACACTGTTCTAACACCTTCACATGAAAAATTCAAGAGTAGACAGTCAAATCAACTTATAATATTGTATCTATGCAACCATAACAGGCCTGGCTTAGAGGGAAATAAATGTTTAGTCATGTCAATTTTTTAAGTTATTAGGTCCAATGTTTTATGTAAACACAGCCTTGGTGAGCACAAGTCAAGTTCTGTTCTGGTACCGTTATTAATCAATTCAACAAATGTATATGGAGCATTTTCTAGATGCAGGAAATGGGCTAAGAGAGATAAACACACCTCCCACCTTAAGAAGCTTTCAATCTAGCAGGGAGATGGACGGCTACATCACTGAGCCACGTTTCACTACAGTGTCCAAGCCAGTGAACCAACAGTCTTGTACTCTTCTCCTTAAGATGGTTATGTGATCTGAGTAAAGGAAATGAGAGGAATTTTTGCATAAAATTAAGGAAAGGAAAGCAACTGGAAATATCTTTACCGTCTAGGGTAGAAATGTTATGAGAGCAAGACAAATCCATTACATATAAATTTTTTTAAATGTGCTCAGTGGGAAAATAATGAAGATTTGGGGAAATATTATTTTGAAATAAGCCCCTGTAAAGTTTAAGCTGAAATAAATAAGAAGCTCTGAGTTAAATATGCCACAGAGTATCCAAATTGTTCACGCCTTTAAATAAACTGCTTACAATATTCTTAAAATACTGAAAACTGAGGGGAGACCCCCAAAGTCTATGAGAAAACGCCAAGACATCTTTACAAGCCACAAACTTTCTGATTTACCCAGCTTTGTCTTCTTACTAAAAAGTACTAGGCAGGGGATGAGAGGAATTACAGAAGTCTTTTTAAAGCATCTAGAATATGGGCTTCCCTGGTGGCGCAGTGGTTGAGAGTCCGCCTGCCGATGCAGGGGACACGGGTTCGTGCCCCGGTCCGGAAGGATCCCACATGCCGTGGAGTGGCTGGGCCCGTGAGCCGTGGCCGCTGAGCCTGCGCGTCCGGAGCCTGTGCTCCGCAGCGGGAGAGGCCACAGCGGTGAGAGACCCGCGTACCGCAAAAAAAAAAAAAAAAAAAGCATCTAGAATATAGTGGCATCATGACTAATATGCTTCAGGCTTTTACAAAGGGGAAAAAAAAATCAGATTAGACAAACTTGGGAGATGTTTTTGACAGAATGCCAGAATTAATGAATGGAACATAGTAGGTGTTGATTTTATATCATGATAAGTTAAGCCTTTTACTTTGCAGTCAAGGAATGAAAAATAAATATCAAACTGGTCTGACCCGTTCTCCTGATTTAATAGCGTAATCTCCAGAAATGCCAGTGAAAAACAGCACAAATGTTTGCCTAGGGCAATTCTTCTTTATTTTAATTCATCCGTTTTCTCTTTTTTCACGAGGAAGGCAGCACCTAACAGAGCTTAATTAAGCTTACATCTTACAGCATGAGCCACGTCGCCTTACAAAAGAAAACTTGTTAGAGGCAAGTGAGGAGAATGTGTCCTAGAACCCAGTCCATAAAGAAGCCTGTGAAGCCCTCCACAGTCTTCTGTGGAGCCTTATGCCCAGTGGCTCATGCAACAAGGACTCTGTTTCACACACATGAAGATAACAGACACTGTACACGAAGGCAGGGCAGTATTGGAAATATCCTATGTCCATGTCAGGAAAGGAATAGTGTCTCTAGGAAGATCTTATTTAGCCCTAATGACACTTCTTTACCGCCTAGGTTTGTAGCTTCTATATTCTTTCTTTTCCTTAACATTGCGAAAGAGTGTCGGAAGGATTCTCCCCAGCCCCCTTCCAAAGTGTTGAAGGCGCCATGCATTATGAAATTCCCTTAAGGTAAAAAGGTGCTTAACTGCACAGCCGTTTAGTCTGGCGGAGGAGCTGATGTGTCATAGCCTAGGGAATCAAGTTGCTATAACAACTTGCTTGCTAATGTTTTTGAGATCGGCTTGACCCCAGCAAACTGACCCATTCCCTGTCAAAGTGAAATATAAATGTTTAAAGGGGGATCTACATCAGGCATATAATTCAAATGGAAATAAAATCAAATGGCATTGCTCTAACTGTTCTGAGAAAACTAATGGGAAACATTCATAGAAGTATGAATGTTTCTGTTAGGATAAGGTCAGTTGCATATGAAAATAAAAGCAAAGTAAGAGTTTCTTAAGAAAATTACAAGTTTATGATACCTTCACATAAAAGAAATCCAAATACAGACAGTGTAGGTTTGGTAGGAAAGCATCACAGGGACATCAGAAATGCAAGTTCATCTCTCTGCTCCACCAACTCAGTGAATAGCTTTCATTTTCAAGGTCATCTCATAGTCCAAGATGGCTGGTGGAGCTCCAGCCATTACAGATGCATTCCATACAATAGCAAGAGAAATGGGAGAAAAGGCGAAGAGGCCTTTTCCCCAGCCAAGTTAGCCCCCATTAAGCACTCTTCCCAGAAATCTCATATAACACTTCTGCCTGCATCTCATTGGCAAGGTCTTAGTTATAGCTAGTGGCAAGGAAGGCTGGGGAAAAAATCTTCTAGAGATATCACTGCCCTCCATGATATAAATCAGGATTCATTTAAAAGGAAAAGAGTGGGAGTGGATGTTTGGGTAAGCAACTACCTTTCCCTGACTGGTTGGATTTTTTCCCCTTGTTTATAAAACCTAACATGTGACTATGTAGTGACAGAAAACAGATCAGTGGTTGCCTGGGGATAGGAAAAAGGTACAGGAGGGGAACTACATAGGGACATGAGGCATCTTGTAGGAATGATGGACATGTTCACTATCTTGATTGTAACGATGTTTCCCAGTTCTACACACGTCCAGTGCATGCATAAATATGGGGAATGTACTGTGCTGTAGACCAAATGTTTATGTCTCCTTAAATTCATATGTTGAAACCTAATCCCCAATGTGGTGGTATTTGGAGGTAGAGGCTTTGGGAGGTGATTAGGTCATGAGGGTGGAGCCTTCAGGAATGAAATTAGTGCCTTCATAAAAGAGACCCCAGAGAGCTCCCTGGCCTCCCCTCTGCCATGTGAGGACCCAGCAAGTAGATGGCCATCTCACCAGACAACAAATCTGCTGGAGCCTTGATCTTGGACTTCCAGCCTCCAGAACTGGGAGAAATAAATCTTTGTTATTTATAAGCTACCTAGTCTAGGGTACTTCTGTTATAGCAGCCTAAACAGACTAAGACAGATTATACATTATTAGAGCTGTTAAAAATGTAAAGTGAGGCTTCCCTGGTGGCGCAGTGGTTGAGAGTCCGCCTGCCGATGCAGGGGACACGGGTTCGTGCCCCGGTCCAGGAAGATCCCACATGCCGCGAAGCGGCTGGGCCCATGAGCCATGGCCGCTGAGCCTGCGCGTCTGTGCTCCGCAACGGGAGAGGCCACAACAGTGAGAGGCCCGCGTACCGCAAAAAAAAAAAAAAAAAAAAGTAAAGTGAAAAACTAAAAAAAAAAAAAGTGAAAATAACAAATGAGAATATACACACATACTTTCAGGAAACCAAGTCCTAGTACTATTAAAAGAACAGTTAGTCCCTCTTCATCATGGAGTTGCTTTTTAAAATACCCCTCCTGAGAGATTGAGAGGTTCTTATAAAAACCTGTGAACAGAGGGATAATAACGATGGTGTTAGATATCTACTGCACTGCCTCATAAGTAAGGACTGCCAAGGAGGCAACAGAAGGTGTCTTTAATTCACCAATTTTTAAAAAGCCAAACATTTTACTTGGAACAGAAACTCATTAAATCTATTTTCTTGGATTCTCCTTTTAGATCGCTGAGGAGGCTTAGGTAGGAACAATTATTTTGTTCACAGTGTGAGTAGCGGTGAACAGACAAGAATTCAAAGATTCTTCTGTCTCCCATGGAGGGGGGTGAGTAGATATATTTCAGTTATTCACCCATAATCTCAAATCCCTGCTTTGAGCTTCAAATTCATATGACTGGAAGCCTAGTGGATGCCTGTGAACTCCGGAAGGACAGGACCAATGTTGGACTGACCCAGAAGGTGGGTTATGCACGTGCATATACCAATGAGTGTGTGTGTGTGTAGAAAGAGCACAACACTGTCTAGAAAGGATTCATACAGGTTTGCTGGGGTAATTCTGCGGGAAGTGTGGACCTCCAGTTTTTATTTTATACACATGCATCATTTGCATTTTCTACAGTGAGCATGAATCGCTTTTACAACTTTTAAAAATATATAGAAATCTAAAGGAATTCCATATCCTTCTCTCTTTTCCAACTGCTACTGATCTTCATCACTTCTTCCATGGCCGTTGTGCCATCCTCCTGTTTTATTTTGTTGCCTCCAATCTCTCTCTTCCTCAGCTCTATCCTCCAAATCGCCACCAGGGTTACTATCCTATTGCTCCTCCTTAAAACCCAAAACGTACAGGGTTCAGTTCCCTCCTCAGAATGACCCCTAAGGCCGTTCAAAACCAGGTCTGGGTCCCACCTTCATCCCTACTGCACATCCTCACCCTCTTTCAGTCACGCTGAATGCACCACTCCACATATCCGTCGTTCCCCTCACAAGTTGACACTTTTATCCTCACCGCTTCTTCCTCAAATGCCTTTCCCCACCGGCCTTCCTCAGAAAACCTCCTGGGAATCCTTCAAGGTCCATCTCAACGTTATCCCCTGCCTCAAGCAGAGCTCCCACCTCGATACATTGGGTGAACCTCCCTGTGAGGACTTCTACAGTGAACTGTGATACATCTGTGCTCATGTTTTCACGAGGCTGTGAACACCACAGGAGTAACAATCCTGCCTCAGCGTGTCCTTGTCACCCCAATCCTGGCTCACTGCCTACCTCACAGTAGATGCTCAATAAACTTTTATTAAAGGAGTAAGAGAGAGATGCGTACATGCCCTTGGGAGATCTGTGACAAGTTCTTTTGGCTTCCTTCTACCTCTCCTCTCTTTACCCCATACCCTGTTTCCAGGAACCCACTCTGCTCAGTGCCACACCAGCACTGCCAGCAGATGCACCCCAAGGCCCCCATGCCTGACCACGCCCCACCCAGCAACGTGTTCTCCTCCCTGCTGACGACTTTGCCGAGACACTTGAAGGTTCTACTCTTTGATGATTTGCCAGGGGATATGGCCTTTGACAACTGTTGACCAAAAACCTTCAGTTTCCTTAACCAAAAGCCAATGTTTGGTTGAGTGAACTAAGTGGGACAGCACATGTAAAGCAACTCCAACAGAATCTGGGTCCCTACTACCCTCCATTTCTCCCAGTAATGTTCCCCTTTTCATAGATTCTTGAAAACAAGAAAGACTTTGCCTTTTTTTTTTTTCCCCCGGTACGCAGGCCTCTCACTGTTGCGGCCTCTCCCATTGTGGAGCACAGGCTCTGGACGTGCAGGCTCAGCAGCCATGGCTCACGGGCCCAGCCGTTCCACGGCATGTGGGATCTTCCTGGACCGGGGCACGAACCCGCGTCCCCTGCCTCAGCAGGCGGACTCTCAACCACTGCGCCACCAGGGAAGCCCGACTTTGCCATTTTTTAAATGACTATTTAATGAAGGTAACAGCAGATGACAGTAGAGGCAGTAAGGGCAAAGGTTTGGAGAGAGGATCCTGCCTGGTCCCCTCAGGTCACTCTCACAAACAGCTACCTACTTTGTCTCCTTAAACAACCCTACCCTCTGGTTGTCCCCGTCTTCCTCCACCTGCAGTGCTTGTTCTGCCTGTCTTCTCTGCCTACATCACTCTTACCCATCCTTCAAGGCCCCAGTCAAAGCTCACCTCCTCTGTAGAGCCTGTTCTGATACCGCGAGAAGGACTCAGGTCACTTCTTTCTCTGTGTTTCCACAGAAGTTCATGCCTACCTCTCCCACTGGCCTATATCACATTCCACTCAAGGCCCCCAAGGGGCCGCTTCCCCACATCAGAATGAAGAGAGCTTCCCACAAGTGTCAATGTCTTCCTTCTCCAGGATGCCTAAGAGATTTTGCTTCCGAAGATGACCCAGCATTTATATCCAAAGCTGCAGACTGAGTAAAGAGGAAATTAATTATAACTGACAGAGAACTTTACATATGGAAGTCATTATTTGAGCTTGGAACAAGAAAGAGGCCCTTATTAAATCGTTTTAAAGCACAGAGTGGCAAGAGACAGCATTATCACTGGATGATGTGGCAGCAATGTCTGGCTCTCCCCTCTGCACTGGAATTTAATTTCTATCTTAAATAAATCTCACCCTCAATGGGGGTTTTGACAGTACCAGGCCATTAATAAGAAAGAAAACCCTGGAAACCTAATTATCAGCTCGAAAGACATCCAGGGACAGCTATGTCAGGAAAAGGTGTGAAATCTGACTGGTATATCATTCTGGGCCTGTGCGGCATCTCAGTGTTTGTAACTAATGCAATTATTTTTCCTCTAGGGCTGTCTCTAAGAGACATTTTAAAGAATGATATTTAAAGTGACCACATATTAGATTAAAGAAAAGGAAGTAACAAATTTTATACAGACATCATCAAAAAGAGAGCCAGGTGTGCTGACAAAGGAGACTGCTCCTTCAAGCAAGGTTATACCTATTCTCTGAAGGGCAACCTTTAAACTAAAAGGTGGAGGTGGCCAATGAGGAATTTTTTTTTTTTTTTGCGGTACGTGGGCCTCTCACTGTTGTGGCCCCTCCCGTTGCGGAGCACAGGCTCCGGACGCGCAGGCTCAGCGGCCATGGCTCACGGGCCCAGCTGCTCCGTGGCATGTGGGATCTTCCCGAACAGGGGCACGAACCCGTGTCCCCTGCATCAGCAGGCAGACTCTCAACCACTGCGCCACCAGGGAAGCCCGCCAGTGAGGAATTTTAATGAAGAGAGTGGGAGGACCACTAGGACAAAAATAGTTCACATTCTATTACATTTTATTTGTCACTCAAAATAAAGGCTTTAACTGGCAAAAGCAAGCTTCTGACCAGATGATGGGAAATTGCTGGGTAGGTATTAGCTGCTGTGCTATGTTTTATTGTTTTTAGTGCTATGTTTTATTCTTTCTGTCCTTCGAGGGGCCTGAATTCCATATTTCTATATGTGCACATAACCTTTAACAGCAGACCCTACTGTCTGATTATCACATTGCCTCAGAAATATTCAGAGAATTTCAGAAACATTTCACTCCAAAAAGACATGTGACCGTTCATCTTACTGGAGGAAAATTTAACCGTATATATCAAAGGTCTTAAAAATGTGTCTGCCTTTGAGCCAGAAATTCACCTGGGAATTCATCTTAAGAAAATTATTAAGGATGTGTGCAAATATGTGTATGTAAGGCTGATCATTGTAGTGACAAGTCTGAACCCCTTAAATAGCTGACCATTATAAACAGCTAAAAAGAAACTATGATCCATTCATATCATGAAATACGATGGTATCTAAAATTGTATTATAGAAATATACTGATTGACACTGAGAGGTGTTCATAGTATGGTAAATAGGAAAAAATGTTACAAAACAATATGAATAGGGTGATATCATTTTTGTGAGAAAAATACTGTAGTTTTTTGTTGTTTGTTTGTTTTTCCCTAGTCAGGTCAGGAGATTGGTCAGTTAAAAGAAAAAAAAAGTTAAAGTGGTAAAACATAAGAAATAGATAGAATGAAAGATGATAGGTAGCTTATGTTAAAATGTTTAATGTTAAATGTATAAATAATACATTTTTTTGTTTTAACCTAAAACATAAATGTACACTCCTCCAGTCATTTGATAAAGGGCCAAGATTCCATTTTTTGGGTTGTGGGTCCACTTTTTATAGTTCCACATCATCTGCCTTTATGTACCACACTGTCAAATATTTCCAGTTTCGATTTCTTTAACTGGTGAGAAAACATAAAGACTCTTGGGAAGCAGTCTAAGTCCAAAAAATGCTTCCATATTTTTATAATTTTTCTCCAACTCTGACAGTTGTCTTGCCCACACAACCAATTTGATAGCAAAAATTTATCAAGTCACCTTTTGAAAATTTTTTCTATACTACTGAAGTTAATTTTCATAGAAATGACTCTTTGCAAAAGCATATCTCATCAGTTTGCATAATTGAAACAACACAACCAGTATAAATAAATTTGGGGAAAAAATACAACTGACTCTTGATCAGTAGATAAAACTGGTGGGAAGGTAAATGCATTCTTGAAAGTAGCCTGCTGGCCACATCAGGCAAAAAGTGTTTACTGAGCAAATGGAAAGCATTGTTTACCCCAGCGTGTAGCCTGAGTGGAGATCAGAGAAAAGTAGAAAGGCCCTTCTCCCAGTTGTCCGCGTGGCTGGCTCAGCAGCAGTCTTCCAATTTCAGCCTGTGCCACCTCCCTCGGAAGCCTTCCAGGACTGCCCTTACCTTTCCTCTCATCTTCATCACATCATCTTTTCTTTTATAAAAAATCATCTGTAACTCTTATTTTTTAACCACTTGTCTATTATCTGTCTTCACCAATAGAATAATCCTGATGATAAATCTGACTGGCCGCTAGTGCCTAGCACAGTGCTTGATACGTAGTTGTCATTTGACATTTACTGAAAGTCTGTATGCATGTATGCATGCTTGTAGTTTAAGTGATCTAGTGGTTTCAGGGGGAACAATACTATATCTCATCAGAGGCATACATACCCTAATTGCCCACAACATAAGTTGCAACCAAGTTAACACTGAAAAAATAACTGAAACTGTGGCTGATAACACTATCCCATTGTTGTCAATTATCAAGAAAAACATCCCAGGTCTCTGGTAGGTAGAAACAGCATGGACAGCAAGGGCCCTGACAATTCTCTGGGAACTTCTCCAACAGCATACAATTTCTGAAATATCTGTATTATTAACACTTTGCCCAGACAAACGTAACCTACAGAAGGCCGAGTATCTCTTCTGGTTTGATCTCTCTTTCCATGCAATTCATCAGTGGTAACATATCAAATAAGCCTAATTCTTTCTAGCATCTCTCTTTTTTACAAGGGGAAAGAACAAATTCTTTGTGATTTTCCAGAGCCCTCTGGAAATCTCAAAGACAGTTTACATGCAAAAGATATCTTTTAGGATTCAGTTTTGGGAAGGCAAGAGTCTGACACACACTGAATCCACCCCCTATAAACCGTCAGTCAGAAACTGAGCACAAAGGGCTCTGAGAGGCCATAATACCTGGGTGGAGTGGACAGGTTTCCAAGGGCAAGGGTGCCGCTGCCTCCCCGAGACACAGCCCCAGAACTGGAAAAGACAATCTGCAACAGTCAACTAAGGAGACGAAGATTCATTAATGAGAAATGCCTCAAAAAAAGGGGGATGGGGGGGGTGGAGAGGGCCTGGGGTTTCATAGAGACAAGTAAACAAAAGAGTCATCTGCCAGTCTTAGAGGAGTCATGAGGACAGATGGGGTGGATTTTACCTCAGAACAAACAAGAGCAAGATGGTCCTTCATGGTCCTTCATGCAGTTGACAAGTATTCCCTCCTCAACTGCACTTTAGCCAGGCTCCTCTGGGCCCTCTTCTCAACTAGGCCCCATGTATGGCCTACTGACCCCGTGTAACAAGAACCCTGCCACGCCAGTTTAGCAAGAATCTCCCCACCCTTGGTAGCTACCCGAGTTTCTGTTAGTTCTTCATCCACTCACTTGCTAATCCTGCCTCTTGTCTATAAACCCACAGCTGTCCCTGTTGTATTGGAGACGAGTTCAATCTTTCCCTACTTGCAATAGTCTTCAATAAAGTCTTCCTTGACTGTTTAACTCTATCCTGCACAATTTTTTTTTTTGGGGGGGACAACCATTAGCCATTTCCAAAACACAAACGTGTGGTGGGATTTCTTAACTGTCACTGCTTTCGGGAAGCCCAGGCCTGTTATAAAGTTTAACACTGTCAGAGGATATAACAAAATTGATCTCCCACGGTGGCTTCCAACAAATAATTAAGTGCTTTCAAAATCCTGATTAAGTCTAACTTCTTTCTGCCCATGAGGGAAATATCACTTATCAAAATGTCTTCTTTGAGCACCTACTCTGGGTCAGACTGTCTGAAAGGAACACCAAGATGATCAAGACAGGATATGAGATAAAGATACAGTATAAATATTTTTAAAGCAAAATAAATGAAAGAGATACTTATCCTCATCTTGCCCTAGCTTAGTTCTATTGTCCACCCTGGTATAGTGTCAGGAAATGATAAATCTTGAAACTGACAGCTGCTTCAAATCCTTTTTGTCAGATAAAGATGTATAAATCAATAACAGTAAATTTTTTATAAAACTAAAAAAAAAAAAACAAATAGGATATGAGGGGAAATCAGCCCTCCTAAATCGAAAGAATTTCTTGTCTCGTCAAAAAGTCAACTATCCAAAAATATCCTTAAGGTTTTACTCCCTTGTACAATCATGACACCTTTATAGAATTTCAATATCATAATCTCCTTTGTTCTCCAGAACAAATACTGCTCCTCCCTTTGTTTTCAAAAATGTGTTTGACCTCTTTTCAAATGGATATTTGACATCTTTCAAGGACATTATCAGTATCCCTTTTAAATATACCCCTTTCAAACAGATTTTTGGAAGCCTGACAACTCGTAAGTTCATCCTCCCTTCCCTCTTAAATGTCCCTTGGTCTCCTTTTTCTTACCTGAGTGTTATGAAGCCTCTTCTCCCCAGCTGACCACAAGGCAAAACTTGAAGGGTAGATTGAATGTAAAGGAAAGCCTGTCACTTTGATGTGTTAAAAAAACTGGCATGAGGCAGTTCCCAGCCCCTGGCTAGTGAGCCCCCTCTTTCCTTTCTGCAATGCAGGTCCTCTAAGCAGCAACACCTGGTTTTAAAGTTGAGTCTGTGGTCTCCCCCACCAGCACCAGATCCCTGCTGAGGCGAAGTTCCCTAAAATCTGGTAACATCTAAACCTAAGGTGATAGCAAACCCATGTCCAAAGAGCAGTCTAGGAATCCTAAATCCTAAATTTCTTCTGAGAAGCCAAGAGTATGATTCTCTGTCAACCCGCTCTGAAGAAGTCACTCTTTTTTAACATGAAAGTTTCTGTACAAGAACCAACTGGAACACAGCCCCAACTGATCCCCCTTCCCCTCCACCACACACACACAGTTGCATTTTTTTTTATCTTAAAACTGCCAACCCATTACACATCAAACTGGCCCGTTCTGACGGTTCTGCACAGCTTCCTGCCTTCTCCCACAGGACTGCGGGGGAAATCTGTCTGCAGGCGAAAATACAGACAGCAGTGAAGAGGACCCTGGATGGTTCATTTCAAATGAAAGCTTCAATTCTCCTCCTGCCTTTTCTGATATATCCTCCTTGAACTCTTCCTCCCTCATGAGACGCACAAAACTGCAAAGCAGAATCCCCCTTCACCACACTTCGTGCAGGGTGTTGTGTGGGTGGGAAAGAACATTTCTTACTGAGAAACCTTTCCCTTGTCAGTAAGCGCATGAGAATAGCACCTGCCTATTAAACGACACTCCCTTTCTGAAACTTTTATTCCACCTATAGAGCCATATTTCTGCATCAAGGTTTGCTATTGAAGTAGCTGCCAGGTTGTTATGGGCCAGTGTGACTGCAATTTACAGTAATTCATAAATCACTGCAAGATTGAAAACGCTTGTGACAGATGAGGCTTTAAACTGACATCCTGTCTTTTTATGGGCATTAAAAAGGTTGATCTCATAACATACTCCAGAGAAACAACCCCCGTCCCTCCTCCGGAGTGAGGAAGAGATAATGGGGGAGCAAGCTACAGCTCTCCACACGACGTGCTCTGTAAGATGGGAAAACCCGGAGCGTGAGTCTCAACCTCTGTGACTGCTTAACAGATGAGATCCTCGATCCGTCCCCTGCCAGCAGCACCAAACTGTGAATCTCACGACCCCCAAACACCACCATAAAATGAAAAAGGAAGAGAAAATTAGATCAATTCTCCTTGGAAGAACCAAGAAAGAAATTTCTTTAATGAACATCACAAGGGCAAGCAATGGTTCCCCTGGGACCTCATGAGAAGGTGACCAGTGCCCACTTTCTATTCCCCCTGGGCCGTGGTTTCTCAACCTTGGCCATATATTAGCATCTCCTGAGGTGCTGCTGAAACTACCCCATGCCAAACCAATACCGTCGAATCTCTGGGGGTGAAGCCAAGGCCAAAGAGTTCCCCAGGTGATTCTAATATGCAGCCAGTTTTGCCAACCACTGGTCCAAAAACAAAAAGGTAGGCAGCAGTGTGGGGAAACAGGTAGGGCACCCTGGGGAGCCGGAAACCACACACGTGGGTGTGTATTTAACTGTTGATACCTAGCCCCAGCCAGCTGTTGCCATGAAGGAATAGGAGCGGGTTGCTGTCACATTTTCTGATATGTTAAAAATACCCAGAAATCTGGATATTTTTAACACCAAATCCCCTGAATTTTAAGTGTTGAAAAATAATTCAGAATACTAGGCACCCTAAACAAAGTACATCTTGGAACAACGAGTTTGCCACCTGTGCCCTAGATATGCCGATTTACACCTGAGAATTTTCCATAAATAAAACTACTTCACCACCACCCACACAGATGGCCAGGATGATTCTCTCAGGACCAAAGGCCAGCTTAGTGGAGAAGTTATTAGTGGAGAAGTTCATTATTCTAATGAAACCCACAAGCAGCAGTTATACCGGCCCCAAGAGATATAAACATCAGCAACAAACACGGGAGACGTGACTGTCAGATGACCCTCCTATTTTTGTATTTGGATTCAAGTTTCCTCTAGAGAAGAAAGGGCAGCGGCATCTCTGCGGCTCCAGGTGAGGGGACCGGCTGCCACACAACCTCCGCGGCAGGGCGGTCATTGTCTGATGGGCCTCGAAACGCGGTCATATTAACCCCAGACCTTCACCTGACCGCCTCTCTCAGAACCGCTGACACAGCTCTTTTATTTGCCTTTTCAGTGTTTGCTGACACAAGAGTCTGGGAAGTGAGGGAGGGAAGGAGGACAAGAATCGGTAGCAACTTCTTCCAGCGTTAAAGCAGTGACTAACACTAATTACGTCTCTCTGACCAGCGTTCGAGCTGACCTATTTTTCTCCATAGCGACCTACTTTTCTCCATAGTATTTATTATTTGTGGGGCTGTTTTATAGACTTTGAGACTGTTATGTTACGCAGGAATTGAAAAATCTAATACAATAAAACTCCTCTCATTGAAAATAATACGGCCACATCACGAGATACAAAATTTCTTTTCTTTATGAAAAGATAGCATCTGTGAACTACATTTTGGTTGTGGGAATTAGCTAAAGGCTGCTTCAGTGGATTCATAAAAACGAAAAGAAATCTAAATACATTAATGTTTAGATATAAAACCTAAGATAAAATAATAGAGTGCATTTCTAAATTTTAAAACTTGTTTGCTTATAATGTTCCAGAGATATTTCATAAAGAAGCACAGTGTTAGTCTTACAAGACTATATATTTATATTCCTCTTGTCCCATTTATCACATGCATTATACAATCTGATTTTATTATGCCTCATATTTTATTTATTCATTTATGAGGCCCTGGGATTTTGTTTCTTGAAATCTTAGTGGAATGTTTACTAAAAAACAGATAATTAAAAATAAAACCACACAGCTCACATGCACATTTTGTTTTATATGCAATTATAAATGTATTTTCAAGGTAATTTTAATGCCCAATTTCCACAAAGCATCTTCTTCTTCCTGTGCAGCACATACTCTAAGGAAATCTTAAAAAGAGGCTGTTTGCATAACTTTGGTAATTGCAGGCCTCAGAGATTCCACCTACCCAGGAATGCAAAGGAGTGATTTACATTCTGGTGATGAAAGGAACAGTATTTTAGGTACGTGTGTTTCCCAGAAGAAATATTATTGCCATGGGATGTTGGGAGAGGGTGGTTTGGAGACAGGTGGGAATCACTGAGATACAGAACACAGCCGGGAGGAGCCTTCATACTCCAGCATGACAGCCATCCTGCTATCAAAATGCTCCCTCACTGACTTGCAGGATCGTGGGGCACAGTGATCATCAATGCCACGTAATTACTCGGTGATGCACCCACCACGCACACACACACATAAAGCAGTGGGATCACCATTGCCAAGGTGCCCTGCCCTCCCACTTGCCACCCCCTGGGAAATAGACAGCAAGGCTTCGCCGGGCCTGGGAAACGACCAGTACACCACCACCTCCCCAATGACACCATTTGGAATGGAGAACCTGGGACTCAGAGGCCTACAGTGGTGTGCCCTGCAGTCTTCTCCCTCCTCCTCAGATCTTCCTGTGCTGACAGAGGGAGAGAAAGGAACATGCATGAATTCCACAAAAAAGGAAGAAGATGTTTTCATCCATATAAGTTCTACCCCAAACTGAGAAGTTGGACATGACTTCAGGCCTCAGTGGCCTTTTCCCCGCTTTCTTCCTTTCTCACTCCCTTATTGAATACATTAAAGTGATTCATACTTGTCCTTCCATAGTCAGCTCGAGGGTCACTCCCTCCAGGAAGCTCTCCCAAAAGGGCCTCCCCTCCTCAGGCTGCCAGGACGCCTGCTGTGCCCCACTGCATCGTTCCTACTGCGTGACACTGTGACGCAGATGCGGGGGCTCGACTTCCCCAGCAGACGGGGACTTCCTTGAGGAGAGGACCTGGGGCTCAACATTTCTGTAGGCCTGTGCTTGGCCCAGAGTCCAGCACACAAAAGGTGCTCAGTAAACAGTAATGCATCGTCCACAAAGGTCCCCCATCACTTGGGCAGCATCTTAGCTCAATTAAGGTTGTACCCCTTCATCCACCAACATTTATTGATGACCTGCCTGTGGCAAGACTGGGATGAATACCAAACATACATGATATAATGTAAACTCACAGCCATCCTTTAAGAAGTATATGTTCACTCATGTTTTACAGGTGAATAAACTGACACTCCAGGTAAGTTTATCTAACCCACGTCATACAGCCAGTAAATGGCAGAGCTCAGATTCAATCCCAGGTGTGTTTGACTTGAAAACCTGTTTTTCCTTTTTCATCTTAAGGCTACTCAAAGAAAAAGATTTCTACGTGTGTTATCATTAGGGAACAAATGATATATTTAAAAACAAATCTGTGAACATGGCCTTCCCACCATTACCAACTTCCTCTCTCGCTAACATCTTCATATGTTTGGAAGGCAATTGTCTTGAAAACAAAGCCAACATCATCATTTGACCTAGAAATATTAAGTATCCCACCAACTGTTTAGTGTTCACATTGTTGTATCATTTTTATCAGAAATATAGTATGTGTTGCCATATAGTTACCCACCTATAGAACAGAATTACACTCCCTACAAACAACTTCACAAACTCTATGTTGTGTCACAACCTGCATTACAACCCTGACAAGCTCCCAAAAAGTGAGAATCCTTGATCTAAAAAATGTTACTAATTACAAATTGCTAGTTATCCAACTGAATCTCCAATACTTAAATATATCTCCAGAAAATTCTCTCATAATGAAAACAGAAGTATTTTAAAACATAAAATGGAAAAAATAGGATGGAACCAGTTCCTCGGCTGGGGCCATTGTGCCTGTGCCTGGGGGTGTGCAGCACAAACTTGTCTCTAGTCTTGTGTAAACTATACCCTTAAGCTTCACAGCAACCAACCATCAGCCTGATTTATTAAAGTAAAAAAAAAAAATCGCTTCTTGTTTGTAAGCTAAGTGCAAGAGGATGTAAAAATCCATCTGTAAGGCCAGTGAGAGCTGCCGTAAGTAATCCCAGGAGACCTGTCACATTTAGAATGCTATTGCCACCACCATCAACTGATAGGACCAGGTTTACGAGGGTTTTCAGCATTCCGAAAAGATGTCCTCCACTCTCACAGGAAGCAATGCTGCTGCTCTTCCAGTGACTCAAAATGGACAAAAACAGAGAGTGTAACAAGCAGCATCTACAGATGCGAAGCACTGGGTCGGATGGTCCTTCCTCACGTCTGGAGGAAAGCCAGTTCTAAGATGAAGAGATGCAGGAAAGCTGTACAGCCTAGAACTGAGGTGGCTGCACCATGACACATGCTTCCAAAAGGGAGCAAAGAACATGCTCTCTGTAGCAAGAGTTAAGGTTAAGGTGAGATAGCAAGAAGCACTCATTGTGTCACATGTCTGAACCCCCGCTAGACTCTCAGTATATTGAGAGTAGGAGCCACGTCTTCATGCACGCCACCAGAGGTGGTGACCATTAACAAACATTAAATAAAGGAAGGAAGGAATGCTTATTTCATTCTCTCCTGGATATTCACCTTTTTAATGCTTCTCTTTTCCACTTACTGACCTGTGTCTCTTTATGAAGTAAGTCATCTTTAGGAGTGAGATGAGGGACCATGGAGACCACTATCTGAAGCGCTACACATCACTCATTTTTGTCTCCAATTCCCAGAGCAATTAGGGCAACGTAATTATAAATGTCCAAAAATCTCTGACATATGTCAAGCATCAGATATTCACTAACATTAGTAGTACATTTATCTAATCTCAAGCATCTTTCTGTATTTGATAGACTGTAAAGAGGAATTTATACGGAATGAGACAGGGTACTTCTTCCCCTATCAAAATGAATATAAATAGCTTATGAATGATGGTTCACTATAACAATTTGCATATCAAATGCACTTTACAAGAAACTGTATAACAGGCACCTAGTGTTTTAAACTCATGAATATTTGGGGTTAATCAAGTAGAACACAGAATGTAAATAGGAGAGGGAAAAAGAAATACTTTTGCTAAAGCTTAGCTTTGAACAGAAGATTTAAAGTTGCATTTATGTTTTTCTGCTTTTTAATTCTTGGCATGTTATCTTTAAAATATATGTATTTTATATGTACATTACGTGTATGTATGTACGTGTGCGTGTCTGTAGATATGTAGGTATAGCTATATCTGCCTCAACTTTTAAAGTAGTTTGTAAAATAAACTGATAGACAACAGAGCATATTTAAACAGGTTATTTAGTATTCTGGTCCTAATGGGATAAGACCCTCAAGAGGAAGACTGATCACATGCGTTAATTTCATCCCAGCCATGAGATCCGGCAAACTTTAGCTCACAAATTCTTGCAAATTACTAGAAATACCACATTCCCATGAGACAAAGTGACAGCTATGCTATTAAGTAGTGTGAGCCAAAGACTAACAGCTACATTAAACAAACACCTCCAGCAAATTTCTCTGCCCCCACTCATGCAAATGGAATATAATCTTGTCTCAGTGATTCGCAGCCCTCCTCCACATTCGATATTAGAAAGTAACCCAAGTCTCTGGCTTTGTTTTACTATTTTTTTCAGGGCCTCCTTTCCTCTTTTCCAGGAAGGTTGAAGATCAGGGACACAGGATTGGGGAAAGTTCCTCCCAGGTCAGACACTGGTCCAATAATCAAAAAGTCATTGGTCAGATTCAGGTAAATCTGATGTGCTTAAAAATAGATAGCTCTGGTTTTTAATCACAACTTAACACCCCAAAAGAAAATTTATTGTGATTGCTAAATTATTAACTGAACTAATTATTCTAAAAAATAGAATCCCTCAGTTAAATAAGACAAGTGTGATTTTAGCTTTGACCACTGATCTCCTCTCAGACAGAAAGATCAATCCTCTGTGAACAGGGATAGCTTAGCCGGTGTTTCCATTTTGCTTTTAGTTGTTTTTTGTACATTGCCAAAAAATCGGGCGCCCCCCACCCCCCGCTCCTGAATTTACTCCCTGTCTGGCCTTTGTTGCCCTGGTGGCAAATCTTTACTTGTTCTTATCCTTCCTCCTCTCCATCCTGCATACATTGCCAGAGTTGTAACCTTCATGCAGCATCCTTGAACCCTGCCACCATTCTTCTCTGCTGGTTCCCATCAGCTCACATCTACTACACATGCTGTCCATATCCAGCCAAAGGCTAAACACCCCTGCTCTCAAGACTCCCAGGCAGATGGGGGCCGCAAAATTTTATATCAGAGGGGCTTAAAGCTGGTAGTCTGCTATGAATTTGAAGCTGCAATTGCCCCAGGTAAGCACCTCTCAAAGGATGGGAGCTAATAGCTAGTATGGGTGTTACCTTACAATCCTACAACCTCCCTGCGGAAACCTCCAGTAAATCTAACCCACCCACAGAGGGCACACTAGCCACCTGCCTCTTGGAAGGCAGGAACCATCGGTCACATCTTTCCTATCCTCCCTCCTCCTAGTGATGGGACAGGCTGTTTATTATCTTCAGGGAACCTGGAGTTCAGGCTGAAAGAATCCCTACTGAAGCTAAGGGGAAAGATTAAGCTTAAGCAGAATCTTTAACTCAGCCAACTTTCAGAGTATCTTTGAATTCATTTGTATTCACTCTGTATGAACTCAAACTTTCGGAAGGAATACCTCAGTGGAGTCACCTGTAAAAGGGGAAAAAACAAAGATAGCTACTGTGTTGAGCTTTCCTGAGGACCAAATGAGATAACACGTGGAAAGTACCTAGAACAGTCTCTAGCAGAGAGTAAACACTCAAAAACTTATTTTTACTATATTATAATTGAATCTAGTCATTTCATTTCTCCCACACTTATAAAATGTATCCCCCTAATGAGAGACTTAGTGAAGTCAACTATATGCAAAGCATATTAGAATTCTTTCCTGGAGGAGCAGGCAGCACTGTGGCAAGAATTTTAACCATTCGTCTGTCATCTGCTGTTTTGAGAGCAGTAACTTATTTTTACCATGTGAAACCAATAGCAATTATTGGGTAGAAGGGGTTCCTAATGAGATCACAACCATAACCCAAAGCTTCTAAGTTTCCTGGAAGAAATTACATCTCAAATGTCGTGCTGTAAACACAGGAATGAACATGTTTCATTGGGGAAAAGACATAAGATAGTGCTGGAAGAAAATACCTCAACAATGACACTTATTTTGAAGTGGTTTTATGGCAAAATAAAGAACATAATTTTCTCATTTTACCTGCTTTCTGGTGGTAAGTAGAGCAGGAATGACACTGATTTTCACATTTGGTCACTATACACACTCAAAATTTTTTTGAAAAACCACCTTTACGTACTGCTCATACTTAAACTACATCCAGAGGTTTCAAACTTTTTAAACATATAAAAGCAGGTGCCTGGGATCCAGCAGACAGGCATTAAAGTTGACATTTACAAACATCACTGTTTCTCTCCCAGTTCACAGGCATTTTGACAAGAAGAAAATACAAACTTTCACTCATTCCAGGGCAAACATTCTGAAACTAAATGATTTACATGGTAATAGGCAAAGGTTAAATTCACATATTTCATAGCCCTCTTACCGACTTCAGTCAAACCTCTGAAGTTTAACTATGGAAATCCTTGGTCTTTCTATATCCCCTGTGGATATATATGTAATAAGCATTTTAATGATAACCTTTGAGATCATGAGGTTGGGTTTCTGTATATGAGAACACTTATCCGGAAATGTATACATACAATAGGAACCATTTTAAGTGATTAAGTTTAATTTGGAAAAATGAAATACCATGTAAATAATGCCTTGAATGTGCTTTAAATTATATTTAATACAAATCAAATCTCCTGCCATTGAAAACTGGAATATGGCATTTAAGTTGACC
This sequence comes from Aethalodelphis obliquidens, assembly GCF_003676395.1. Classification (NCBI taxonomy): domain Eukaryota; kingdom Metazoa; phylum Chordata; class Mammalia; order Artiodactyla; family Delphinidae; genus Aethalodelphis; species Aethalodelphis obliquidens. The sequence continues at coordinate 89,510,398 of NW_020837945.1, read as the reverse complement.
AAAGGAAATAAAAAACACACACAAAAAACCTCACACTCAAATCCTAGCATGGCCAAGGGGAGAGCATACTCAAATAGCACCTTGGGGCAGGGAGATGGAATTGAGAAAATGGAAAACACATCTCTAAGTATTAAGGTGACTTTGGTGAGGATTTTTTTAAGAGGTTAGATTTAAACTAATTTTATATTACTTTGTCAGATCAGAATATTTACATTTGCTGAGGGAAGCTACTTATTGTTGAAGCTTACAGCTCTGGTTTCATGGATATCGAAATGTCACTATCAGTTCAAAAGTGTCAACATCAATATTGCAGCGTTTTGACATACCTCCGTTTAACACAAGGAGATGTCGCTAGTCCGCCCAAGCGAAATGGATTTGAGCTTACATTTCCAGACATGACACTAAGTGACCTTCCATAAACTCCACTGCTGCCCATAAGGAATTCTTGAGTAATCAATCCCAGGATAGATGGCATCTGAGAACAATTGTGTTCATTGATACGTACACAGCAAAGACCTCACATACAACTCTGAAGATTGGTCTGTTCCCCCGGGAATTCCTTTCTTTGCTTTTCTCAGGCACAAGCCTAAGCGGTTTAAGGGAGGTACAATACAACAGTCTATCTCCTTTTTCTATTTTTGATAGATCAAGGGCTGCAACAAGAAAGGTTCTTACCCCATGGTGCTTCGGTTGGAATACATTTACAAAATTAACTTGGAACAAACATTGTAGCTAAAATTGGATTAGCGACATTAGCTATTCTGTCCACAAATCCAGTTCATCTTAATCAGTCATAATTAACACTGACGTCTGATGAGAGGTATAAGTAAGAGTAGCAAGTTGACGGGCAGAGCCGTCCCTCTAGGGAACTGGGTAAAGTCTGCTCATTTTCCTCAGCTTGGAAAAGAAGTATACACGCTGCTTTGGCCATACTGGCAAAAGAAATGTATGCCCAACCTCTAACAGATTTAAGAATGTTTTGGGCATAGTTAGCAAACGTGCCAAGTAGGTTTATCGTTTTCTCCAGGAACAGGATATGCATCCTGCAATGCTGGCACCTCAGCAAACTCAAATGCCAACCTAACCCATGCTTTCCATGATAGTTCTTAAGCCCAAGGATGTTAGAGAACCTCTCCCAGCAAGGCCAGCAACCATTAAATTGCATGCTTCCATGGCCTAGAATAACCCACTGGATGAGAGAAACGAGGCAGAGCTGGTCACTGTATCACAGCAGACACATTCCAGTAACCCCAGATTGGCAAGGAGGGAGCTTCTGGAATGCTTTGCTACTCCATCAGCATGCAACAAGACCATCTGAGCAGACTGGATTCCCCACAGCTCATTTCCCAACAAGAATAAACGCTGCCTTTTGAATAACCTAGATCTGTCGTGACTTTACAAAACAGGATTTTTTTCTTAACCACTAAATTCCTTGTAGTTGTGCTAAACATAGAGGAGCGAAACAGGATCTAGCATCTGTGGATTCATCCGGGTTTAAGTCTTTCCTCCTACCCACCCCCTTTTCCTGCCTCCCCCAGACGACGTTCTCCTCTGTCTCGCTTGTATTTTCTATCCTTCCTTGGAAGCTGCTTTGTTCTCATCAGCCTGCAAACATGCAAGTCTTTTCATTCTAAACTCACCTTCCTCTACTTCTTCACTAATCCACTTACTCCTTAACCCTGACATCTGATTTCCGCTCTCTTTGCTCTGCTGGAATTTCTCTTCCCTCAACCTCCCCTTCTGATCTAGATTCTTTCTTCATTCTTGAAGCTTTCTCTGGAACATCTGGCTGAGATGACCATTCAAGTTTTAATCTCCGCCTCCTCCCCACGGTGCCAGCAACACAAATTCTCTGAATTTTCTCCTCAACCGCCTGGGCTTATCTTCCTCTTTCTCTTAGGTATAGATTTGTCCCCAATGTGTCGCTATAGCCCTTTAGCCTCCTTTCTCTTTTCTCTCCTTTGACAATCTCTTCCGTTACTAAAAGCGACCACTGAAGTCAAATGCTCATTTACATACTCCTTGGGGTCCATGGTATAGGCCAATACCCAGAAGTATTGATGCTTCTCAAACCTCTTCTCATGTTAAAAACAAGTACAAATACGAATCTGTACACTTCAGATTTTTTTTCATTTAACTACTTGTCAAGCTCAGTTGTAAAGCAATGTTAAGGGGAAAAAACATATATATCGAAGAATAAAATGCAAAATTGAAATGAATTTTTGGATGAAGCATAAACTTTCCAAGAAAATTTGCTTCTTATGCTCTAACTCTCCCCTCCCTAAACAACTCCAGGTCAGGCCTTCATTCATTCCTGTTCCACATTTTTACTGTCTTCATAGACAATTCCATATGGCTCTCCCAGATGTCCCTCCCTCTCCATATTGAAAATGGAATACTCGTCTCTTCCCAAACCTGTTTCCACTCCTATTTCTATCAGTAGCACCACCAGTTGGAGAGTGATCCAGGCTCAAAAGCCCTCTCTCTTTGGTCGCTGTAACCAAGCAGCTCTCAAGCCTACCAGTTCATGATTGCCCCTTCTTCCATTTTCTTATCTCCATTCCTCCCCTTTCTCATCCTTCTTTTAGGTCATAGTTCTCTCTTAACCCCAAGCATTACAAAAGTATCCTAAATGATCTGCCTCCATTTCACCATCCACACGTAAGATACACGCCTCTTCCATGGTAATCATTTCCACTCTGAAAGATATACTGTGGTTCCCAAGATCTGTTGAATAAAGATGGAATGCCTTAGCCCAGCCCAAAGTCTTCTCCAGTCTGGTCACATCTTATGTTACCTTTTCCTACGTTTGTCCTCCAAAGTCATTACACTCTCACAAAAACATTTTATTTGAGTTTTAGGTCAACATTAGCATCTTTCCTATGTATAGGGGGGAAAAGTGAGGGTTGAAGCACTTAACTACATGAACATTTCAATAAGCAAAGTTTAGCTCTTAAATCCATCATGCCCCTTTTTACCCGAGAGGGGTGTGCTCTATCAGAGCGATGACACATATGAGGTGGAGTATATCACCTGCTGCAGAAACAGAGAGGTTTCATATCACTTTCACTGTCACCCTCTTTCCAGCACCGCTGCCAAGCCCCTCGGGCCTATTGGATTTCCATGTATGTGTATTTCTTTGCTTCTGTGTGATCTCAGCAGGGATAAATGAACCTAAGATATTAAAATGTAATTTGTTCAGATCTTTGCCTTTAGGGCAAGCACGAAGATGCTGCTATCAGCCAGAAAATTTGTGATCTAATTTAGAAGCAGTGAGCTGTGCCGTTTTTCCTCAGACACTTCAGAAAGCTGCACTGTGTCCCCACTTTTCCACGGTTTCATAAAAGGTTTTCTTTCCAGCTATAAACAATGTTGATTTTTTTCCTCCACCTTAGCATTCCAAGAAAGATACATTCAGTAAAGGCAGGGAATAGAAAACTAAGCTCTTTGGCTGTCACTCTTGTTGAAATGCCACATCGCACAAGTGACTTACCTTTAATTTCTTGGCTTCCGCTCTATCAAAGGCTCTCCCACCCTGATCCACTTTTTACCGAGGCATTTTGGAGGAAATCTCTCCCTGGCGTTTGCGAACAGAGTCCCAGGAACAGCACTGAATTGACTTATGCAAAGAATTCTAAATTGACAGTCCTCATATGCGCTGAGATTTCTTACCCCAGTATCATTAGGTTAACACCTTCAGGACGATCACTAATCCAAAATCAAAGAAAGATTTTTTGTTTATATATAGACATTTTGCCCAATTTTAGTTCATCTCCCACCTTATCCCAGCTCAAGACAGGTTGTTATTACTAGTTCAGTTGTTTATTTTTTTCTTTTCCTTTGGTCTTGCAGCAAAACAAAAACAAATTGTGAGGTTTTTAAAAATCTATCAGGAACAAATTCTGGATTTTTTTTTTAATTCTAAGGCTTAGATAGGGTAGAAGTGGAAGGCATCAGACATGATTTTGTTTAGACGAATTTGGCATAGTGAACAATTGGACTAAATCCAGCTTAAGAAAGAACCAGAACTACAGACAGGTGAGCGGCCAACTTCTCAGAAAGGATCTGAGAAAAGAGACGGAGTCCCTCTAGGGATTGAAAACTTCCTTATACTCTCCTGCTAGCCTCCAAGAAAAAAGGTAAAGGACAGGTTTTAACTTCCTAAATGAAATTTAATTCAAGAAGATGCCATTTTATTATTACTGAGATTAATAGGCACACACCCCAGAGAGGGAAAGAAAGTAAACAAAAATAAATATATCCACAGTAATTTCAGAGTCATAGAATAGCATAATGCTAGGCTAGCAATTGAAACACATAAGAGGTTGGTATTTCCTTTAAAAAAAAAATCTAGCAACTTCCTAAAACACAATTATTTCCAGATTAGATGTAGAAGAGATAGCACTGGCATCCCCAGGTCTTCAGCACAAAAGCAACTGAGTCACACATTCAGTGGCTGCTGCACACACCAGCAAGATGTCTTTTGTGAATAGTAATTGACAGGTAGCTTCTTAACAGTGCAACAAAAGGGGTTTGAGGCTTTTAAAATAAGATGTTTCCTTGCAATTCAAACAATAAATCTGACAGAAAGCAAATAACATTCTCAGCAAATGCAGAAGGCTACAGACTAGCAAGTATAACAGCAAGGGAGAAGGAAGCATTCGAAGGCCCAGTGTCTGCGAGCCTTTTAACAACACTAGCAAAGCAGCAGGATAGACACCTCCTTTAAAATTCCCTTCACTTCTCCATCTCAGGCTTCATCCAACACTGGGGCTCAATCACTTACTGCAAAAAGTAGTGTGGCTCGAAAAGACCAAATGATGCCCCTGTGCTACAAATCTACCTGTTTTAACCCCTCAACCTAATTTCGAAAGAAAAATGACAAGGGTGATGATAAAAGGATAATACCAAAGGTCTTTCATCAAAGCGCAAAATGTGCATGTCTTTTCTTTCTAAATCCAGCAGATTGCAATGTTCACCTTCCTTTAAAATAGCAAAGATTCCGAGCAGATTATCAGAACAACTCTGCAAGCTTGATTAAAAGGCATATCAATTTCTAGGAATGGGTTTTATTTTTCAATTGCATTTTCCACTGTGAAAACCTTTATTAGATTTTCGACTCTAAGTGTGTTCTGACCATATAATTTAGCGAAATGCTGTACTTCCATAATCCTATTTTCATCATGCAGTAGATGGTTTGCCATGAATGTAAATATAATCCATAGGCTTCAACGAAATGTGCTGCACTTTAAGGACTACGTTAAAATAAAAGTTGTATAAATTGTCACTGAAAATTACACAGCCACATTACCTGTATTTCAGATTGCACTGATTAAGTCTTTCATATACCCAACCCGTTCAACAGAGGTAATTAGACAGCATAGGAAGCTCTAGCATTATAAAATCAAAGAACTTAAGTCTCTTTGTAAGCTGGAAGTGCCAATCAGGGTCCTGTCTCTAATGTTTATAGGGCATGAATGCCACCTACTGGCAAGCATTAAAGATTGCACCATCCCACCAAGAGCCACAGACTCATTTTTGCAATCTAACGGTGACAGCATTTTTCCCTAGAGCCAAAATGCACCAGTTCTGTTAGGTGTACATCTTGCCTCACTAGATGTTATTATTTTTGTAAGGAAATCACACAAGAAGTTTCGGCTTTTTCATTACATTTTACATTGTGTAAGCATTACACATACACACACACACACGTTTGTGCACTTTTTTTTTAGTGCACCGGCTAATAAACTAAGTTCTAAAAACAAACGAACATAAGTTGAAACTGTGGTTCTCTTTTCTATCTTCCACTGGACTTTTGTCATATTTCTTAATTGCTCTGAGCCTCAGTTTGCTGATCTATTAAATAAAGATAATAACACCAAGGTAGTTAGACCAACTAAATGGGCAAATACATGTTTATAAAGTAGTTGGCACAGAGTAAGTGCATAATAATTAATATTATGACCATTATTAGTAAGTTCTAAAACTCAAGTGAGGGGTTTTCGGCAATTTAATAAAGACCTTAAGCCTGCTAAGAGCTCTTCCTTCTCTATCATCCTTGCCATCAACTCCCAGCCTACAGAATTCTCCACTTCCATCAAGTGCTGGTTCCAAACCGGTGTCCAGTAAGCTTTAGTATTCAGAAGTCGTAGACCTTTAGAGCTGTTAGTTGCAGTGTGACACTTAAGAAGTCACTGTTCTAGAAATCTCTAACAGTACGCTGAAGCACTTAAATAGTTCAAAACTCACTGGAGGGTTTTGCAAGTGTTTTAATTTGTATTACAGCTGACATAATACCTTGTTACCTGACAGGAAACCATTCTGTACTTGCAGGGACACACCTACCCATGAATGCTTCTGTTAGAGTGCTAGCCATGCAACAGAACACCCGCTGAAATGGACTTAAACATCAAGGAACTTTGTCTTATGTAACATGAAGTCCAGAGCTAATGTTGTTGCTGATTGGCAGCCGGACAGTTATCACGAAGAGCCGCAACTAAGGAGAACACGTGCCACAACTAAGACCCCAGTGCAACCAAATAAATAAATTAATTTTTTTTAAAAAACAAACCATGTTCTTTTCATGCCTTGCTCTGCTGTCCACAATGTTATTTTATCCCGAAGCTGGTTACTCTTGGGATCTTATAATGTTTCCAGTAGAAATCTGGGCCATAGTGCATGCTATTCACATTCATTGGGAAAAAGAATGGTTCTCAGGAGGATCCCAGGGCAGGCAAAGGATTTTCCCATAAAGCCCTGACGAACCATTTCTCTTGGATCATTGGTCAAGATACTAAGATGTATCCATTCTTGAACTGGCTGCCTCTAAGATTAATCTGATTGGTTTGGAGTCTTAGATCAATCATGATCTGTCCCTGGGGCTGAATAGGGTCAGCTTCCTCTGAGTCCCATGGGCTGTATGAAGGAGGAAAGTAGACCTGCACACAACTCAGGTTCGTTAAAAAGGAAAAGGGAAAGGGTGGAGGCAGGGCAGGAAGCTCAAAGTCCCCACTCTCGTGAGAACACAGAGACGTAGTGGTCTGGGCTGTGAAAACAAAGATCAATATGATGAATTGTTCGTCACTTTTTTTAATCCTTGAAATAATTTTACGGGGACACTTTCCGGCAGTCCACGTACAAAGAACCCAATATGCTTCCATAGCAAAGTTTCACCTTTAGGTCTATTAGGACATAAATGTTCTGTGAACTTTTACTGAACATGATGCAGTTCAAGCAAAGGGACACACTTAAGTTAAACCTCTGAATACTAGCGTCGGTTCCTCCTCTGGGTCTCCGTTTCCCCACCTATTAAATAAAAGATGGACTAGATGAGTTCAGAGGTCTTTCCCAATTTCTTCATTCTGTGCGTCTGAATCCTGATCCATCCACATCACCAAGTGCATATACTTAACAATTTGCACACACTTTTTTATTCATCATTCAAGTACGTATTGACCTCTTACTGTATGGGCTCTACTCGGCATGGAACTGATAAGACAAACACAAGGCATGAGGCAAGTTCCTGCTTTCCAGAACCTTCACTGGGGAGAAAAGGCAAATACGAAAAGAAGTTAGAAAACAGGGCAGCAAACACTAGCAAAGTTAGCCCAGGGTGGAACAGAGGAGTGTCCTGGGCAGGAAGAGTGAGGTGAAGGGGGAAAGTTAGAGTCAAGCCAGGTATGATTTAAAAGATCAAAGAGAATGTGGAAAGGGGGTAAGAAAGCACTGCAGGCCAGGAATTGAGTTCATCTGTTTATGAAACTATGAGCAAACAAGATGGTTATGATGACGGACAACGCTGATGACGATGCTTGATGACTGCGACAGCCGCAGGTTACTGTGACCTACCAAGTGCCAGCACGTCAGTTACACTACTTCATATAATCCTCTTAAGAACTGTAGGAAAGGGCTTCCCTGGTGGCGCAGTGGTTGGGGGTCCGCCTGCCGATGCAGGGGACACGGGTTCGTGCCCCGGTCCGGGAAGATCCCACGTGCCGCAGAGCGGCTGGGCCCGTGAGCCGTGGCCGCTGGGCCTGCACGTCCGGAGCCTGTGCTCCGCAACGGGAGAGGCCACAACAGTGAGGGGCCCGCGTACAGCAAAAAAAAAAAAAAGAGGTATCATAATCCACATCTTGCCCTCAACTTATCTTGCCCAAAGCATAAAAAAAAATAGTAAATCTGTGATTAGAACACAAGTTCCTACAACGTCACAGACCACATGCCTTTGCCTTTACCACACTTCTCTGCCTCTTTGAAATGCAGGGGCTCCACATCACCTCCAGAGCCTGCCAGTCGGGCTGTACGTCAATTTACATATGAGAGCCAATTCAGAAAAACAGGAACGTCTATGACAAGGCTACATCTTCTTTCATACAACAGCTTCACTGATCCCATAGAGAGACCATCTTTGGTTGGAAGAAGATGCAGAGTTTCACATTTCACATTACCTAGCTATGAAATAGAATTATGACAATGAAAATGATGGCGTTGCTCATTAGCCACCAATATGTTAATGTCTGGACATAAGTGAGAAAAAATAACACCGAGGCAGCTTTGAATGTTAATGTCTGGACATACGTGAGAAAAAATAACACCGAGGCAGCTTTGAGGCTTCTACCTTGAAATTGGATTGAGGTGCTCTACTGAAACGTTACACAGTGCCTGGGCTGCCTGCTGCTCTGTGTGATGGTGCCGCTTAGAGAGAGACAAGGGAGATGCTTCGCACACCTCCCCCCACCCCCCTGCCACAGGCACTTAGTGTCCAGCTCCGTCACCTACAAAAACAGCACCACCCCCGGACACGCAACTCAGCATATGTTTGGAGGCCTTACGATAGTTTCTGGGGCCCAGGCATATACTGATCAGGGTCACCCTACAGTCTGACTATGATATACAGGACACAGACACAAACTCCATCACTAGGCAGCATTGTTCAAATGGAAATGACATTCCCACCGCTCTGCTCTAATCCCCAAACACACTCCCCAGGAAGCCATGGACCAAGACTGCTGAACTCCTTCACCAGCCACTGTTCCCTCCCTTACAGTTGTGAAAAATGCCTTTTGATCAGTGACCTGCATTTAAAAACTGACATCTGGCGGTTAGGGTGGTAATTAGACATCATTTAAAGGTTATTTCTGCCATGTTAGCTGGGTTACTCTGTGATCAAATTATGGGATAATTTAGAGGAATTCAGGCACTTTGATTGTATAATCTGTAATGTGTGTAACTAATAACTACCCCCTAAAAGCTCTGTGTGAGAATTGCAAGGATTCACATTAGACAAAAAGTCAAGCCCTGAACAGTGCTTTCTCCTCCATGTCTTTTATTAACTACACATAAAAGGGAAAGCTTTCCAAGGAGATGAAATCAAGATTCGATGGCAGAATGTACCGACGCTGTTACACAGCTTACATCCCTGATGGCCATAGACTGGTGTCGCTTGGGTCTGTCCTTGCCCTGTGTGCCTGAAGTGGCATCTCTCTGGGATTGAACATCTTTGGGGGGCACTCTGGCTGCTGGCTCCTTACAGATAGTTTCACTCATTATTTCTGAGTTATAAATGGGGCTCATCCCCAGCCATGGGGATGGCAACAGTGCAGGCTGGTCTATCTCGCAATGAGCTGATGCCAGCAGGTTAGCATAGGCTGTTTCTACTCATGCCTCAAAAACAACAACGTTATATTGGTTGTGGTAAAGGGTCAGTTCTCTGTATTCTTGAATCCTATCCTGCAATTTATAGTCACACCAGGTCCCCCCAAAAATATGCACATACACGCAGACATTATTATTAACTAAGATTTCTGCTCTGAACTCTCTGTTCTCCTACCCTGTGACCTAGGCTGGACCTTCTGTGAGCCAAAAAGACATCTTGAGCTGTACCACAGGCAAGCAAGACAACTGTTCAGTGGCTCCCTTGTCTCGGCCCGCTCTGCGACTGTCAGGCCTTCAAAGAACTTGCTGGTGCCTGAACCAGAGCCCCGAGTAGAAAGATAGCAGAGCTTGTAAAAGAAGAGATGCACTAATTCAAAGAGAAAGGCCTGCCTGGTCCATTTGTACATCAAAGTCAAGGTGACCTTGTTCAGTATTTATACACAGCCTGGTTGGGCACCTGCATCAATTTATCATCCTTTTGCTACACCCACTTATGCACCACTTGATGGGACGGCGACATAATAACAGCTTGTATTTGTTGAGTTCAGCACTCTGCTAAGTGCTTTACATGCACTGTTTTATTTAATCATCCAAACAACTGCGGAAATGCAAGTGCCAAACCTCCAATTTCCAGGTAAGTACACTTATGAATGAAGATCTTCAGTAATCTACACCAAACCCTACAGCTGGGAAGTAGTGGAGCCCAGCAGGAATTGCCAGGCCTCTCCGCCCCCCAAGAACCCACACTTGCCATGTGCTTCCCTAAGAAGTCCATTTCTCCTTGCCAAAGTCAGTTCCCCCTCAGAGGTAAAATCAGAGAAAGATAAGAGGGAAGCCAAGACATCTTTGAAGCAAAGATGGTTACTATTCAATTGTAAATTGTTTCCTGTGCAGTGCTCTGCTCTGAAATAGCCCCCAGGATTCATTTTTCAAGAGCTGCCGTAACAAGTCGCCACAGACTGGGTGGCTTAAGCAACAGGATTTTCTCACAGTTCTGGAGGCTCAAAGTCTGAGATCGCTGTGTCGACAGGGTTGGTTTCTTCTGAGTACTCTCTCCTGGGCTGATAGACCATCTCTTGGTATGTGGTCATCTTCTCCCTGTGTCTTCATGCATGTGGTCTTTTCTTCTGTATATGCCTGTGTCTAATCTTCTCTTCTCATAAGGTCAAAAGTCATGTTGGTTTAGGACCACCCCTTTTGACCTCCTTCAAATTTAATTATCTCTTTAAAAACCTTATCTTCAAATACAGTCACCTTCTGAGGTACTGGAGGCTAGGATTTCAACATATGAATTTGGGGGTGCACAATTCAGCCCGTGACATGCATGAACCCCACCCATACGCTCTACCTCTAGATTTTCAGTAAAAGTCTCAGACACACTGTCTTAGATAAGAGACATGTGGTGGAAAATTGAAGGCAAAACTGTCTTCCATATATGGAATTGATGAGAAAACAGAAGGGAAAGAACAGACCAGGAGGTCAGATGGAGGGCAGCAAATAATTTAGCATAAGCAGGAAGAAACCACAGGAAGACATGCTAGGAACAGTTTAGTTCCCCAGCCCCGCCTTACAGAGATAATAGGATTCCCAACTATACGTGAGATGGGCCTTGAGTTTATTTTGTTTCGTTTGCTTGTGAGTAGCAAAGGAATGATAACTCTTCTTTTAATAAATTTATTTATTTATTTTTGGCTGTGTGGGGTCTTCATTTCTGTGCAAGGGCTTTCTCTAGTTGCAACGAGCAGGGGCCACTCTTCATCGCAGTGAACAGGCCTCTCACTGTCGCAGCCTCTCTTGTTGCAGATCACAGGCTCCAGATGCGCAGGCTCAGTAGTTGTGGCTCATGGGCCCAGTTGCTCCGCGGCATGTGGGATCTTCCCAGACCAGGGCTCGAACCCGTGTCCCCTGCATTGGCAGGCAGATTCTCAACCACTGCACCACAAGGGAAGCCCAGGAATGATAACTCTTGAAGGCTGATTTTTTTTTTTTTTTTTTTGCGGTATGAGGGCCTCTCACTGTTGTGGCCTCTCCCATTGCAGATCACAGGCTCCAGCCACGCAAGCTCAGCGGCCATGGCTCACGGGCCCAGCTGCTCCGCGGGAGGTGGGGTCTTCCCGGACCAGGGCACGAACCCGTGTCCCCTGCATCGGCAGGCGGACTCTCAACCACTGCACCACCAGGGAAGCCCCCAAAGGCTGATATCTTTGAATGACACAGTGATGAATGGTATGGCATTTTTTCAGTCAATTACCATCATATCCCTGCCTAACTAAATCACAGGTCACTCAAGCCCTTGTGGTAGAAACGTAATCCAAATATTTATCTCGATTATATTTATCTCTTGGTTATCTCTTGATTCCCAACCCAGTTTACCATCCTTCACTTTAAAACAAACTAGAAGGGATGTCACTTGCTAAAGACAAAAAGAATAGCGGGCACCTTCCTAGATCCAAGGCAGCACAGTAATTCAGAATCAAAAGTGCAGCTGGTGAATCCAAGTGACTCACAAAAGCTCTTTGGCACAATCCTGGGTAATGGAATTTCAATACAGGAATAACATTATTAAATCTAATTTCTGACAATACATTCAATAAAATGTCATTGGGGAGGAGCTTCAAGACGGCAGAAGAGTAAGCTGCGGAGATCACCTTCCTCCCCACAAATACATCAGAAATACATCTACACGTGGAACAACTCCTACAGAACACCTACTGAATGCTGGCAGAAGACCTCAGACCTGCCAAAAGGCAAGAAAGTCCCCACGTACCTGGGTAGGGCAAAAGAAAAAAAGAATAAACAGAGACAAAAGGATAGGGACGGGACCTGCACCAGTGGGAGGGAGCTGTGAAGGAGGAAAGGTTTCCACACACTAGAAGCCCCTTTGCGGGTGGAGACTGCGGGTGGCGGAGGGGGGAAGCTTCGCAGCCGCGGAGGAGAGCGCAGCCACAGGGGTGCGGAGGGCAAAGCGGAGAGATTCCCGCACAGAGGATTGGTGCCAACCAGCTCTCACCAGCCCGAGAGGCTTGTCTGCTCACCCGCCAGGATGGGCAGGTGCTGTGAGCTAAGGCTCGAGCTTCGGAGGTCGGATCCCAGGGAGAGGACTGGGGTTGGCTGCGTGAACACAGACTGAAGGGGTTAGTGCACCACAGCTGGCTGGGAGGAAGTCTGGGAAAAAGGCTGCAGCTGCCGAAGAGGCAAGAGACTTCTTCTTGCCCCTGTGTTTCCTGGTGCGCGAGGAGTGGAGATTAAGAGCGCTGCTTAAAGGAGCTCCAGAGACGGGCGCGAGCCACGGCTATCAGCGTGGACCCCAGAGATGGGCATGAGACGCTAAGGCTGCTGCTGCCGCCACCAAGAAGCCTGTGTGCGAGCACAGGGCACTATCCACACCCCCCTTCCAGGGAACCTGTGCAGCCCACCACTGCCAGGGTCCCGGGATCCAGAGACAATTTCCCCGGGAGAACGCACGGCGCACCTCAGGCTGGTGCAACGTCCCGCCGGCCTCTGCCGACGCAGGCTCTCCCCGCACTCTGTGCCCCTCCCTCCCCCCAGCCTGAGTGAGCCAGAGTCCCCGAAGCAGCTGCTCCTTTAACCCCGTCCTGTCTGAGTGAAGAACAGACGCCCTCAGGCGACCTACACGCAGAGGCGGGGTCAAATCCAAAGTTGAGCCCCTGGGAGCTGTGAGAACAAAGAAAAGAAAGGGAAATCTCTCTCAGCAGCCTCAGGAGCAGCGGATTAAAGCTCCACAATCAACTAGATGTACCCTGCATCTGTGGAATACCTGAATAGACAACGAATCATCCCAAATTGAGGAGGTGGACTTTGGGAGCAACGATAACTATATACAAATATATTTTTTCCCCCTTTTTCTCTTTTTCTGAGTGTGTATGTGTATGCTTCTGTGTGTGATTTAGTCTGTATATCTTTGCTTTTACCATTTGTGCTAGGGTTCTGTCTGTCCATTTTTTTGTTTTTGTTTTATTACTTTTCAAAAAATTTTTCTTCATAATTATTTTTTCTTTTTAATTTTAATACCGTTATTTTATTTTTCCTTATTTTATTTTATCTGCTTCTTTCTTTCTTTCTATCTTTCTTTTCTTCCTTTTATTCTGAGCTGTGTGGATGACAGGCTTTTGGTGCTCCAGCCAGGCATCAGGGCTGTGCCTCTGAGGTGGGAGAGCCAAGCTCAGGACACTGGTCCACAAGGGACCTCCCACCTCTACATAATATCAAACTGCAAAAATCTCCCAGAGATCTCTGTCTCAAAGCCAAGACCCAGCTCCACTCAACGACCAGCAAGCTACAGTGCAGGACACCCTATGCCAAACAACTAGCAAGACAGGAATACAACCCCACCCATTAGCAGAGGGGCTGCCTAAAATCATAATAAGGCCACAGACACCCCAAAACACACCATCAGACATGGACCTGCCCACCAAAAAGACAAGATCCAGCCTCATCCACCAGAACACAGGCATTAGTCCCATCCACCAGGAAGCCTACACAACCCTCTGAACCAACCTTAGCCACTGGGAACAGACACCAAAAACAACGGAAACTATGAACCTGCAGCCTGCAAAAAGGAGACCCCAAACACAGTAAGATAAGCAAAATGAGAAGACAGAGACACACAGCAGATGAAGGAGCAACGCAAAAATCCACCAGACCTAACAAATGAAGAGGAAATAGGCAGGCTACCTGAAAAAGAATTCAGAATAATGATAGTAAAGATGATCCAAAATCTTGGAAATAGAATAGACAAAATACAAGAAACATTTAACAAGGACCTAGAAGAACTAAAGAGCAAACAAACAGTGATGAACAACACAATAAAGGAAATTAAAAATACTCTAGATGGGATCAATAGCAGAATAACTGAGGCAGAAGAATGGATAAGTGACCTGCAAGATAAAATAGTGGAAATAACTACTGCAGAGCAGAATAAAGAATGAAAAGAACTGAGGACACTCTCAGAGACCCCTGGGACAACATTAAACGCACCAACATTGGAATTAGAGGGGTCGCAGAAGAAGAGAAAAAGAAAGGGACTGAGAAAATATTTGAAGAGATTATAGTTGAAAACTTCCCTAATATGGGAAAGGAAACAGTTAATCAACTCCAGAAAGCACAGAGAGTCCCATATAGGATAAATCCTGTATGGAGAAACATGCCAAGACACATATTAATCAAACTATCAAAAATTAAATACAGAGAAAAAATATTAAAAGCAGCAAGGGAAAAATAACAAGTAACACACAAGGGAGTCCCCATAATGTTAACAGATGATCTTTCAGCAGAAACTCTGCAAGCCAGAAGGGACTGGCAGGACATATTTAAAGTGATGAAGGAGAAAAACCTACAACCAAGATTACTCTACCCAGCAAGGATCTCCTTCATATTTGACAGAGAAATTAAAACCTTTACAGACAATCAAAAGCTAAGAGAATTCAGCACCACCAAACCAGCTTTACAACAAATGCTAAAGGAACTTCTCTAGGCAGGAAACACAAGAGAAGGAAAAAACCTACAATAACAAACACAAAACAATTAAGAAAAT
The DNA here is from genome assembly GCF_003676395.1 of Aethalodelphis obliquidens. Taxonomy (NCBI): domain Eukaryota; kingdom Metazoa; phylum Chordata; class Mammalia; order Artiodactyla; family Delphinidae; genus Aethalodelphis; species Aethalodelphis obliquidens. The sequence goes on along the minus strand of NW_020837945.1, from coordinate 89,495,190 downwards.
GATAATAGGAACATACATATCAATAATTACCTTAAATGTAAACAGATTAAATGCTCCAACCAAAAGACACTGAATAGCTGAATGGATACAAAAACAAGACCCGTATATATGCTGTCTACAGGAGACCCACTTCAGACCTAGGGACACATACAGACTGAAAGTGAGGGAATGGAAAAAGATATTCCATGCAAATGGAAATCAAAAGAAAGCAGGAATAGCAATTCTCATATTAGACAAAATAGACTTTAAAACAAAGACCATTACAAGAGAGAAAGAAGGACACTACATAATGATCAAGGGGTCAATCCAAGAAGAAGATATAACAATTGCAAATATTTATGCACCCAACAGAGGAGCACCTCAATTCATAAGGCAAATACTATCAGCCATAAAAGGCGAAATCGACAGTAACACATTCATAGTAGGGGACTTTAACACCCCACTTTCACCAATGGACAGATCGTCCAAAATGAAAATAAATAAGGAAGCACAAGCTTAAAATGATACATTAAACAAGATAGACTTAACTGATATTTATAGGACATTCCATCCAAAAACAACAGAATACACTTTCTTCTCAAGTGCCCATGGAACATTCTCCAGGATAGGTCATACCTTGGGTCACAAATCAAGCCTTTGTAAATTTAAGAAAATTGAAATCATATCAACTATCTTTTCCGACCACAATGCTATGAGACTAGATATCAATTACAGGAAACAATCTGTAGAAAATAGAAACACATGGAGGCTAAACAATACAGTACTTTAAAAGCAAGAGATCACTGAAGAAATCAAAGAGGAAATGAAAAAATACCTAGAAACAAATGACGATGAAAACACCACGAGGCAAAACCTATGGGATGCAGCAAAAGCAGTTCTAAGAGGGAATATATAGCAATACAACCCTACCTTAAGAAATAAGAAACATCTCAAATAAACAATCTAACCTTACACCTAAAGCAATTAGAGAACGAAGAACAAAACAACCCCAAAGTTAGCAGAAGGAAAGAAGTCATAAAGATCAGATCAGAAATAAAAGAAAAAGAAATGAAACAATAGCAAGCATAAATAAAACTAAAAGCTGGTTCTTTGAGAAGATAAACAAAATGGATAAACCATTAGCTTGACTCATCAAGGAAAAAAAGGGAGAGGACTCAAACCAACAGAATTAGAAGTGAAAAAGGAGAAGTAACAACTGACACTGCAGAAATACAAAGGATCATGAGAGATTACTACAAGCAACTATATGCCAATAAAATGGACAACCTGGAAGAAATGGACAAATTCTTAGAAATGCACAACCTTCCGAGACTGAAACAGGAAAAAATAGAAAATATGAACAGACCAATCACAAGCACTAAAATTGAAACTATGAGTAAAAATCTTCCAACAGGAGGCTTCCCTGGGGGTGCAGTGGTTGGGAGTCTGCCTGCCGATGCGGAGGACGCGGGTTCGTGCCCCGGTTCGGGAGGATCCCACATGCCATGGAGCGGCTAGGCCCGTGGGCCATGGCCACTGGGCCTGCGCGTCCGGAGCCTGTGCTCTGCAGTGGGAGAGGCCATAGCAGGGAGAGGCCGGCGTTCCGCAAAAAAAAAAAAAAAAATCTTCCAACAAACAAAAGCCCAAGACCAGATGGCTTCACAGGCGAATTCTATCAAACATTTAGAGAAGAGCTAACACCTATCCTTCTCAAACTCTTCCAAAATATAGCAGAGGGAGGAAGACTCCCAAACTCATTCTATGAGACCACCATCACCCTGATACCAAAACCAGACACAGATGTCATAAAGAAAGAAAACTACAGGCCAATATCACTGATAAACACAGATGCAAAAATCCTCAATAAAATACTAGCAAACAGAATCCAACAGCACATTAAAAGGATCATACACCATGATCAAGTGGGGTTTATCCCCAGAATGCAAGCATTCTTCAATATACACAAATCAATCAATGTGATACACCATATTAACAAACTGAAGGAGAAAAACCATATGATCATCTCAATAGATGCAGAGAAAGCTTTCAACAAAATTCAACACCCGTTTATGATATAATCCCTCCAGAAAGTAGGCATACAGGGAACTTACTTCAACATAATAAACACCATATATGACAAACCCACAGACAACTTCGTCCTCAATGGTAAAAAACTGAGACCATTTCCACTAAGATCAGTAACAAGGCAAGGTTGCCCACTCTCTCCACTATTATTCAACAATAGTTTTGGAAGTTTTAGCCATAGCAATCAGAGAAGAAAAAGAAATAAAAGGAATCCAAATTGGAAAAGAAGAAGTAAAGCTGTCACTGTTTGCAGATGACATGATCCTATACATAGAGAATCCTAAAGATGCTACCAGAAAACTACTAGAGCTAATCAATGAATTTGGTAAAGTAGCAGGATACAAGATTAATGAACAGAAATCTCTTGCATTCCTATACATTAATGATGAAAAATCTGAAAGTGAAATTAAGAAAACACTCCCATTTACCACTGCAACAAAAAGAATAAAATATCTAGGAATAAACCTACCTAAAGAGACAAAAGACCTGTATGCAGAAAATTATAAGACACTGATGAAGGAAATTAAAGATGATACAAACAGATGGAGAGATATACCATGTTCTTGGATTGGAAGAATCAACATTGTGAAAGTGACTACTACCCAAAGCAATCTACAGATTCAATGCAATCCCTATCAAGCTACCAAGGGCATTCTTCACAGAACTAGAACAAAAAATTTCACAATTTGTATGGAAACACAAAAGACCCCAAATAGCCAAAGCAATCTTGAGAACGAAAAACGGAGCTGGAGGAATCAGGCTCCCTGACTTCAGACTATAATACAAAGCTACAGTAATCAAGACAGTATGGTACTGGCACCAAAACAGAAATATAGATCAATGGAACAGGATAGAAAGCCCAGAGATAAACCCACGCACATATGGTCACCTTATCTTTGATAAAGGAGGCAAGTGGAGAAAAGACAGCCTCTTCAATAAGTGGTGCTGTGTAAACTGGACAGCTACAGGTAAAAGAATGAAATTAGAACACTCCCTAACACCATACACAAAAATAAATTCAAAATGGATTAAAGACCTAAATGTAAGGCCAGACACCATCAAACTCTTAGAGGAAAAGACAGGCAAAACACTCTATGACATAAAACAAAGCAAGATTCTTTTTGACCCACCTCCTAGAGAAATGGAAATAAAAACAAAAATAAACAAATGGGACTAATGAAACTTCAAAGCTTTTGCACAGCAAAGGAAACAAGACGAAAAGACAACCCTCCAAATAGGAGAAAATATTTGCAAACAAAGCAACTGACAAAGGATTACTCTCCAAAATATATAAGCAGCTCATGCAGCTCAATATCAAAAAACTAAAAACCCAATCCAAAAATGGGCAGAAGACCTAAATAGACATTTCTCCAAAGAAGATATACAGATTGCCAACAAACACATGAAAGAATGCTCAACATCATTAATCATTAGAGAAATGCAGATCTAAACTACAATGAAATACCATCTCACACCGGTCAGAATGGCCATCATCAAAAATCTACAAACAATGAATGCTGGAGAGGGTGTGGAGAAAAGGGAACCCTCTTGCACTGTTGGTGGGAATGTAAATTGATACAGCCACTATGGAGAAGAGTATGGAGGTTCCTTACAAAAGTAGAAGTACCATACGACCCAGCAATCCCACTACTGGGCATATACCCTGAGAAAACCATAATTCAAAAAGAGTCATGTACCACAATGTTCAGTGCAGCTCTATTTACAATAGCCATGACATGGAGCAATCTAAGTGTCCATCAACAGATGAATGGATAAAGAAGATGTGGCACATATATACAGTGGAATATTACTCAGCCATAAAAAGAAAGGAAATTGAGTTATTTGTAGTGAGGGGGATGGACCTAGAGTCTGTCATACAGAGTGAAGTAAGTCAGAAAGAGAAAAAAAAAATCATACGCTAACATATATATATGGAATATAAAAAAAATGGTCATGCAGAACCTAGGGGCAAGGTGGGAATAAAGATGCAGACCTACTAGAGAATGGACTTGAGGATACAGGGATAGGGAAGGGTAAGCTGGGACAAAGTGAGAGAGTGGCATGGACATATATACACTACCAAGTGTAAAATAGATAGCTAGTGGGAAGCAGCCACATAGCACAGGGAGATCAGCTTGGTGCTTTGTGACCACCTAGAGGGGTGGGATAGGGAGGGTGGGAGGGAGGGAGATGCAAGAGGGAAGAGATATAGGGACATATGTATATGTATAACTGATTCACTTTGTTATAGAGCAGAAACTGACACACCATTGTAAAGCAATTATACTCCAATAAAGATGCTAAAGAAGAAAAAAAAGAAATCATTAGGTTCTCCCACCCCTCATATACTGCTGGTGTGAATGTAAACTGGTGCAGACATTATGGAAAACAGTATGGAAGCTCCTCAAAAAGCTAAAAATAGCACAGCCATATGATCCAGCAATTCCAATCCTGGGTATTTACCCAAATAAAACAAAAACACTAATGCAAAAAGATATACATGCACTCCAAAGTCCACTGCAGCATTATTTACTATAGCCAAGATATGGAAGCAACTTGTGCCCATCAATAGATGAACAGATAAAGATGATGTGATATATATATATATACACACACACACACACACACACACACAACGGAGTATTATTCAGCCATTAAAAAAAAATCTTGCCATTTGTGACAACGTGGATGGACATAGAGGGTATTATGCTAGGTGAACTCAGGCAGGCAGAGAAAGACAAATACCATGTAATCTCACTCACATGTGAAACCTAAAAAACAGAACAAAAACAGACTCATAGATATAGAAAACAAACAGATGGTTGCCAGAGGGGAGAGGGGTAGAGGGTTGAGTGAAATAGCTGAAGGGGACTAAGAGGTACAAAAGAAAATAAATAAGCCACAGAGAGGCAATACACAGCCTAAGAAATATGGTCAATAATATTGTAGTCGTTTTGTATGGAGACAGATGGTTATTAGACTTATGGTGATCAGTTTATAATGTATGCAAAGGTTAAACCACTATCTGTACACCTAAAACTGCCATAATATTGTACATCAGTTGTACAGCTATATTTCAATTTTTAAAAAATCATTGGGTTCTCTCAACCTTAAGTAAGGCTATGAAGTAAGTTATACTACTAAATGGATCTCCTTCATGCTTACAAAATTATCGTAAGCCATTGTGAAAGGACATTTCTGCTGACAGTGCAGAGGCAGAAACGGGCCCTCTGGTTCTGTTCTGGGTGGACTGGCATGCTTGTGAGCTGACAGGACCCCTGTGCCAGCATGGTGTCATATGCCAGCTGGTCAGTACAGCTGGGGAGCACACACATACTGAGTCTGGGATCAGAAGTCTCAGCTGGTCACTGGCAAGGCAGCCGTGCCAAAGACATATTTGGCCATTTGATTACACTAAAATTTGACTATGTGTGTGTGTGTGTGAATCTATGTACGTTTGATGATACAAACCAATATAGTCTATCGGCAATTGTTTTTCAGACTGATAGTAAGCAAGAAAAGGCTCAAATAAATGAAGTTTCTCATCCCTTTGAAATAATGTGGAGCAAATAAGAAAAATTTTAAAAACAGCCAGAAAAAGAAGGTAAATGAGGTATTTTACAGTATGTTAAGGTGTGAGGACTGGTCCTGCAGTTTTACTAAAATACACACACATATACTAGCTGTCTATACTTATTGTTCACTCTCAAAAGTTATAGTCTGGCCACTATGACAAGAATTATGCAGACACAAAAATAGGAAACTAAAATAATGGAATAGAAGTAGTGCCTGAAAACCCAAAGGAAACAAAATAGTCATATCCTAGGGGAATATGCATGACTCTTTAAGAAAATATTGGAAAATTTTAAAATAGCAGTTTTTAAAAACCCAGATGCATAATAGCAAAATAGGAAGTCATGTGGCTTCCATAAACAAAATTCCAAAGATGGTAATTCTGACACTGATACCATCTATATTAAGTAAGGTTCTTCTAGTAGCAAGAAATAAATACTGACTCTGGCTAGATTCAGAGTCATGGAAGGAGAGAGAGAGAGAAAGAATTTATTAGAAGGACACCAGTAGGATTTTGTGGCGCTCCAGGGGCTTCATCGGCAATTTCTTATTTCTTATTATGTAACATTGATCACATAATAGAATCACATGGGTAAATGTGAAAAACAAGCAATGTACTGGCTTTACTAGGACAAATTCCATTAAAATCTCTGGGGGTGGGGCCCTTGAATAAGTATATTTCAAAAGTTCCCCAGCTGATCTTAATGTATAGCCAGGGTTGAGAACCTCTGGAATGTTGAATTAATATCACATTGATGACTCCCAGGTCCACTGCTTTTAGGTCAAATTCTACAATTCCCAGGACAGGGACTTCCATGGTAGTCCAGTGGTTGATACTCCGCACTCCCAATGCAGGGGGCCCATGTTCGATCCCTGGTCAGGGAACTAAATCCCGCAAGCAGCAACGAAGATCCCATGTGCTGCAACTAAGACCCGGTGCAGCCAAATAAATAAATATTAATAAATAAATAAATAAAATAAAATCCCCAGGACAGAGAATTTAAGTGGCTCAGTTTATATTCACTGAAAAAAACATTAGCCATTGCAGAGAAAGCAAGGTCATATTGGACCAGACACGGCAGGTGGCAGCTGGGAGTCCCTGCCTATGGATCAGAGCAGGCTGGAGTTCTGAGAGCTAGGCAGCCACCCAAAAACACGTCCATTACACCACCCGTGAGTGCAATGGGAAGTCTCATGCTTAACTCCTTTCCTCGCTAAGCACACGCGCAGATAAAACAGCACCACAGAATCCAGATTCCAGTGGGGCAGCCCAGGATGACACCAACGTTGAGTGCAGAGATGTGTCATGCACCCTGGCCATGAATGAACCCTCCTGTATTTATTCATTCAAACACCAATGTCACCTGGTAAACATTCTGCATTAGTAAATAAGCATGGTTTGTAGAAACTGGAACAAAGCCGAGTCTCCATTTGCTTCTGCTCTCCTTATAAGTGTATGTGAAATAGTAGCTTAAACAACGAAAGAAAAGCTTCTCTTACTTAGAAAGTATTTCCCAGACAAGACTGTTTACGCCAAACTTAATAGGCTCTCTTTACCTAATAGGTAGTGCAAAGATGACTCTAGTCTGCATTTAGCCCTAACACAAACTTGGAGTTAAAGAAGCTCAAATGAGGGCTTCCCTGGTGGCGCAGTGGTTGAGCGTCCGCCTGCCGATGCAGGGGACGCGGGTTTGTGCCCTGCTCCGGGAAGATCCCACATGCCGCGGAGCGGCTGGGCCCGTGAGCCATGGCCACTGAGCCTGCGCGTCCGGAGCCTGTGCTCCGCGACGGGAGAGGCCACAACAGTGAGAGGCCCGTGTACCGCAAAAAAAAAAAAAAAAAAAAAAGTTCAAATGAACTTTTAATAAACAGCCATCTCAGCTATGACACAGATATTCAAGGGAAAGCACACACAGCACACATGGAATAACTTATAAGTCAAAAACAGTATATACACTTCCAAACTCAAGCATATGAGAAGTATCTACGAAGCACTCATACCAGGGGAACTTCAAAATCAGGGTGAGACAGCTGCTGCTTTCAAGATAACCACTGCTTTGAATGGGTGACCAAACCTACACTCAAGAAATCATCAAGCATCTCAAGAGAGCATGTGATTGAGAGAGAGAATGAGTGATACACAGTAAGGGCTACATGAGTCAACGTAAGAGCCCACAGTGAGTTGGCATGAGCCCAGCCCTATCCCCAGAGCTTCCAAGGAATGGCTGGTCCATCTAGTTAACATCCCTCTTGAATTCAAAACACACGAGAGTCTAGGTGTCATGAAAGGAAAACTATATATTCACAGTATGACTGGGGAGAGGAGATAAAATAGTGGTGAGGTAAAGTGCCAGATAAAGTACATAATGGTTGTCGTCCAAAAACACGGAGCTGGGATTCCCTGGTGGCGCAGTGGTTAAGAATCCGCCTGTCAATACAGGGCATCCGGGTTCGATCCCTGGTCTGGGAAGATCCCACATACCGTGGAGAAACTAAGCCTGTGCGCCACAACTACTGAGCCTGCGCTCTAGAGCCCACGAGCCACAACTACTGAAGCCCACGTGTCTAGAGCCCGTGCTCCGCAACAAGACAAGCCACTGCAATGAGAAGCCAGCGCACCGCAGAGAAGAGTAGCCCCCCCTCGGCGCAACTAGAGAAGGCCTGCGCACAGCAACGAAGACCCAATGCAGGCAAAAATAAAATAAATTCATTTTTTAAAAAGAATTTTATTTTAAAAAAAACAAAAAAAACGCGGAGCTGTTTTGGTTTGTGTCCCTCCCTAAGCAGAACGTGAGACAAGGAATTCAAGTGCAGGTATTTTATTCGGGGACAGGGAAGAGAAGGCAGGCACTAAAGGATGTGTCCTCAAGCAAATTACCCCTACAAGCAGTCGCAGCATCACATCACACTGCAGGAAAACCTGGGAGCCTGTGAGGGCCACACCCCTCAGAAGCACGCCACCCACGCGGGGGAGCAAAGGAATTTACCATTGGTTGAGAGAAGCAGAAGGGCATCAACATTGGCAGTTCAGACCTGCCGGGCACATGGGCAGACTTACTCTAGCAGCCAGAAAAGCCCTCAGTGAGGGAGATGTGTGCCGGCGTTGAATGCAGCTGACCTACAATACAATGACATGGTAAGGTCTGAAAGGATAGGGTGGGTACTGGCAGCATCTGTAAGGTAAGGAAGTGGCAGGTGAGGCACAGGGGAAACAGCACTAGATGTGACCCAAGGATGTCTATGTTTGAGGCAAGATCAGTTAACACCTATTCCTGGAGATGCTGCGAGAAGCAGATGCAAATAGACACACACTTTACAGAACAGAGCGTAATACGCACACCAACCACAGTTATTAACTGACGGCTTTCAGAACTGAAGTACTGTACCTAGTACTGGAAAAGGACAGAGTCTTTCCAGTCTCAGGCTTGGGTTCAAGTCCCAGCTCTATCACTTACTGACCCCAGGGCCTTGGTTCAGTAACTTAACCTCTGCTTCCCTATCAAATGGAACTAATGAATAATAACTGACCCACAGTGCTGGTGTGGAGATTAAAAGCACTCATGCACATAAACCATCTAAGACAATGTCTAGCAAACGGCCAGAATCCAAACTACTACCATCATTATCATCATTATTACATAGAAATCTGTTAGCTTGGGCTGCCATAACTATCATAAATGGGGTGGCCTCACAACAGAAATCCATATTCTCACAGTTCTGGAGCCTCGAAAACCCAAGACCAAGGTGCCAGCCAATTCAATTTCTGGGGAGAGCTGTCTTCCTTTCTTGCCGATGGCTGCCTTCTCACTGGATCCTCACGTGGTAGGGAAAAGGAGAAAGAAAGATTTCTCTTCCTCTTGTTACAAGGCCACCAATCCTATCCTGAGTCCTCACCATCATGACCTATTTTAACCCTAATTACCTCCTAAAGACCCCACCTCCAAATACGATTACATTGGCGATTAGGACCTCAACATACGAATTTCGAAGGACCCAAACATTCAGTTCGTAACAAAATGTTTGAATGGCATAAATAAAATGAGCAGTAATACAGCAAATTCTATAACCATTCATGTCCACTGACCCATGTTAAAAGATAGTGCACATAACAATAAATGGATAGACAAATGGAGGACTGTAAGGCTATGACTGGAGATTGTAGAGTGGTTAAACTTTTTTTTTTTTATGTTATTCTGTTTCTAGGTCACCCAAATGCAAATGTTCAACATTTTCTACTTGTCCATGGCATTGTCTGGATTCCTTGCTGGCGGGACTCGAAATTACTCTAGTGAACAAACGCAACCAGGAGAGTACAGTGTCTGAAACTAAAACGAATTCTTATTATGGAAATCCTTTTTTTTAATGTCTGCTTCCCTGCCTTAGTAAATAGAACATAGAGAACGTAATTGAATATTTGATGATTGAAAATCTTGCAGTGTCTGTGGGTTCTCACGCTGAACATCAGTTCTCATCATAGCAAACAGATTAGACAGAATCTTTCATGGCCTTGAGATACCCCCATAAGGATTTTTTGTCTATGCCCTTTAAAAAATAATAAATATTTGATATCAGTTTGGTATGATTTTTGTTTGTGAATTTTCTCCATCTGATTGAGTCTAAGGGAACTTCGTTTACAGTTCTCTGAGTGAGATACATGCGCCCTCTCTTTCCACACAGAAGGGAGAGGCTCCTTCATCCCCTCCCTGACCACTTGAGAACTAGATACATTCCTCTATATGATCTAGACCTAGGGAGAAGGTTAGTGTGCCCAGCCTATAGGCATTCGTCAAGGGAACTCTTCTCCTACCCGTGTTCTGAGTCCTTCAGCAGAGCTTTTCTTAAGGAGCCGAGCCAGCCCATGCTGGCTCACCCCACCGTGGTCTGCTCTGGCCTCTCTTCCTATTCCTGGTTCTGCCTTTTCACGGGCCTTTCTAACGTGATGGGATCTCCAATGATGCAGCTCCTCATGGCCCATCCTCTAAGATTCCCTACCAGCTATGTTGAATCCTGGAAGTCATATTCCTCAAATCGACCTCATAATGAAAGTCAGAGGGGAAGAGTCATGGAGAGGCAAAGATTTGGGGAACACGGAACAGATGTTGCTGGTTCAGAAGATGATTCATACGCAAATGAAAGCCAGTTCCCGGATTCATTGACTGTGGAGGACTCAGAGTCCCAGAGTTAAGGGAGGTCATTGGCCTTCATCCAAGTCTTCTCCTCTCTCCACTGTTTTGGCTCAGTGGACGGATATGTGAAGCCATACAATGTTTTTCAAAATCGAAACCCACGCATGTTGCAGTAAAAGTACGGTCTATCTGGACTCAACTATTTTTGTTTTTTCCTCAGTTTATGGCTTTGGTGCCAATTTTATTTGTCGTTATTTGTGGGTATTTTAAGAGGAAATTTGAAGGAGCCTTATCAGGCATTGCTTATCAGCTACCATAGCAACACAGAAATAACAGAATAAGCATACTGACATCCCAGTTCCAGTGAAAGTTGTACAAAGAAGTCACCTAACCATCAACCAAAGATACTGAGAATGCAGTAAAAAAGTACCAGCTTCTGTGAATTAAAACTCATACACTTGGCTCACGAAAAGGCCTGAAAACTACCAACTGTCTAATCCAACAGCCATTTGGGTCTTCCTCCTCAGACAGCCCAATTTTTAGTGGGTACATTACAACCCAAAATAAAAGATTCATTATTCAGCCTTCCCTGCTGCTAAGAGTGACCATGTGACTAAACTCTGACCACTAAAACCTAGAAATATTGTACGGGATTCCAGGAAGTCTCCTCGAAAAGAAGTACACTCTTCTTCTTCTATGCCTCCCTCCTGCTGCTGGGAATACAGATGTGATGACTGGAACTCCAGCAGCATCTTGAGACATGAGGATGATAGTTCTGTGCTAGAGATAACAGAGCAGAGAGCTGAAAGGAGCCCAGGTCACTAATAACTTTCTTGAGTCCCCCTTCCAGTCTTATATTTCCGAGTAACAAAAACACCAAAAATTTAGTGACATAAAACAGCAGCAATTATTTACTATCATTTTCTCTCATGGTTCTAAGGGTTGACTAGGCTCAGTGAGGCAGTTCTTGCTCAGAGTTACTCGTGTGGGGCTGAAGTCATCATGTAGACTTCTTCACTCACTTATGAAGGTTCATGTTTACTCTTGCCCGGGTTTCCTACCCATGGCTTCCCAACGTGTCCTGGGCTTCCTCACAGCACGGCAGCAGAAACGAGCAGTCATCATACAGCCCTTTATGACCTGGCCTCAGAAAGTACACGATGTTGATTCTGCTGCACTCACTCTACTGGCTGAGGCAAACCCAAGTTCTGCCCAGGTTCAAGGAGAGGGGTCTCAGATTCACCTCTGGGGGATGAGGACAGAGAACAGTAAGATCATAATTTAAGAACAGCAGCAGATATCGTTACGGCCCTCTTCAAAAAATAAAATCTGGGGCTTCCCTGGTGGCGCAGTGGTTGAGAGTCCGCCTGCCGATGTAGGGGACGTTGGTTCGAGCCCCGGTCCGGGAGGATCCCACGTGCCGCGGAGCGGCTGGGCCCGTGAGCCATGGCCGCTGAGCCTGCGCGTCCAGAGCCTGTGCTCCGCAACGGGAGAGGCCACAGCAGTGAGAGGCCCGCGTACCGCAAAAAATAAAATAAAATAAAATCTGCCATAGTGCCATACTAGCCCTGAATTACCTACTTTCTGATTTATATTATGTGACAAACAAACATATCTTGTTTAAGCCAAAGGTATTATGGATTTTTCTATTATGTGCGGTCCCACCCAATCCCAACTGATCCAGCTCCCTAGGCCATCACTCATAGCTGATCCACACTTGCTTCCCACATACCTCTAACCAGCTTGTTTCATCGGGACTCTCCTTCCAAAGAAGATTAATGACCACAGCATAGAAAGGGAAAAAATGTGGCTAGAATCAAACCAGGTATACCATGGCAACAGAAATTGAGGTAAGAAACTGAAAAGTCATAACAAGTCAACCCTATTACTTTCAAGAGGCACAGCTATCTGTGGCCATTCAGTAAAAAGACAAGCAGCATCGTATGAATCAAAAACCCTAGAGATTTTTTACCAAATTCAGAACTCAAGAATTAACGAGGCCCCTAAAATATTAATAAAGGATAGAGGCTTATTCATGACAGTCCCATTAAATATAATTTTTTGTACTTATAATTGCTGAAGACAATCTCTGGGAAAAGTTTTTCTTTCAGGTTTTTGAGACATGATTTCATATTCTTATACTTTTTCCTTAAGAGAATCCCAGAGAGATCACTTAATTCCCAATCTATTTTTGAATTAAATAAAGGAACAACTAAAGAAAACACAAAAGTTTTTTTTTTAATAAATGTATTTATTTATTTTTGGCTGCATTGGGTCGTCATTGCTGCATGTGGGTTTTTCTCTAGTTGCGGTGAGCGGGGGCTACTCTTCGTTGTGGTGCGCGGGCTTCTCATTGCGGTGGCTTCTCCTGTTGCGGAGCACGGGCTCTAGGCGCACGGGCTTCAGTAGTTGTGGCTCGCGGGCTCTGGAGCGCAGGCTCAGTAGTCGTGGCCCCCGGGCTTAGTTGCTCCGCGGCATGTCGGATCTTCCCAGACCAGGGCTCGAACCCATATCCCCTGCATTGGCAGGCAGATTCTTAACCACTGCGCCACCAGGGAAGTCCCCGAAAATATTTTTAATTCTCTCAGAAATGTTGAAATTAAGCTCAATACATTCATTAATTTTGTACCTGGAGGAGTTACTGCACAGCTGCCTCACCACGTCCTAAGGAACACACCAACATCCCATCTCTGTGAAGAGCCCTAAAACTCAGAGAAACCATGTAACAGGGGCTGTCATTATGGACATCAACAGCCTCCGGCATCACCCCCAGCCTTCACCTTCTCATTTACGAACTACAGTTATTGTCATCTTCCAGAGTTAGTTATTTTGTTTTGTGTCCTAATATTTTTCTTACTTCTCCTAGTCCTAAAATGCCTTGGGATTAACCAACACTAAATTCAAGAACAAAGTATACTTCAGCTAACATCTTCCTCCTTCTCCCGTCAACCAGAAAAGGAAAAAAAACAAAACAAAACTTAAGATATAAATCATCTTCCTCCCTAGCAATGTTAAAAAGAAATAAGACCCAAATCCTTACGCACCTTTAAGTCCTTCCCTTCTTGATTCTATTTGGCCTCCTGAAATTAAATTCCTATAAACACATCAGTCTCTTATTTCCACTCGCCTTCGGAATTTTCTTTTTTTTTTTTTTTTTTTTTTTTCGGAATTTTCTATGTTTTATTACATTCAGAAATAGAGTGACATTTGCCAAGAAAATGGCTCCTTTTTCATTATTACCCCCCACACATACTAGTCCACACCCAAGCCACAAGGAACTGGTCCTACAGCCCACAGTGCTCTATCCAGCCCTGACTGCTCTGTTCCCATTGCCAGACACACGCATCCTCTGCTTCCAACTGTCTATTTTCTGCCCACTTCACGTGTCTCCTTCTCTATGAAGTCTTTTCTCATCCTCTAAGTTAGAATTAAGCTCTCTCTCCACATTTAACAAATAAAGCATTCACTGGGCACTGTTTTAGGGGCAAGATATACAACAGCGGAAAAAAATACAACATACTAGGAGAGAGAAACATTTCTCAAATCATCAATGGATAAATGTAAAATTGATTGTGTCATATGCCATAAATGAGTGGCACATGATGCTAGGACAGAGGGAATTTGACCAGCCATGTGTTAAGTCAGAAACTGTAAAGAGTCTGAAATGTTATCCAACCCGCAAGCTAACAAGATAGCCTGCCAGTTTTACGTACATATAATGACAGAAGACCCAAGATAAGACTCCTGGGTAAGAAACAGTGATATTAATTGTTGGTTACTCGTAACAAAACAGCATCCAGGGCAGTATCTTGTATCACTTCCCCAGTCTCCACAGAGCAACAGGATTTGACCAGATGTTACCTGCTCCGGTAGTAAGGTACACCACAGGAAAGGAGCCTCGAATTCTAGGACACTGGCTCTTAGAAGGCTGTCTATCCAACCCATCCATGCCTCGGGGAAGAAAGTGAGATTAATGTAAATTAAATCTCCTCCAGAGGAGAAGGGGACAAATCATTACTCTGGAATGTAAGCAAATGTCTCCAGGGAGGGGAAGGAGAGAGCTTATTCCCAGGGTGTCTCCAGGCAGTATGTCTCCAAATCTCTCTCTAGGGAAACACTATCTCTAGCTTCCTAGGCTGTTTGCTATTCCAACATGTCCTTTGCTCAGAGGGCTTAGACAAATGAGGCATGAAAGAAATTCATGGAGAACTGTCTCCCCACATTGCAAAGATCTGAGTTCTCCCCGAAGATATGAAGTTTGTACTGAGACCTGAGAAATGGGTAAGAGTTAGTGGATTGGAGCAAGGAGAGAAGCCGCATCCAGGCAGATCAAGTTGCACGTGCATGGCCCAGCACAGGGAAAAAGTACAGTGTTTTCAAGGAAGTGGCTGCACGGCTGTAGCACACAGAGCTAAGTGAATCTGGACAGGTAGACAGGGACCAGGCCATGCCGGGCCTTGTCAGTCCATATTAAAGATTTGGTCCCTTAGACCAAGAGCAGTAGGAAGCCAAAAATGTGTCTTAAGCCATAAATGCTATGATGAGATTTGCATTCCAGCAAAGCCACTCTCTATGTGATAGAGGATGGACCAGAATGGGGTTAAGACCTTGCGTCGTTCCAGCTTCCCACAGAACCTGAGATTAGGGTAAACTCTTGGAGCTTGTCTCTTCCACATCTAACACCTTCTTTTGCATCCCTCACATAACGCAACCCAGGCCCTTGAAATTTGTCATGTGTCATTTATTCCCAATAATGTGCAGAGCACCAATCTGAATCACAAGTGATTTTCACTGTTGAATCAGTAATAAGAGAAGCCCCTGCCCTCCTGTAGCTTCTATTTCAATGTACTATAAATTTGTTCATTTCAATTAACATCTTTTAAGCCTTTCACTTCTCTGCTTAGGATACCTCCATGTGTCCACCATAGGAAAGATCTAGATAAAGATGGCTTAGATCTGTGAAAAATTCAGTTGCTCTGGAAGATATCACCTAAGTTGAATCAGGGTGGCTTTGAATGAGGGCTGTAAGCTGGCTTCGGTGGCCTTGTATATAAGGAAAAAATTATATGAGATGCAGTGCTTAAACTGGAGCTGGGGTAAAAATAAAGCATCTGAAATCTTGACTGACTTGATGAGAGAAGGCCAAAAATTAAGACAGAGCTGGAAGTATATGATGGGATAAGAAGGGCAGAGGATGTGATGGCTTCAAGTAATGACTTCTGAAGAAGTAGCTGATTGGTTTTATATATGAGATACCGTTAGAGTGTTACCTTTTGCATTTTCCCCTTCACCACAAATTTAATAACTTTATTTTCGCTGCGGCTCCATCAATTTTAGTTTGGTTGTGCTATGATTCACTTCCCCAGAGCATTTGCATAATAGGTATCCTGCAGGTTTCATTTCTGTTAAATCACTGCTTTGTGGGGGGGGAAGGGGGGTGGATTCCAGGCGTGCTCCAGACTTTGAGTTAAGTTTTGAGACTAAAAGGAGATTGCATTTCCTGATTGCTAAGTTACCTCTGCTGTTCACTAAGAAATTATTTTCCCTATAACACTTCCGTTTGTATACTCGATAAAGTTAATATCTGTGAAATCAGTTGATTCTCACTGTACTAAATTATACCAAAATAGACAGAAGATTGACTTCCTGGTACTGAGGAGGGAAAATTCTCAATGTCTTTTGACTTATTATCTCTGGCAGTTGGAAAGAATTACAACAAAACACAAAATTACTTTCCAGGGTATGTTTAGAGAGCAAAGAAAATTAATGGAGGGACGGATTCTTAGGGTATTTTTCCTTTTGACAAAGATTTCTATTTCCTGTCAAACATTTCCTCTGAAATGAACTGGAGGAACACGATGTAAATTAATTTATCTATGCCTTAAGAAATACCTGAGGTTTAATTGCCTCTGCAATATTTACGTTTACATAAATAATTCAATGGCAAATTAATCCAGCTTTCATAATTATCTCCCACAGACGCACATGGTTCAGCCCCAAGGACTTAATTGCAGCTTGATGAAGGTACTTAGGTCACTACAACCAATAAACCATATAGAAAATTCTAAAGACATAAAGGAAAGAAAGCCATAGCTTTCAAGCCTAAGCTCTTAGGAAGAAATATAGTATTTGCAGTTGATCCTAAACACTGTGGGCTTCAGGAAACAGCACTATTAATGATGAACTTTCTAAAAATACACTGTTTCAACCTCATCCAAGAGCTAGAGCACACCAGATCCTTCAGTCCACAGTTGAGTGGCACCTTTCCTGTGAACTCTATATCTCCCACATAACCTGGTGGGAACAGTTGTCTCCCCCGTATTGTTTCATACACCATCTCCAGTCATTCGTTCTACACTCAGCTCCTCTTCTCCTCTCACTTTGCTCACTCCCCTTTCATTCTGTCCAGAGCCAAGGCTGTCATCCCAGACCAGCTTTCAGGCAGAGGAGGGCCAGGTGAGCTCAGTTCCAGCATTTTACTGGACCCTTCTCCAGCCAGAGGACGACGTTCTCTTCTTCCAAGAATTCATATTTGAAAATTCAGAATTCAAAAAATCATACATCCTGTCACTTGCTAGTTGGAATAGTAACTAAAATTTGGCATTGAATTTTATGGCTTATTAAGGAATTCAGTTATCTAATCTGGTTTATGCTACTCCAAACCGAACTGAAGGAATTAGTATAATTCAGTTGTATAGATAAGGAGACTGAGGCTCGAAGAGGTTAAGAAGTTTTCTCCACGTGAACAAGATAATTCGTAGAGTCAGGTTTGAATACAAGTCTCATCCTAGCGCGAGTGCCCTGCGGACTTGGGTTCACTAGTCCATACTAGACCCAGAACAGTGCCTGCACATAGTAGGCTCTCACTAAATATCTGTGCAATGAAAGGATTGTAGCGTCATGCTCTTTGCTCTGCATCACATTGCCTTCCTAGGAAATATATGATTCCTCCGTCCTCCGTTCTCCTTCCCACATCCAGCCTAGACATCAAATTTAGGTGATTATTACCTGGACTTCAATGCCACACTCACACCTCGCTTTGTTTCAAAGCCCCCCCGCATGATTCTGCCCATATTTCATAATCACATAATGGAGCATTTGGTCATGCACCATCTTATACTGGCTTCTATTGTATGTTGGTCTTGTCTTCAGTTCCTTTCACTCTTCCTCATTTCAACCAAGCCAGGTATGTCTGTTAATCTCCAGGTGGGATCCATTTATACTGAAGCTTAAACAACTCAAAGGCAAAATTTTGGCAAGGCAGCAAAAGCCGAATCATTATAACACTTGCTACTACAAGCAGAAAAAGTAGATAGGAAAAGAGGGGAAGGAGACACAAAGCCACAGAGAAGGATTCTTCTAAGTAACAATCAATCCTTTCCCTGCTAGAAGGTAGAAGCCTGTGAGACCGCCCACCCCCAGCCACAGTAGGAGGGAGAATTCATTCTACTGCATTTTGCACAGTGAATTTGTAGTAAGGAGAGCTGCACCTCCTAGAACTTGTGCAGAAATAAGTCATGCCGCCTGGCTGATGGCTTCCACAATATCCTAAAGAGGAGGAATTCATGAGGAACACCAGCACCAGCCAGCAGCTACACCTGTAAATTAGTTTTAAATCCTGTACGTATGTATATAGACATGGGTGTGACGTTTAAGTAAACACTTTGGTTTTTTTGATCATATATATTCACTCACTTTTGGTTTTTATTTTCACTATAAAACCTTTTTCAAGTACACTTAACAAGGTAGAAGCCCATGCTGGCTGTCGTCACCATAGGGGTGCCCAGGCTGAGGAGGCAGAAGAGTAGGCTGCCTGATAAAGCCAGTTCTTTATAGACCTGAAATCAGTCCGGCCCTGAATGAGAACATGTAAGAACTTCTTGACTCAAGTGCCTTCCTTTTCCTGTTTCTTAGCTGCACACTTTTCCGTATCCTGATCTGGATAGAAGTTTTAGCTGGGCCCCTACCCTTACCTGCCCTCACTATAGGCTCATTCCTAATACCTTCTGCAGATGATATTTTGGAGTAACTCTGCCTACGTAGACTGACAGTCTCTCTCTACTTCACCATATCCTGTGTCTGCACCTCCGTGTGTTCCCTTGGTCTAGCTGAAACTCGAGTTATGTCCAACATTTCTCCTTTCTCTCCTACAGATAAAAGAGCAAATATTCAATAAAATATGTATTGAATTAAAGCTCATGCAAGTCTGAACATTTTAAAAAGCATAAATACTTTCAGATGTTGAAGTACAACAGTATGTAGTTTCTGAACCTGTGATCTGTAAATGGATTCCATGGGGCCTCCCTTCAAATTGTATGAAAATTTTCACAGTGGATACAAATGTTCATTTTTCTGGGATGAGCCTAATTAACTGTTATCAGTTTCTCAATGGGATCTACTACTAAAAACATAGAGTTCTACTACCAAAAACTCTAAAGATTGCCCCCCTAAAGCAAAGAGATCAGATCTTTTAAAATAAAATAGGTCATGTTTCTCCAGAGTCACAGTCCTTTTTGTTATGTAAGGTCCCTGTCTGGGATAAGGGGGGGACAAACAGGTGTCACCGTAGACCTCAAGCTCTTCTACATCAATATCTACAGGGCTTATGTTGGAGAACCCACTTTAACAGTCACACTTTGATGGCCATGGGCATAGCAAGATACAACTACAGTGAAGAAATGGAGTCCATCTAGAAAAACTATCTGGCAAAATTAGTTCCTGTCTAAAAAGCAAGACTGAAGAGTCTCTTTTACAGAAGTATTTGAGGGCTTCAATTATCCTGAGGGCCTCTCTGAGCCCTTTGATATCCAAATTATCCCCATTCAAAGGGCCTCTGAGGCCACTATTGCAGCTGATTTTCCATTCTTCAGTTGTTAACTGGTCTAACTCTGCCAGATACTCATTTCTCAATGTAAGTCCCCCAACATCACTTACTTGAAATCCCCCATCTTCTGTAAAATTTGCAGTTTCACATTTCAGTTTGCTTTGTTTTTGCACTGGAACACTGAGCGTTGATACCCTGGGTGGCTGGACGCAAGGATTAAGCAGGAAATCTCTAACAGCAGACATCTTATAACTGGTCAGTTAAATTAGTGAATATTTTTATGCTGCTATATTCTAACAACTTTGTAACTGCTGTGAGTCAAAAAAAATATATATTCAGATAATCAGAAACCCCTAAACATCAAAATGTTAGCAGCAGTGATCCCTAAGCAGTGGTATTATGGGTAATAAAAATAACTCACACTGAATGCTCACTGCGCATTGCATGCAAAGCACTCTGCAAGCATGACCTCATCTAGTATTCACAGAAACCCCCTGAGAGAGACCATTATTTCTCTCTTTTCAAATGAAGCACCTGAGGTTTAGAAAGGTCAACACACTTACCCAAGGTCACACTGGTAAGTGGCAGGGCTGGGATTTAACTCGGCTAACTGACTTCAGAGCCCAGGCTCTTAACCTTGCACTTTTTTGTATTTGCCTCTTTCATATATATAAAAAAAAAATTACATAAAGGGGGAAAGGGGGTTATTTTTTAAAACCACTGCGTACAACTATCACCTTGTACACCTTTTCAAAGTCATACTCCCTAATCTGTTTATGGTCCATTTGATAAATATCACCTATCAAAGCTTATTTCTCTGGGGTTTTATTAGAACAGGCACTTAAATTTCTTTTAAAAAGTGAACTTTTTTTTTTTTTTTTTTTTTTTTTTTTGGCGGTACATGGGCCTCTCACCGCCGCGGCCTCTCCCGTTGCGGAGCACAGGCTCCGGACGCGCAGGCTCAGCGGCCATGGCTCACGGGCCCAGCCGCTCCGCGGCATGTGGGATCTACCCAGACCGGGGCACGAACCCGTGTCCCCCGCATCGGCAGGCGGACTCTCAACCACTGCGCCACCAGGGAAGCCGAAAAGTGAACGTTTTAGTCACAGGTTTTTAACCACTAGCCAATATCTCCGGCTAGAAGCCTGTGGCATTTGTTGTTTTCAAAGTCCCTCTTTTGGCAAGAATACGAATTCACCTCTCTCTCCTAAGTGCCTCCACATTGAGGGCCACAAAAAAAGAGCTGAACGAAAGAGGAAGGACCAGAAACTGCATTCTATCCCACAGGGGACAGGAGAGATTTAGAATTTGTATTTACTCATTTGTTCAGTGGATTTTAAGTATTATCTGTATAAGCTTCCATTCACTTTATGTTATTAATATTAATACTTTATTCATAATATTTATGTAGTAATGTGACTGTATTAAAGTTCTCCAGAGAAACAGAACCAGTAGGATATATATAGATATGTATAAGAGGAAACTTATTATAAGAATTGGCTCAGGGCTTCCCTGGTGGCACAGTGGTTGAGAGTCCGCCTGCCAATGTTGGGGACACGGGTTCGTGCCCCGGTCCAGGAAGATCCCACATGCCGTGGAGCGGCTGGGCCCGTGAGCCGTGGCCGCTGAGCCTGCGCGTCCAGAGCCTGTGCTCCGCAGCGGGAGAGCGGGAGAGGCCACAACAGTGAGAGGCCCGCGTACCGCAAAAAAAAAAAGAATTGGCTCATACAGTCATGGAAGCCAAGAATCCCACAATCTGTACAATCTGTGGTCTACAAGCTGCAGAACCAGAAAGGCTGATGTTGCCATTCAGTCCAAGTCAGTAGGCCTGAGAAGCAAGGGGAGTCAATGGTGTAACTCCCAGTCCAGGGGAGGAGTAGAGGGTAAATAAACCCCAGAGTCTGAAGGCCCAAGAACCAAGAGCACCAATGTCCAAGGGCAGGAGAAGATGGATGACCCAACTCACAATGAAAGAGAATTCACCCTTCACCGTTCAGACCCTTAACAGATTGCCATCACCAGTGTGGGTGGGCATTAACCAATCTTCTTTACTCAGTCTACTGAATCAAACCCATCTCTTCCAGAAGTATCCTCATAGACACACCCAGAAATAATGTTTATTCCAGCTATCTGGGCATCTTTTAGCCAAGCTGACATATAAAATTTAAAATTAAGCACCACAGTGACCTTGGAGAACTCTGAACAGCCCAGAGCTTAGGGAAACCACTTACGTCAGACTGTTCAAAAATGCCAATAAGGAGCCTTGAGTAGCAAAACTCTAGGACCAGAAAGATGTTAAGAGTAGGAATGGAGGTGAGGCACACTTCAAACAGACTTTGGGAATGATAAGAAGGTGATGGAAAGAATACAGTCTTAGGAGGCAGCTGGAAGAGGGCAGTACTCCCAGACCTCCCACCCTGTGTTCCCCCCTCCCCATAACAGTGTTGGCAGCAGCTCTGTGGCAGCATAGGTGGTAGCCAGTACAAAGGGAGCTCGTCCCAGCTCTGGCGCCATCAACGCTGGAGCAACTTGACATATCAGACACTACATGTTATAAAACTAATAGCAGAATCCCCAGTGCCTCACATAACTCCCCGTAATAGCATCAGGGCTTATTGGAGACTGGTTAGATTTTTCAGTTTTCTTTCAAAGAAGTCAACATATTGTAGACTAATATCTGGACTGAGTAAAAATTATTGTAGACTAATATCTGGGCTGAGTAAAAACATCCATAGTAAAAACTATGGATGAAACTATCTGGACTCCAAAGGATAAAAGAAAGAATTTCTTGATAGTGAGATATGGCCTTATTAGTACCCAAGGCTGGTGAAGCAATAGTATGCTGTATTTACAGAGCTTATATGTACACTTTTATATGATTTTTCCATTTTACCTTAACTGATTTTTATTGAGCACATATTTGAGGGATTTTATATTTATATAATTAAGCCCATCAGCTTGTTTATACTACTTTTATATTGCTCTCACATTAATATAGTTCACAGTCCCAGAGCATGCCCTGTGTGCCAAATACTAAGCTGAAGACTTAAATTAGAAGTCTAATTTGTCTAATGTAGTAGACATTAGACTTAAATTCAACCCAATAGCTCTAAACTTATTGCGCTTTATAACCAGAATAATCCTTTCTCATGTCTTATAATTTTGTATTCTTTCTGTAATTTCATTTTTTTTTTACAGTGTGTGAAATGAGGCATGGGTCTAAGTATATTTATCTCCATACCAATAATTAGTATGTCTAAGAGCAGGAGTCCACAAACAATGGCTTGTGGGCCAAATCTGGCCTGCTGTCTGTTTTTGTAAACAAAGTTTTATTGAAACAGAGTTACACTCATTTGTTTACATATTTTCTACAGCTGCTTTCACACCACAAAGGCAGAGGTGAGAATTTGCAAAGCCGAAAATATTTACTATCTAGCCCTTTACCTAAAAATACTGATCACACAGTCTCCCAAAGCAAAAGAAATCAAAGCAAAAATAAACAAATGGGACCTAATCAAACTTGAAAGCACAGCAGAAGAAACCATCAACAAAAAGACAACTTACAGACTGGAAGAAGATATTTGCAAATGATATGACTGACAAGCGGTTAATATCCAAAATATACAAACAGCTCATACAACTCAATATCAAGAAAACAAACAACCCAATGAAAAAATGGGCAGAAGACCTAAATAGACGTTTTTCCAAAGAAGACATACAGATGGCCAACAGGCACATGAAAAAAAGCTCAACATTGCTAATTATTAGAGAAATACAAATCAAAGCCACAAGGAGGTATCACCTTACACCTGTCAGAATGGCTATCATCAAAAAGTCTACAAATATTAAATGTTGGAGAGGGTGTGGGGAAAAGGGAATTCTCCTACACTGCTGTTGAAAATATAAATTGGTGCAGCCACTATGGAAAACAGTATGGAGTTTCCCTAAAAAAACAGAATTATCACATGAGCTAGCAATTCTACTCCTGGGTATGTGTCTGGGAAAAAAAAATAACTCAAAATGATACATGTGCCCCAATGTTCATAGCAGCACTATTTACAACAGCCAAGATGAGGAAGCAACACAAGTACCCATCAACAGATGACTGGCTTAAGACATGGTACATATATACAATGGAATATTACACAGCCATAAAAAAGAATGAAATCTTGCCATTTACAGCAACATGAATGGACCTAGGGAATATTATGCTTAGTGAAGTAAGTCAGACAAAGACAAATATTTTATGATATCACTTATATGTGGAATCTAAAAAATAATACCAGTGAATCTACATGCAAAACAGAAACAGACTCACAGACACAGAGAACAAACTTATGGTCACCAGAGGGGAGAAGAAGTAGGGGAGGGACAAATTAGGACCATGGGATTAACAGATACAAACTACTATACATACAACAGACAAGCAACAAAGATTTACTGTATAGCATAAGGAATTATAACCAATATCTTTTAATAACCTATAATGGAATATAATCTGGGAAAAAAAAACCTCTCAATCACTATGCTCCCTCCATACCTGAAACACCACAGTTCAATTAAAAAAAAAAATCTGAAGGGGAAAAAAAGTAGTGATCACATAATTGTTTCTCTTTTCATTGTTTATATCTCATCTCATTTGTTATTGCTTTTTAATTCTTTTCTGAGTCACCATATGAAAAGTACCAGACAATGTAAAAAAAAAGTTTTTAATATTTTTAAAATTTAACTCAAACTTTTCCTTTACTGACGTTTACTGTTTTAGATTATATTAATTAAATGTCAAAAGTTGCTCAAGTGAAGAGATATAGATGAACAAACTAATTGTAGTTGTTTACCGTTACTATAGCAATAGTTAACAAGCAACAATACCTCATTGCCATACAATAATAGGCACTTATTTAGATCATGCCTCTGCTGAGGGTCTAAGCTACTGGTCTAAGCCGGGCCAACTCGTACCACTCTTCCACATGGTACTAGCTGATAAGAGAGTACCACTCTCCTATCAAACCTCTTCCTGGGACCAGGAGGCTACCCTAGGTAGGATTTTCTCATGATGGCAGAAACCTACAAGGTTTCTCAAAACCTAGACTCAGGACTGGCACAGTGACACTCTCACCACATCCCATTGGCCAAAACAATTCACAAGGTCAACCCAGATTCAAGGGGCAGGAAACTATACTGCAAAGTCACATAGCAAAAGGCAAGGCTGCAGGGACAGATGAAGAACTGTGGTCCATGAGACAATCTATCACACGTGGGTACACATGTGAACTTTAAAGTACATTTGCATTTCTACATGATATAATTTTTTTTTTAAATATGGAACGCTTCACGGATTTGCATGTCATCCTTGCGCAGGGGCCATGCTAATCTTCTCTGTATTGTTCCAATTTTAGTATATGTGCCGCTGAAGCGAGCACATCTACATGATATAATTTTAATATTTAATCCTGATGAAGGTTCTAGGAATTAGGTATTATCATTGTTGCCGTTTAAGAATGATGAAGCTGAGTCAGGGCTTCCTCCTTGCCCAATGTCATACAGTCTGGAAGTGGCAGAAGAAGGACTGAATCCAAGCCTATTTCCAAAGGCTTTTCCTCTGGGCAGTATTTGCATTATTAAATTTGTCTAGTGAGGCGGCAATGGCTACGGCCTGGTAAAATTCAATCCTTCTTGTCCATAGTATAGGACTGTAGCTACTCAGGTGCTATAGACTGAATATTGGTATCCCCCCAAAACTCATATGTTGAAACCTAATCCCCAAAGTAATGGTATTTGGAGGTGGAGCCTTTGGGAGGTGATTAGGTGATGGGGACAGAGTTCTCATGAATGGCATTACTGCCCTTATAAAAGAGACCCCAGACAGCTCTCTCACCCCTTCTACCATGTGAGGATACAGTGAGAAAACAGCTATCTTTGAAGCCAGAAGCGAGCCCTCACCAGATATGGGATCTGCTGGCCCCTTAATCTTGAACTTCTCAGACTCCACAATTGTGAGAAACAAATGTTTGTTGTATAAGCCACCCAGTCTCTGGCATTTTTGTTACAGCAGCCCGAATGGAGTAAGACACCAGGCCCCAGTGTATGGGAGTCCAAACCGACCAAAGTGAGCAGAAGTGATGTGTACCATGTCCAGGTCAAGACTTGCTCACTTGCTTTTCCCCTTTGGCCAGGTGGGTGAAGACAAGGCTGTCCAATGAGCTTTCTGAAATAATGGACGTGTTCCACGTCTGCACTATCTCATATGGTATCCCCTAGCCCCAAGTGAACACTTGATGTATGGTTAGTACAACTGAGGACTTGAATCTTTAATTTAACTGGCTCTAATTCCTCTAAGTAAAGTAATTCTAATTAAGTTTGTTATGGAATTCAGTAAATTGAGGATTGAGATTGAAAACAGATGGAAAGGAGTTGGAAAATGTAAATGTTCCCTAACTTGGTAGAACTGTCTGGCAGAGGTCAAATAGTGGCCAATACTTTGGGAAGAAAAATAAGGTATCTAAAAGAAACAAACTCTTGATACAGTTACAGTTTGAAATTTCCAGTTTCCTTCTGATTGGGTAACAAATTAAGCTCCCTTTTACTACAGAATTAATTCACCTCTCTCACTGGTTAATAATTTATCATTTTGAGGCAACCTGACATACTATACGCAGGCATAAAGCCACTTTTTCTAAAATCCACTGGTTCCCTGGAGCAGTTGTATCTCTTATTGATATTTATTGTAACAACCCAATACTCCTAATGGTTGTGAAATTCGGCTTGTCTGAGCACTTTCAAAACAAATAACACCAGCGTAGCTCCCAAACACCACTAGCCATCCATCACTTGCAAGACAGTCACCGTGACCAGCACCCTGCTTTAGGGATGGGTTTATGCTACAGTTCTAGAAAACAAGCTTTTACCTTTCCAGTGATGTGGTGAAAAAACCTGGAGCATACACCCTCGATTGGCTATTAACATTTTTTTTGAATTTTATTTTTTATACAGCAGGTTCTTATCAGCTATCTATTTTATACACATCAGTGTATACATGCCAATCCCAATCACCCAATTCATCACACCACCACCCCCTACCGCTTTCCCCACTTGGTGTCCATACATTTGTTCTCTACATCTGTGTCTCTATTTCTGTCCTGCAAACTGGTTCATCTGTACCATTTCTCTAGGTTCCACATATACGCATTAACATACGATATTTTTTTCTTTCTGACTTACTTCACTCTGTATCACAGTCTCCAGATCCATCCACATCTCTGCAAATGACCCAATTTCGTTCCTTTTTATGGCTGAGTAATAGGCCATTGTATATATGTACCACATCTTCTTTATCCATTCATCTGTCAATGGGCATTTAGGTTGCTTCCATGAGCTGGCTATTGTAAATAGTGCTGCAATGAACATTGGGGTGCACGTGTCCTTTTGAAATATGGTTTTCCGTGGGTATATGACCAGTATTGCTGGATCATATGGTAATTCTATTTTTAGTTTTCTAAGGAACCTCCATACTGTTCTCCATAATGGCTGTATCAATTTACATTCCCACCAACAGTGCAAGAAGGTTCCCTTTTCTCCACACCCTCTACAGCATTTGTTTGTAGATTTTCTGATGATGCCCATTCTAACTGGTGTGAGGTGATGCCTCATTGTAGTTTTTTTTTCTTCTGTACACAGGCCTCTCACTGTTGTGGCCTCTCCCGTTGTGGAGCACAGGCTCCGGACATGCAGGCTCAGCGACCAGGGCTCACGGGCCCAGCCGCTCCGCGGCATGTGGGATCTTCTCAGACCGGGGCACGTACCCGTGTCCCCTGCATCGGCAGGCAGACTCTCAACCACTGCGCCACCAGGGAAGCCCCTCATTGTAGTTTTGATTTGCATTTCTCTAATAATTAGTGATGTTGAACAGCTTTTCATGTGCTTCTTGGCCATCTGTATGTCTTCTTTGGAGAAATCTCTATTTAGGTTTTCTGCCCATTTTTTTGGATTAGGTTGTTTGTTTTTTTAATATTGAGCTGCATGAGCTGTTTATATATTTTGGAGATTAACCCTTTGTCTGTTGATTCATTTGCAAATATTTTCTCCCATTCTGAGGGTTGTCTTTTCATCTTGTTTGTAGCTTCCTTTGCTTTGCAAGAGCTTTTAAGTTCCATTACGTCCCGTTTATTTTTGTTTTTATTTCCATTACTCTAGGAGGTGGATCAAAAAAAATCTTGCTGTGATTTATGTCAAAGAGTGCTCTATATTTTGCTCTAAGAGTTTTATATAGGGTCCAGTCTTACATTTAAGTCTCTAATCCACTTTGAGTTTATTTTTGTGTATGGTGTTAGGGAGTGTTCTAATTTCATTCTTCTACATGTAGCTGTCCAGTTTTCCCAGCACCACTTATTGAAGAGGCTGTCTTTTCTCCATTGTATACCCTTGCCTCCTTTGTCATAGATTAGTTGACCATAGGTGCGTGGGTTTATCTCTGGGCTTTCTATCCTGTTCCATTGATCTATCTTTCTGTTTTTGTGCCAGTACCATATTGTCTTGATTACTGCAGCTTTGTATTATAGTCTGAAGTCAGGGAGTCTGATTCCCCCAGCTCCATTTTTTTCTCTCAAGATTGCTTTGGCTATTTGGGGTCTTATGTGTCTCCATACAAATTTTAAGACTTTTTGTTCTAGTTCTGTAAAAAATGCCACTGGTAATTTGATAGGGATTGCACTGAATCTGTAGATTGCTTTGGGTAGTATATTTTCACAATATTGATTCTTCCAATCCAAGAACATGGTATATCTCTCCATCTGTTTGTGTCATCTTTGATTTCTTTCATCAGTGTCTTATAGTTTTCTGAGTACAGGTCTTTTACCTCCTAGGTAGGTTTATTTCTAGGCATTTTATTTTTTTTGTTGCAATGGTGAATGGGATTGTTTTCTTAATTTCTCTTTCTGATCTTTTGTTGTTAGTGTATAGGAATGGCTGTTAACATTTTAATCGTGAAAGCTGGGGAGGATTTGAACCCATTGCTCACTTGCATACTTGCACATGTAGAAATCAATTACAATTGAAAAGAATATTTAGACATTAGCACCTGAGAAGTGTGATTGCTTTTTAGCTTCTGCTTATTTTCCATACCACCAGAAAAGGTCACGGTGATGAATGTGAATGGCAGTGAGCCCTCACTACTGGGGGGATGCCAATTTTGGGGTGGTGGGAAGGCTGATAAAAGGCAAGTCCATGGGCTTCCCTGGTGGCGCAGTGGTTGAGAGTCCGCCTGCCGATGCAGGGGACACGGGTTCGTGCCCTGGTCCGGGAAGATCCCACATGCCGCGGAGCGGCTGGGCCCGTGAGCCATGGCCGCTGAGCCTGCGCTCCGCAACGGGAGAGGCCACAATGGTCAGAGGCCCGCATACCGCAAAAAAGAAAAAAAAAATAGAAGGCAAGTCCGTGACTCCGAGGATAATCCATGCTGCTGTATCCACTCTCAGGTTTCTCAGCGCCTTCTTTAGAGGACCTCTTTGCTCCCTGTGGCGCCTGTGACTAGGAGTCAGAGCCAGCTCACATTGTGGCTCCTCTTATTAGCTGAGTGGCCATGAGCAGTCCCCTCTCTGAACCTCATTTTCCTTCTCCATGTGAGGATTAAAGGGACTAGTGCAGATGAAGTGCGTAGCACATAGTAACTGCACATTGTGTAGTATTCCACCCATGGAGCTGTTATTTCTGGAGACTTCTCCATCCTCCCCCTCCCCAACACCACCCCTTATGCATACAGATTTCAGCGCCACATGGCAATTTACTCATTCTTAAAACCTCAAAACTCGTTCAACCAAAAACAGCCTCATAACATAACTGAGAGACATCTTAGGAAGCAGATGAAAAGGAAGCTACACTAACAATGTACACAGGTCACTCTGGTTACGGATCAGAGAGATGGGAGATTCGTATGCTCTCCAAACAGGTCTTAGCCAAATAGCTCTCTCTGTCACCCCGGGCGGAGATTGCTACTTTCCTTTCTTATGCTAATGCTTTCAGTAATAAACTGCATACCCTTTTATCTTGTAAAACAAAATCATCATGACCTCAGAAGGGATGAGGAATCCTGGGCCCTCCACCTTCTTCCTATTTGTTACCTTGGATGTATGTGATCTGCACTTTTGTCTTATGCTTGAGACATAGATATTGGACATGACTGAGGCCTGCCTCACCTGAAGCTTTCTCCAGGGCGCCCAAATCCAAGGCCTTGATTCTGATCAGGACTTTCAAATATTGAACACCTGGTGCTTATCAAGGCTCTACCAAGACACTGGGTGAGATCACAGAGGACAAATGCGCCCTTCTGCAGCCTCACTTCTCAATTTCCTTGCAAGTCACTCTCCTCCTCCTTGCTTACTTCTGGTTCAAAGTTATGAGGAAGATGTCAAACAGTGAGAGGAGTATTTAAGATGTTACCATGCAGGGCTTCCCTGGTGGCACAGTGGTTGGGAGTCCGCCTGCCGATGCAGGGGACGCGGGTTTGTGCCCCGGTCCAGGAAGATCCCACATGCCGCAGAGCGGCTGGGCCCGTGAGCCATGGCTGCTGGGCCTGCGCGTCCAGAGCCTGTGCTCCACGGCGGGAGAGGCCACAGCAGTGAGAGGCCCGCGTACCGCAAATATAAATAAATAAAAAAGATGTTACCGTGCAGACGGGCTCACAGTATACAAGCACTTATAAAATACTTCTATGAATTGGGTCTCAACGGATTACGTTTGTCCGTGACAAATTTTTCCAGCAAGTTTTCTAAGATTCTTCAATTGTTCTGTCATCACTGCTTCCAGCCAGGGATCCTAAGGACAAGAGCCTCTGAGAGGATGGAACACAAAAATGCGAAGGCACGTGTGGCAAACACAGCTGCCCAACAGGTATCTGTGCTCCTTTCCCTAAGTGTAGAGTTGCTAATGGAAGCAGCTGCCCAGCCAGGGAACACTTTTCCTCTCCTCCACACACACCCCCACCCCAATCTTTGCATCTAGATGTAGCATGTGACATTTTCCTACGAAGGGGATGTGAACAGAAAGGATGTGTCACTTCCTGGCTAAGATAGTTAAAAGACAGTGTGCCTTCTCCACATTCCTCTGGATGTCGAAGCTCAGGGTGACATTGGAAGGCACGTGTCAAATACGGTGGAGCCACCAAATGGAATAATTCTCAGTCCCTGAATCACTTCTCAGAGGAGAGGAGACTGCCTTACTGGGTGTTCCCCACACTGAACTATTTAGTGAGTGAGAAATAAACTGAATCTACTGCAGAAGTTGATGTTATCATAACTAATACCATGAGTTTTAAAAAGGAAAATAAACAATACGATCCTATAACTGGCATCTGGCCACTGTTGTAGCGTACATAGGTAAAAGAAACAATTTAATTGCATTAAAAGGTACTTAACTCGCACGTGTTTGGCAAGAATGTAAATTGGTACAATTACTGTGAAACACTGGCAAAATCTACAGAAGCTGAATCTTTAAATATTCTATGACCCCAACTACATATAATTCCATCAGAAATATGTGCATATGCTCATCAGAAACATGTACTAGAATGTGGCCTATACATGCAATGAAATATTGTCTTACAAAAGGAAGGAAATTCTGACACATGCTACAACATGGGTGAACCGTGAGGACATTATGCTAAATGAAATAAGGCAGTCCCAAAAGACAAATACCACTCTAGGTATTACCTAACCACTCTAGGTTAGGTAACCAGAGTAGTCTAACTCATAAAAACAGAAAGTAGGAATGGTGGTTGCCAAGGGCATGAGGAATAGGGGGGTGTTGTTTAGTGGAGATAGAGTTTTGGTTTTGCAAGATGAAGAGTTCTAGAGATTGGTTTCACGACCATGTAAATGTATTTAACGCCACTGAATTGTTACTTCAACATGGTTACAATAGTAATTTTTACGTTATATGTATTTTATAATTAAGCATAAAAATAAAAACATGTATCAGAATGTTCAGAGTAGCACAAATTATAATAGCTGGAAACTGGAAACTAATCAAATGTCCTCCAACAGTAAGATGAATAAATTGTGGGCTGTTCACCCACTGCAATATTACACAGCAATGAGAAATGCATGACCTGTGACATGAAACAATATGAATAAATCTTACAAACATAATGTTAAGCAGAAGAAGCCAGACGAAAAAGATATATACTATATATGAGTCTATTTATATAAAGTACAAAGACAGGCAAAACACTTCAATTATGTTAGAAGTCAGGATAAGAGAGTGGGTAATGACTAAAAAGAAGTCAAGTGGAGCGGGGGGGGGGCTGTTTTTGTATTATTATTACATTTAAAAAATTTTTTTAATGATCTTAGTCAATTGCTATAATACATTTCTAAAATTTTCTATGTCCTCTCAAAAAAAAAGAAATTACAAACTCAAGGGGAAAAGATGTCCAAAAGTGCATCCTTCTTGCCTGAGGGCAGCGGAACCTCTGAAGCAGCTGAGGCAAATGAATTTAGAATTTGTATGTGAATGAGCAACACAAATCAAGACACCTCAGAATTCCTTATTGTTCCACAAATGGTCCATTGTATACAAATTACCTACTTCATCATCAAATTACCATTCATCTAGGAGCACCAACAAGAAATGTGTTTAACAAGTAAAATTCTATGGTAATTTCACACTCAACAATGCCTTGTGTTCATAATTTCAATATTAGATCTGATTGAATATGATTAAATATGGTCTGTGCGTTCCAAAACGGGTTGCAGGATGGGTCTAAATGAACTCATTAGTAGCTGATGCTGTAGAGAGCTTTCTAAATGCTAATGTTTAGCTGCCTTTGGCTCATTAATTAATTTAAAGATTGTATAATTATCAAAGCTTTCAATTCAAGTACATCTACCACTTTTTATTATTGGATGATGCTTATTTGCATGTGAGCATAAAAAATTATGTCACCCAAAGATATGGAACACAATACCAAATGATCATACAGGTTATATATTTATTTGCAAAGGAAAAAAGCAAAGTCAGAGGGGGATGTTCACTTGATCCCATGAGGAGTTGGGACCACTACAAATCCTCGTCTCCAAAACAGGAGCGATGAAAACAAAAGCAGGGATGTTGGGAGACCATGAGTAAACCCAGTGCATGGAAAAGAAGGGGAGCCTGGTGTAATTGAAAGAGACAGCCCCATCCTAAAAAAAATCCAAGGTGACAGGAATTCTCCAAATTCCAATGCTTTTAGAATCTCATCAGTAGAGTCTACTTTTGAAGGTTTTAAGATCACAAAGGGTTGTTATAAAATTAGAACTTAGAAGCACAATGAGACACTTTTAGATAACTTAATGATTTTCTTTCACACTCAGGGCAAGGATTAAGGGCTAGTCACCAACAAAAGGGTGACTGCGTCTAGTATCACCACTCATCCCAGGAGAGTCATCCAACGGAGACTAGTTAAGGTCACCCTCTCACACTTAAGAGCAAAGGCAAGAAAGAGCCAGAGGCACTCTAGGGAAAGAAGTGAACTGGGGAGGCGTTCTGGTAGATCCCACACAGGAAGCCCACCTACTTCCCCGTGACTTCCATCATCAGGAGACCTCCTTGCAAATAAGGGTAGTAGAGTGGGTACAAAATTTTAAATAAGTCTTCTTAGACTGTAACCTACTGACTTCTCTGTTAGTGATTCAGTTTATGGATATCACCGTACCATGAATTATGCAGCTTCCACGGGAAGACGTTTATGAGAGGATTTTAAGCAGAGGGAGCCAGTATAAGCAGGACTTTGAGTGATGTCTTCTCACTAACGTCTGATACATTTTGGAGGGTTTGAGACCTACAGGGGATCTCACACTGATTTGTTCCATTGTGCTTGCAAATTACTTAGAGGAATCCCTAGGGACTAAATTAAGATCTCTGAAAGGAAAAAGTCAAGGTTGTAAACGCTGCAGAAATGGCAATGCATGAGAACCACGGCAAGGAGAACTACAGAAGGCTTTTCCTCACCATTCTGTTTTGTCCTAACATTCCCCCGAAATGGGCTTTCAGAATCATGTCTGAGAACAATCACCTACTGCTCTGGTCTTCATGTTTGTGTCCCCCCAAAATTCACACCGGAAACCTAACTTCAAGGTGACGCCTCTTGCCTTCATGACTGGGACTAGTGCCCTCATACAAAAGGACAACACAGCTCCCTGGGCCCTTCTGCCATGGGAGGACACAACCAGCCTCTGCAACCTGGAAGAGGTTCGACCTTGTTGGCTGGCACCCTTCATCTCAGATTTGCAGCTTCCAGAACTATGAGGAATAAATTTCTGTTGTTTATAAGCTACTCATTCTGTTGTATTCTGTTACAGCAGCCTGAACAGACTGACACTTATTTCCTCTCGTCTGTGGCAATGGCCACTCCGGTAACACTGTGAGGAAAGTCCCAGGTCTTAAGCAATCTAGACCTCTAAGTTTATTATTATTTATTTATTTATTTTTGGCTGCGTTGGGTCTTCGTTGCTGTGCGCGGGCTTTCTCTAGTTGCAGCGAGCGGGGGCCACTCCTCGCTGCAGTGCACAGGCTTCTCACTGCAGTGGCCTCTCCCGTTGTGGAGCACGGACTCTAGGCACGCGAACCTCAGCAGTTGTGACGTGCGGGCTCAGTAGTTGTGGCTCACGAGCTCTAGAGCACAGGCTCAGTAGTTGTGGCACACGGGCTTAGTTGCTGCACAGCATGTGGGATCTTCCCAGACCAGGGATTGAACCCATGTCCCCTGCATTGGCAGGTAGATTCCCAGCCACTGAGTCACCAGGGAAGTCCCTAGACCTCTAACTTTAGAAACCAGCCATGTATAATCAGAACAGTTTTCCTGTGTTCATTCAGTAGACAGTTACACAGGAAGCTGTGGAGGAACATTTGCCACCCCAAAATGTCTCTGTGGCATGGCGATCAATTTAGGCTGATTTTTTAAAATTATTCTTTCTTTATTGAAATATAGTTGACTTACAAAGCTGTGTTAATTTATGCAGTACAGCAAAATGATTGGATCACACATATGTATTTTATAGTCTACTGTATAGCACAGGGAACTATATTCAATATTCTGTGATAAGCCATGATAGAAAATAGGCTCATTATTTTTCATAAACTGAAGACTCAGTTTTTCTCGTTACCTCTCCCTTAACTGCCTAAAAGAATTCACATAATGGGCTTGTTCCCACAGTACAGCTACCACCTGAGGTATCTGCAGAGAATATGGACCAGGTGTGTCAGGGGAGACTCAACAAGACCTAGAGATCAGAGTCCTCTGTGTCCCATCCTCTCTGCATGGCCCAGCAAACATTTGTTTTACCAAAAATATGCTTTTCCATTTTCATGTGAATTGCTTTCCTCCCCTTTGAAGTCCCAAACCATTACCCCTAACATCCTCTTTTGTTAACTTTAGCTGAAGATGTTATTGAAGGTGAGGGTTTTGACCATTTTGGCGAGTTACTCAGTTTTCCTGGGTGTCTCTCACGTATACATGTTATTAAACTTTTGTTCGATTTTCTCTGTTCATCTGTCTCATGTCAATTTAATTCTTAGACCAGCCATAAGAACCTAGATGGGCAGAGGAAAATGTTTTCCTCCCCAACATGTGCATCCATGCTGTCACAGCTAGGTTGCCCCAACCTCCATATTACAGCCTATAAGAAGGGGGAGAAAGCCAAAATCCAGAGAAACAGGATTGTCTTTAAGTGGCAAATTATATCCCAATTACACATACCACTTCAGCTCACTTTCCATTTGCCAAAAACTATTCGCATGTCCGCACCCAGCTGGAAAGAGAACATGGGGATACAGAGCAATTTCCCAAAGCCCACCTCTCTGATCACCCAAATATCCGCGCATGCCCTTTTCCTCCCTCACACAGAACACATTACCCCTACCCTAAAAGAGACAGCTCCCATCCTGCTATGGCACACAGCTTAAAGTCCAAGATACGTGGGCAACATGCAGTCTCTTCTACCACATCTGGATGTGTCTCCTAGCCAAGAAGTTACGAGCTCATTCCCTGCCCCACGTCCCACCTACCCACCCCTGTACCCACGACAAACTCAGTAAACAACGGTAGGTAAGACAAGACATGCACAATAGACATTTCTTCTCAGAAAAGAGAAGCAGCAACACACAGCAGCCACTGGTCCTTAGCAATGATGGCGTCGCGCTGGGCAGTAATTATAAAGGGACCTGCCCTGGCAGTGGAGTATTTTCATGGTTAGATCTTGGTTTTTGTTTCTGGGGGCATTCCCTTGTCCACTGTCCCCTGAGCCTGTGGCTTTGCCTCAGTGGTTCTTCCTTGCCCACTGTTCCTCATGGCCACACCAGAGTTTGGAGACATTTCTTTCATGAGCCCTGCTTCCAGGATGCTCAGTTCTTTTTACACTGCTTCCTACCGGTGCAGTGAGCCTGAGGATGACATTAGGATTGAACATTCACAAGCCAGTGGTTCATTTGGCAACAAAGTTTGCTTCCATCAGTGGTAGATTTCTGGTCTATTTGATTCTGTTCTGATTTAACATGTCAGTACCCACCCAGAATTTTTACTGGGCATTGTTTCTTAAGCCTGCCTTATTTTCTGGCATCTGAGTTTAGCCATCACTCTTTCCTCCCTTAAAAGGCTACTCCCTTGAGGCCATTTGACATAGTAGACTTCATCTGACCTTTGTTGCTAGGACTACCTTTGTTCAGTTGAGAATCTTTTAATGGGAGAACTTGGAAGAGCACCCTTGGTAACAGTTTTCTGCCTTTGTGGGATTAATAACAGCTGATTTTTCCAACCCCATGGGGTGCTATTATCTTCCCACTCTTCTTGCCAATTAGTCAATTCTTGCCTGGGCTCATTTCTTGCTAATAACCACCTGTGGAAAGCAGCAAAGGGCAGCGAACGTACAAATAACCTGATTACTTCCAACTGCTTTCCCTAGGACTAACGATTATACAGACATGAGGTTTTTCTTCTAAAAACTGAAGACAATCTTACCAAATGTTGCCTTGACAGTACAAAGTTCATCGTCTTCCCAGTATCTGAAATTCCTGTTTTTTCACTGCCCACTGTCTGACATCTAGGGCACCACCACATATGTAAGGTTTTTATAATGATGAGCACCAATATCTGTATTAATTAGAGTAAGAATGACTGCAAAAACGAGACTCCAAAAGCAAGCGACTGACTTCTATTTCTCTCTCATGAAACAGCCTGGGAGGTCTATGCTAGAGCTCTTCTGCAGGAGCTCACATTCTTTCTGTCTTGTTGTCCTGCATTACCCTAGGGCACTGCCCTTCATGGCTGAAGCTGAGTCGACACTACGTCAATATACCAGCCTACAGAGAGGGGACGAAGTCCAAGGATAGCACCTTCCTTTTTAGAAAGAGTACTTAGAAGATATAAATATCAATCCTACTTAAGGCCCACTGGCACAAATTTCACCATATGGCCACTAAATGACCATTGTATGAGTGATGGGAGAGGAAGAGAAAATACCAGGAGGTATCATCTGGCTACCGGTACCAGGGGAAAGAGTTTGGAAATCTGACTAAACCTAGTAGGAAACCTGAACAACCCAACCGATTGTATTGGTCCAAAAAGCCACCTTTACTGACATAGGATAAAAAAATCTGTTCTCGAAGTGTGCCAACTTTAAGACCTCGTATACCAGACAAGCAGAAAGTTTGGTCATTCCCAACCTCCCTTCTCCCATGTCCAAAAATCCCCACAATTCTTCATGCACATCCCAATTTATTCTGATGAAGCCGAAAATCAAACATACCTTCCTGCGACCGGAAGACTTCCCCAGCATTTTCCCCAGGTCCTGGCTTTGTTAGAAGTACTAACAAACGAGGTTCAGTGGCCGGATCCACAGAGGCCAAACGCCAAGACGCCAAGGTTCTCAGCCCAGCGCAGAGCTCTGACTGCCTGTAGCGCAGAGCTCTGGACGCTCGTGCGATAAAGCCCAGGTGTAGGGAGCATGGGGAAAGGTAATTGGAGAGAGGAAAAAGGTGAGGTCATCACCATCCTGGGCAGATGCAATTAAGCTCCAAGCCCCTCCTTGGGACACGTGCTCAGAAAACAGCAGTTAGCACGAACCGAGGGTGGAGTTTGGGCCCTCTGACGTCAAAAGGTCACCCAGCGGCCACTCGCACATGCTCAGTTGGATGGTCGGTGGTCTTAACAAGTCTTAACCAGCTGGAGCTGAAACTGGACACAGTTTGGACTGGACTCCAAGTTCCTAGAAAACAACTTAGGCAAACATCTTATTATCTAGGCTACATAAGGCTTGGAGGACATGCACGTTTTTGTAAAAACAGTGGAAGCCAGCTTGATCAGTGAGGGCAGGTTAAAGGTGAAATGGGGGGGCTTCCCTGGTGGCGCAGTGGTTGAGAGTCCGCCTGCCGATGCAGGGGACACGGGTTCGTGCCCTGGTCCGGGAAGATCCCACATGCCGCAGAGCACCTGGGCCCCTGAGCCATGGCCGCTGAGCCTGCGCGTCCGGAGCCTGTGCTTCGCGACGGGAGAGGCCACAACAGTGAGAGGCCCGCGTACCGCAAAAAAAAAAAAAAAAAAAAGAAGTGAAATGGATCTAACTGATGACTAACCTCACTCTCAGAAGCTGACAAGCATCTGCTCTGTCCACAGTGTTAGTGCCACCGAAAACCAAAGGCTCGCTCTGGCTGTTGTCCTCCGCTCGCCTCCAGATGGCCAGCAGCAGCTTAGTCCCCTCCTAAAACCATTTAGGCTTCTTCAGGCCTGGGAGGTTGGATCCAGCTCCCTCCCAGTCCCAGGGAGTAAGAAGTCCTCCCTCACCACTGTCTACCTCTCACTGTCGTAGGATTTACCTCTTCCCACAATAACCAATAGTGACAACATCCATTCAGTTGTCACGACAGGGTGCAGTCTGGACCCCGGAGCCACAACATGATAAAGACAAAACCACAGCCTGACATTTGGTACATTTCTCAAACTCTGAGATATTTTATCGTGTACATGGTCATTTTGTCACAAAAGCATTTTCCTAAGTACGCTCAGCGCCAGACTGAGGGGAGGGGGAAAGCATTAAGTAAAGGCAAGTTCATTGACTTATGAGGTGGATGCTGCATCCCATGAGATCAGCTGCTCAACATGTCAGTCAAATGATGCTACTGTACAACATGCTTCTTTAGCTATCTATTGAGCCCTCAGTAGATAATGCGAGGCTGTTCAAATAGTTGCTGGATGTTATTCACCTATTATACAATATCTGTTGAATGTCTATTGTAAGCAGCATAATAGAACACCTTCGACTTCCATTTCTAGGCCAGATGAGAAGACACAATCCACACAGGGAAAGATTCCTGCCATTTAGTGAAATGAAAATATGAGATAAAGCTAAGTGCAATCAGATTTCTAATGAGTCATTCAACACTGTGGTGGGGAAGCTTCAGAAAAGTGACATTTGATCAGGTTCTAGAAGGATAGGGGTTTGGGGAAGCAGAGATGAGAGAAAACAGCCTCAAATGTAGAGAAATTAACTTTGTGAAGAATATCAGGAGGAGTAAAACAGAACAAGACACCATGCTGCACCCGGGGATGGACACGATTTTGGTTTGTAGCGGAGAAGTTACATATCGGTGAGCAGTGGGAAATGAGGCTATGAAAGCAGATGGGGCCAGGCTCTGGAATGATCGCACCTCTATCAAGTTTGAACACTACCCCGATGGTGATGGGACAGGAAAGGCAGAGCGAGGCAGAGACCAGTTAGAAAACCAAACATAAGACACTTTAAATAATACGAGTAGATGTGTAGTTGTCCTACTCAAACTTAGAGGTACTTCCTTACATTGTAGGGGAGAAAAACTGTTCTTTTTCCTTCTAACCTTTTGAGGAGGGTTCTGGGCTGAGCAGTCTAACCAAAGACAGATTAACAAGAGAAAAGCACACAGATGTGTTTAATGTAAGTTTTAGGTGACACGAGAATCTTCATAAGGAAATGAAGACCTGAAGAAGCAGCTACACCTGTGTTGTTCTGTGGTTTAATGAAGAGTGGAAAGCTGTGGGAAAACGTGTTGGGACAAAAGGCTATGAGCTAAGGATGATCAACTGGGGGAAATAGCAAGGCCTGTTCATTCAGGTTCCTCTGGGCATCCCTCATCTTGGAGATAGAATGCTTTTTTCCTGCAGGTACAGTGAGTGTGCCTGTCCAGTGAGGGTCTTCTGACCTGTTTCAGGGGAGACAAGGGAGGTCAGAGAGTCCTTCCAGCACCTCCCATTTCTCAAA
Organism: Aethalodelphis obliquidens; assembly: GCF_003676395.1. Taxonomy (NCBI): domain Eukaryota; kingdom Metazoa; phylum Chordata; class Mammalia; order Artiodactyla; family Delphinidae; genus Aethalodelphis; species Aethalodelphis obliquidens. The sequence continues at coordinate 89,455,345 of NW_020837945.1, read as the reverse complement.
TTCCTTCAGCTTGAAACTTCAAATGCCAAGGTGCCAAAATTTGGTGTAGCACATTCGGAACCATGTCAATGCCATCAGGATTTTTTTTTTTTAGTATCTTTATTGGAGTATAATTGCTTTACAATGGTGTCTTAGTTTCTGCTGTGTAACAAAGTGAATCAGTTATACATATACATATGTTCCCATATCTCTTCCCTCTTGCGTCTCCCTCCCTCTCACCCTCCCTATCCCACCCCTCCAGGCGGTCACAAAGCACAGAGCTGATCTCCCTGTGCTATGTGGCTGCTTCCCACTAGCTATCTATTTTACATTTGGTAGTGTATATATGTCCATGCCACTCTCTCACTTCATCCCAGCTTACGCTTCCCCCTCCCCATATCCTCAAGTCCATTCTCTACCTCTGTGTCTTTATTCCTGTCCTGCCTCTAGGTTCTTCAGAACCATTTTTTTTTCTTAGATTCCATATATACGTGTTAGCATATGGTATTTGTTTTTCTCTTTCTGACTTACTTCACTCTGTACGACAGACTCTAGGTCCATCCACCTCACTACAAACAACTCAGTTTCGTTTCTTCTTATGGCTGAGTAATGTTCCATTGTATACATGTGCCACATCTTCTTTATCCATTTATCTGTCAGTGGACACTTAGGTTGCTTCCATGTCCTGGCTATTGTAAATAGACCTGCAATGAACATTGTGGTACATGACTCTTTGAATTATGGTTTTCTCAGGGTATATGCCCAGGAGTGGGATTGTTAGGTCATATGGCAATTCTATTTTTAGTTTTTTAAGGAAACTCCATACTGTTCTCCATAGTGGCTGTATCAATTTACATTCCCACCAACAGTGCAAAAGGGTTCCCTTTTCTCCACATGCTTTCCAGCATTTATTGTTTGTAGATATTTTGATGATGGCCACTCTGACTGGTGTGAGGTGATACCTCATTGTAGTTTTGATTTGCATCTCTCTAATAATCAGTGATGTTGAGCAACCTTTTGTGTGTTTGTTAACTCTGTATATCTTCTTTAGAGAAATGTCTGTTTAGACCTTCTGACGATTTTTGGATTGGGTTGTTTGTTTTTTTAATATTGAGCTGCATGAGCTGCTTGTATATTTTGGAGATTAATCCTTTGTCAGTTGTTTCATTTGCAAATATTTTCTCCCATTCTGAGAGTTGTCTTTTCAGCTTGTTTATGGTTTCCATTGCTGTTCAAAAACTTTTAAGTTTTATTAGGCCTCATTTGTTTATTTTTGTTTTTATTTCCATTTCTCTAGAAGGTGGGTCAAAAAGGATCTTGCTATGATTTATGTCATAGAGTGTTCTGCCTATCTTTTCCTCTAAGAGTTTTATAGTGTGTGACTTAACATTTAGTTCTTTAATCCATTTTGAGTTTATTTTTGTGTATGGTGTTAGGGAGTGTTCTAATTTCATTCTTTTACATGTAGCTGTCCAGTATATCCAGCACCACTTATTAAAGAGGTTGTCTTCTCTCCAGTGTATATTCTTGCCTCCTTTATCAAAGATAAGGTGACCATATGTGCGTGAGTTTATCTCTGGGCTTTCTATCCTGTTCCATTGGTCTGTATTTCTGTTTTTGTGCCAGTACCATACTGTCTTGATTACTATAGCTTTGTAGTATACTCTAAAGTCAGGGAGCCTGATTCCTCCAGCTCTATTTTTCTTTCTCAAGATTGCTTTGAGTATTCGGGGTCTTTTGTATTTCCATACAAATTGTGCAATTTTTTGTTCTAGTTATGTGAAAAATGTCATTGGTAGTTTGATAGGGATTGCATTGAATCTGTAGATTGCTTTGGGTAGTATAGTCACTTTCACATAGTTGATTCTTCCAATCCAAGAACATGGTATATCTCTCCATCTATTTATATCATCTTTAATTTCTTTCATCAGTGTCTTATAGTGTGCTGCATACAGGTCTTTTGTCTCCTTAGGTAGGTTTATTCCTTGGTATTTTAGTTTTTTGTTACAATGGTAAAAGGGAGTGTTTCCTTAAATTCTTATTCAGATTCTTCATTGTTAGTGTATAGGAATGCAAGAGATTTCTATGCATTAATTTTGTATTCTTCTACTTTACCAAATTCGTTGATTAGCTCTAGTAGTTTTCTGGGAGCATCTTTGGGATTCTCTATGTATGGTATCATGTCATCTGCAAACAGTGACAGTTGTACTCCTTTTCCGATTTGGATTCATTGTATTTCTTTTTCTTCTCTGATTGCTGTGCCTAAAACTTCCAGAACTATGTTGAATAATAGTGGTGAGAGTGGGCAACCTTGTCTTGTTCCTGATCTTAGAGGAAATGGTTTCAGTTTCTCACCATTGAAAATGATGTTGGCTGTGGGTTTGTTATATATGAGCTTCATTATGTTGAAGTAAGTTCCCTCTATGCCTACTTTCTAGAGGGTTTTTATTATAAATTGGTGTTGAATTTTGTCAAAAGCCTTTTCTGTATTGATTGAGATGATCATATGGTTTTTATCCTTCAGTTTGTTAATATGGTTTATCACATTGATTGATTTGCATATATTGAAGAATCCTTGCATTCCTGGAATAAACCGCATTTGATCATGGTGTTTGATCCTTTTAATGTGCTTTGGATTCTGTTTGCTAGTATTTTTGTGAGGATTTTGCATCTATGTTCATCAGGGATATTGGCCTGTAGTTTTCTCTTTTTGTGCCATCTTTATCTGGTTTTGGTATCAGGGTGATGGTGGCCTCATAGAATGAGTTTGGGAGTGTCCTCCCTCTGCTATATTTTGGAAGAGTTTGAGAAGGATAGGTGTTAGTTCTTTTCTAAATGTTTGATAGAATTCGCCTGTGAAGCCATCTGGTTGTGGGCTTTTATTTGTTGGAAGATTTTAAATCACAGTTTCAATTTCAGTGCTTGTGATTGGTGTATTTATATTTTCTCTTTTTTCTGGGTTCAGTCTTGGAAGGTTGTGCTTTTCTAAGACTTTGTCCATTTCTTCCAGGTTGTCCATTTTATTGGCATAGAGTTGCTTGTAGTAATCTCTCATGATCCTTTGTATTTCTGCAGTGTCAGTTGTTACTTCTCCTTTTTCACTTCTAATTCTGTTGGTTTGAGTCTTCTCCCTTTTTCTCTTGATGAGTCTGGCTAATGGTTTATCAATTTTGTTCACCTTCTCAAAGAACCAGCTTTTAGTTTTATTGATCTTTGCTATAGTTTCCTTCATTTCTTTTTCATTTATTTCTGATCTGATCTTTATGATTTCTTTCCTTCTGCTAACTTTTGGGGTTTTTTTGTTCTTCTTTCTCTAATCGCTTTAGGTGTAAGGTTAGGTTGTTTATTTGAGATGTTTCTTGTTTCTTAAGGTAGGACTGTATTGCTATAAACTTCCCTCTTAGAACTGCTTTTGCGGCATCCCATAGGTTTTATGTTGTCATGTTTTCGTTGTCGTTTATTTCTATGTATTTTTTAATTTCTTCTTTGATTTCTTCAATGATCTCTTGGTTATTTAGTAGTGTATTGTTTAGTCTCCATGTGTTTCTATTTTCTACAGATTTTTTCCTGTAATTGATATCTAGTCTCATTGCGTTGTGGTTGGAAAAGATACTTGATATGATTTCAATTTTCTTATATTTACCAAGGCTTGATTTGTGACCCAAGATATGATCTATCCTGGAGAATGTTCCATAAGCACTTGAGAAGAAAGTGTATTCTGCTGTTTTTGGATGGAGTGTCCTATAAATATCAATTAAGTCCATCTAGTTTAATGTATTATTTAAAGGTTGTGTTTCCTTATTTATGTTCATTTTGGATGATCTGTCCATTGGTGAAACTGGGGTGTTAGAGTCCCCTGCTATATTGTGTTATTGTTGATTTCCCCTTTTATGGCTGTTAGCATTTGCCTTATGTATTGAGGTGCTCCTATTTTGGATGCATAAATATTTGCAGTTGTTATATCTTCTTCTTGGATTGATCCCTTGATCATTATGTAGTGTCCTTCTTTGTCTCTTGTAATAGTCTTTGTTTTAAAGTCTATTTTCTCTGATATGAGAATTGTTACTCCAGCTTTCTTTTGATTTCCATTTGCATTGAATATCTTTTTCCATTCCCTCACTTTCAGTCTGTATGTGTCCCTAGGTCAGAAGTGGGTCTCTTGTAGACAGCATATATACGGGTCCTGTTTTTGTGTCCATTCAGCCAGTCTATGTCTTTTGGTTGGAGCATTTAAGCCATTTACATTTAAGGTATTATCAGTATGTAGGTTCCTACTGCCATTTTCTTAATTGTTTTGGGTTTGTTTTTGCAGGTCTTTTCCTTCTCTTGTGTTTCCTGCCTAGAGAAGTTCCTTTAGCATTCATTGTAAAGCTGGTTTGGTGGTTCTGAATTCTCTTAGCTTTTGCTTGTCTGTAAAGCTTTTAATTTCTCCGTCAAATCTGAATGAGATCCTTGCTGGGTAGAGTAATCTTGGTTGTAGGTTTTTCCCTTTCATCACTTTAAATATGTCCTGTCACTCCCTTCTGGCCTGCAGAGTTTCTGCTGAAAGATCAGCTGTTAACCTTATGGGGGATTCCCTTGTATGTTATTTGTTGCTTTTCCCTTGCTGCTTTTAATATTTTTTCTTTGTATTTAATTTTTGATAGTTTGATTAATGTGTCTTGGTGTGTTTCTCCTTGGATTTATCCTGTATGGGACTCTCTGAACTTCCTGGACTTGATTGACTATTTTCTTTCCCATATTAGGGAAGTTTTCAACTGTAATCTCTTCAAGTATTTTCTCAGTCCTTTTTTATCCTTCTTCATCTTCCGGGATCCGTATAATTAGAATGTTGGTGTATTTAATGTTGTCCCAGAGGTCTCTGAGACTGTCTTCAAGTCTTTTCATTCTTTTTTCTTTATTCTGCTCTGTGGTAGTTATTTCCACTATTTTATCTTCCAGGCCACTTATCCGTTCTTCTGCCTCAGTTATTCTGCTATTGATTCCTTCTAGCAAATTTTTAATTTCACTTATTGTGTTGTTCATCATTGTTTGTTTGCTCTTTAGTTCTTCTAGGTCCGTGTTAAACGTTCCTTGTATTTTCTCCATTCTATTCTCAAGATTTTGGATCATCTTTACTATCATTATTCTGAATTCTTTTTCAGGTAAACTACCTATTTTCTCTTCATTTTTTGGACTGGTGGATTTTTGCCTTGCTCCTTCATCTGTTGTGTATTTCTCTGTCTTCTCATTTTTTTTAACTTACTGTGTTTGGGGTCTCCTTTTTGCAGGCTGCAGGTTTGTAGTTCCCATTGTTTTTGGTGTCTGCCCCCAGTGGGTAACGTTGGTTCAGTGGGTTGTGTTGGCTTCCTGGTGGAGGGGACGGGTGCCTGTGTTCTGATGTTTGAGGCTAGATCTTGTCTTTCTGGTGGGAAGGACCACATCCAGTGGTGTGTTTTGAGGTGTCTGTGAACTTACTCTAATTTTGGGCAGCCTCTCTGCTAATGGGTGGGGTTGTGTTCCTGCCCTGCTAGTTGTTTGGCATAGGGTTTCCAGCACTGTAGCTTGCTGGTTGTTGCATGGAGCTGGGTCTTAGCGTTGAGATGGAGATCTCTGGGAGAGTTTTCACCGTTTGGTATTATGTGGAGCCTGGAGGTCTCTGGTGGACCAATGTCCTGAACTCGGCTCTCCCACCTCAGAGGCTCAGGCCTGACACCCAATCGGAGCACCAAGACCCTGTCAGCCACATGGCTTAGAAGAAAAGGGAGAGAAACAAAGAAAGAAAGAAAATTTAAAAAATAAATTAAAGTTAATAAGTAAAATAAAATTATTAAAATTAAAAAATATTATTAAAAACATTTTAAAGTAATAAAACAAAGAAAGAAAGAAGAGGGCAACCAAATCAAAAAACAAATCCACCAAGGATAACAAGCACTAAAATCTATACTAAAAAAAAACACAAAAAACAAAAAAACGGACAGACAGAACCCTGGAGAAATGGTAAAAGCAAAGCTATACAGACAAAAATCACACAAAGAAGCATACACATACACACTCAGAAAAAGAGAAAAAGGAAAAAATATATATCTATATATGAAAAAAAAAAGGAAGAGAGCAACCAAACCAATAAACAAATTTACCAATGATAATAAGCTCTGAATACTAAACTAAGATAAACATAAAGCCAGAAACAAATTAGGTGCAGAAAGCAAACCCCAAGTCTACAGTTGCCCCCAAAGTCCACTGCCTCAATTTAGGGATGATTCATTATCTATTCAGTTGTTCCCTGGATGCAGGGTACATCAAGTTGATTGTGGAGATTTAATCCATTGCTCCTGAGGCTGCTGGGAGAGATTTCCCTTTCTCTTCTTTGTTCGCACAGCTCCCAGGGTTCAGCTTTGGATTTGGACCCGGCTCTGCATGTAGGTTGCCTGAGGGCGTCTGTTCCTGCTCAGACAGGATGGGGTTAAAGGAGCAGCTGATTAGGGGGCTCCCGCTCACTCAGGCTGGGGGGGAGGGAGGGGTACGGAGTGCGGGCGAGCCTGCGGCAGCAGAGGGTGGCATGACATTGCACCAGCCTGAGGCATGCTGTGTGTTCTCCTGGGAAAGTTCTCCCTGATCATGGGACCCTGGCAGTGGCGGGCTGCACAGGCTCCCGGGAGGGGAGGTGTGGATACTATCTTGCACACAGGCTTGCACACAGGCTTCTTGGTGGCTGCACCAGCAGCCTTAGCGTTTCATGCCTGTCTCTGGTGTTCACGCTGACAGCCACGGCTCATGCCCTTCTCTGAAGCTCGTTTAGGCGGTGCTCTGAATCTCCTCTCCTCACGCACCACAAAACAATGGTGTCTTGACTCTTAGGCAGTTCCAGACTTTTTCCTGGACTCCCTCCAGGTTAGCTGTGGCTCACTAGCCCCCTTCAGGCTGTGTTCACGCAGCCAGCCCCAGTCCTCTCCATGGGATCTGACCTCCGAAGCCCGAGCCTCAGATCCCAGCCCCCACCCACCCCGGCAGGTGAGCAGACAAGCCTCTCGGGCTGGTGAGTGCCGGTCGGCCCTGATCCTCTGTGCGGGAATCTCTCCGCTTTGACCACCACACCCCTGTTGCTGTGCTCTCCTCCGGGGCTCCGAAGCTTTCCCCCTCCACCACCCGCAGTCTCCGCCCGCGAAGGGGCTTCTAGTGTGTGGAAACCTTTCCTCCTTCACAGCTCCCTCCCACTGGTGCGGGTCCCGTCCCTATCCTTTTGTCTCTGTTTTTCTTTTTTCTTTTGCCCTACCCAGGTACGTGGGGAGTTTCTTGCCTTTTGCGAGGTCTGAGGTCTTCTGCCAGCGTTCAGTAGGTGTTCTGTAGGAGTTGTTCCACGTGTAGATGTATTTCTGGTGTATTTGTGGGAAGGTGATCTCCACATCTTACTCCTCTGCCATCTTGAAGGTTGTTCAGGATTTTATAGTATAAAATTATTTCCCAAATGTCAGTTCTTCTGTAAACATAGGCAAATTTCCAACAGTAGGGTTTTTGTTTTTATGCTGCAACTTTCTGGGGGAACTCTGGGATTTGATCCTTTACAATTAATATGAGACACACAGACACCTTCTAGAAAACTAACATGCCCATTTTTAAATATTGGAAGTTAGGAAAAAGACTGTAAAAAAAAAGGAGTGT